>NC_092729.1:44927228-45287562 GCF_047496885.1 Scyliorhinus torazame
CATCTGATCTTCCAATTCGGATGTTACATCCCGCAGGACTAACTTTAATTTCAACAACTTCAGACTGGGAACTTTCTCCTCCAAAGTAACGCCCTTGTTTTGGAATTTCAATACTTTTTTGTCGAATGCAATGAGTCCGAATCTGGAGAGAGTCTGTTCCGGCCGTGAACCCAGGGGAATGTCCAATGCCGGAGCGGGAATATTCCTGAGAAAAGCTTGGCAGAGATAGTTTTCAAACAGGGAGAGGATGGATTTCTGGGAACAGTGATGTTGGGATGTTCCAGCCATGGCAATGGGGGATTCCTGGGAGCGGGTGCTTTACGAATGACTAAACCTGGGAGGGGTGATCCCTCGGAATGTTCTGGAGACGGGACAGACTCTATTCTGGACAGGCTGGGCTGCACCGTAGCACAGTGGTTGCCACAGTGGATTCACAGCTCCAGGGTCCCATGTTCGATTCCCGGCTTGGGTCACTGTCTGTGCGGAGTCTGCACTTTTCCCCCCGTGTCTGCGGGGGTTTCCTCCGGGTGCTCCGGTTTCCTCCCACAGTCCAAAGATGTTCAGGTTAGGTGGATTGGCCATGATAAATAGTGTTTAGTTTCCTAACAATTTAGATGGGGGTCACTGGGTGATGGGGATGGGGTGGGCTTAACTGGTTTTCTCTTTCCAAGGGCCGATGCAGACTCTATGGGCGGAATGGCCTCCTTTTGCACTATACATTCTATATTTCTATACCTCCCATGATAGGGAGTGTGAAGGTCCTGCGTTTGTTTTATTTGTTCCATTGGTCTTGGAGCACTCAAATAAACCAGGAGTTGTGTCCAACCCCATCAGAACTTCCGTGCAGGGAACGGTCCAATCCGAGGTGTGGTCCAATAATTGAGCAGGGATGACAATCTCTGGTATGTTTGTATCCGGTTTGGGAAACTTGGCCAGCCTGAGTGAATCCTGTAAATCAGACTAAATGAGAAATGCAACCTCTCCAATAGGTATCTGAATTATAAACAGTGTCCTCCCACTGCTATCAAACTGACAGGGCTGCAATTCACACTCTTCCCCCATTCCCCATCTTCAGCACTGGAGTTGTATTTTCTACTTCCCTTCCTGCAATGTTAATCTCTGTGCCCACTCCTCTCCCAACACTGCTACCCGCCCACTGTCCATTATATTGATGCTGAAATTGTCTCCTGGTTCAGACAGGGAGATTCATTATCCAGTAATTTCCCGCGTCTCTCCTTTCTCTCTCTGACAGCTAATTTACTGGGAATTGTGATTCTCTGTCGGGGGAAGTGTGGCCTCTCTACCTGCACCACTCGCTACCTGGTGGCCATGGCAATGGCGGATCTGCTTTTTATTATCACTAACCCCATACTGAACAGGATCAATGTTTATTATTTCCCCCCGAATTTCCTGGACCTCACCCCTGTGTGTCGTATTCGCGCTGTTCTGCTCTCTGCAGCTGGGGACTGTTCTGTCTGGTTCACCCTCACTTTCTCCTTTGACCGATTTGTTGCCATTCGCTGCCAGAAACTGAAAACTAAATATTGCACCGAGAAAACTGCGGCTGTGGTTCTGTCAACAAGCGGCCTCCTGCTCTTTGTAAAAAACATCCCTGTGTACTTTTCGTATGAACCTTGGGGGTTAATCGACAATGTCCAGTGGTTCTGTCGGACAAAGAGCAGCTTTTTCACTGACCCAGGATGGGTTGGATATAACTGGTTTGTTAAGGTTTTAACCCCATTGATGCCGTTCTTCTCAATCCTGTTGATCAACGCTCTGACAGTCAGACACATTTTACTCACCAGTCGAATCCGGAAGACACTGAGGGCTCAGAGTCAGGGAGACAATCGCACAGACCCAGAGATGGAGAGCAGAAGGAAGTCAATGATTTTACTCTTCAGCATCTCCGGAGCTTTCATTCTCCTCTGGACCATGCTTGTTATTCAATTTTTCTGTGTTGAAGTGAGAGGATTACATAACCTCACCCTTCCTCAATATAATTTACAACAAGTCGGATATATGCTGCTGGATTTAAATTGCTGCACAAACACATTTATTTATGTGGTGACTCAGTCCAGGTTCAGGGAGCAGATCAAGATCGCGCTGAAATACCCGGTTATATCAATTATTAAATTAATGTGTTGTTGTGTAAATAAAACTGACTGACAGCCCCTCAGCTAATCAGCAGCTTCAGCCACTGACCGACAGCCTCTCAGCCAATCAGCAGCTCCAGCCACTGACTGACAGCCCCTCAGCAAATCAGCAGCTCCAGCCTGACAGCCCCTCAGCCAATCAGGAACTCCAGCCGCTGACTAACAGCCTCTCAGCCAATCAGCAGCTCCAGCCGCTGACTGACAGCCCCTTAGCCAATCAGGATCTCTAGCTGCTGACTGACAGGCCGTTAGTTAATCAGGAACTCCAGCTGCAGGTTGAAGTGGCCTCAGCCAATCAGGCAATTGGCCATACGACCTGACAACACAGTGGAGCCAATCCGGGAACTGGGAATACTGACTGACAGAACGTTCAACCAATCAGAAACTCCGCGTTCAGACTGCCTTCGCCGCAGCCAATCAGAAACTCCGATTTCAGAATGACAGCTGGTGGCACCAACAGAGGCAGCACCATGGCGTGATTGGCTGTGGGGGTGGGGAGCAGTACTGGCAAGGCTGGCTGTGGGGGGGGGGAGCAATGGCAGTGCTGGCTGTGGAGGGGTGGGGGAGCACTGGCAGAGCTTGCAGTGGAGGGGTGGGGGAGCACTGGCAAGGCTGGCTGTGGGGGGGGGGGAGCAATGGCAGAGCTGGCTGCGGGAGAGCACTGGCAGAGCTGGTTATGGGAGGGGCGAGGGGAGCACTGGCAGAGATGGCTGTGGGAGAGCACTGGCAGAGCTGGCTATGGGAGGGGCGAGGGGAGCACTGGCAGAGATGGCTGTGGGAGAGCACTGGCAGAGCTGGCTGTGGGAGAGCACTGGCAGAGCTGGCTATGGGAGGGGCGAGGGGAGCACTGGCAGAGCCGGCTGTGGGAGAGCACTGGCAGAGCTGGCTGTGGGAGGGGCGAGGGGAGCACTGGCAGGGCTGGCTGTCGGAGTGCTCGGGTCCACGGGCAGGATTGTGTGGGGTTCGGGGCAGGGGCAGGGTCGGCTGGGGGGCTCATTGGCAGGATTGAATGGTGGTTAGCACTGGGAGCGCTGCCTGGGAGCGCACTGGCAGGAGGGAACTGGCACGACTGGCAGGAATGCACTCGTGGGACTTGCTGGAGACGGGCACAGGGAGGGCTACCAGCGGGGAGAGAGACTTACAGTGCTGGCTGGGGAGTGGGCCTCCGGCACAACTGGCTGGGGAAAGCCTTGCACCCCATCGCCACATCCCCCACTCCCACACACAATATCATACTCTCCTCACCACACCCCAGTATCACACCCTGCCCCCCACGTCCCAGTATCGCAACCTCCTTCCCCCAGCATCATATCCTCCACCCCCACACCCCAGTATCACACCCTCCACCCCCACACCCCAGTATCACACGCTCCACCCCCACCCCAGTATCACACCCTCCACCCACACCCCAGTATCACACCCTGCACCCCCACCCCAGTATCACACCCTCCACCCCCACACCCCAGTATCACACCCTCCACCCCCACCCCAGTATCACATCCTCCACCGGCACACTCCAGTATCACATCCTCCACCGGCACACACCAGTATCACACCCCCCACCCCCAAACCCCAGTATCACCCCCTCACCCCCACCCCAGTATCATACCCTCCACCCCCAAAGCCCAGTATCACAACCTCCACCCCCAAACCCCAGTATTACACCCTCACCCCCACCCCAGTATCACACCCTCCCCCCCACCCCAGTATCACACCCTCCACCCGCAAAGCCCAGTATCACACTCTCACCCCGTCCCAGTTTCACAGCCTCCACCCCCACCCCATTATCACACCCTCACCCCCACACCCCAGTATCACACCCTTCACCCCCAGCTCAGTATCAAACCCTCCACCCCCACACTCCAGTATCACACCCTCGACCCACACACTCCAGTATCACACCCTCCTCCCCCACCCCAGTATCACACCCTCCACCCCGAAACCCCTGTATCACACCCTCCACCCGCACACCCCAGTATAACACCCTCCACCCCCACACCCCAGTATCACACCCTCCAACCCCACACCCCAGTATCACACCCTCCACCCCCACACCCCAGTATCACACACTCCACCCCCACCCAAGTATCAAACCCTCCACACCCACACTCCAGAATCTCACCCTCCACCACCACACACCAGTTTACGAACTCCCTGAGTGGTCTTGAAGATTGGGGAACAGCGTTTCAATTGGAGAAAAATGGATTAATCAATTTGCCTGCGTAAACAATCTTGTTCCGAAATTTCAAAAAATGTATAACAGATAATCGTTAATGCTCTTTTCCTCCATTTATGTAGTGAGTCATTGACAAAGTGTGATAGTTCAGTTATTGTCCAGAACTGGAATCGAACTCGGGTTTCCGCAGCGAGAGGCCAGAAAGTAAACACGTGGCATAAGCTGCTTTTTAAAACAGATCAATGCAGCCTGGAACAAAATACACCGACTTCTAATTATAAATGTGCTGCTGCTTTTATTTATGCACCACACATGTTTTGGAAATATAAAAAACGCCAGGCAGCGCCCACGGTGAGACAGGCTCGAACTTACTCGAAAGTTAACGCTGCGAAGTAACCAGTGAGCTGAAGCAGACGCTGTCGTCAAACACGGACACATTGTATATAAAGGATTACCGTCATCAAACTCGCCGTGGTGGGGAACATTGAGGGGAAACTCCAGGTGTCGCTGCACATCACCACACAGTCAGACGTGACCAAAAATTTTAAAGTGCGTGAAGTACCGTCGGAGGACATTCATTCCGTTTAACCTCAGCGGCTCTTTAGATTAGCAGATCATTCAATCCCACTCGACCGAACTATCCCCAGAGGCATGCATTTGATTGCTGTTGTTTCTCGCATTGAAATTTGAAAGTCACTGTTGTATCTGCCTCCACCAATCCCACAGACAGTGCAGACCAGATAATTGAACTGTATTCCAGAACATTGTAATTATTGTTCGAAACATGTGACTTAAAAATCTTACCTCGCAGTTATATTGACCTGCGATCTGCGAGTGCTGTGGCAACTGGAACTGATCGAAAATTACAACAGGGCCACTCACTCCTGCCCCGACATTCAGTTTGATCACAGCTGAGCTTCTGTCTCAATGTCAATTCCTGCCTGTTCCTCAGATACTTTCATTCCCTCAAAGTTCACTTTCGTTAAGATAAATCGAGGCAGACACCCACAGCAAAATTTCAAACCGATTTGGACATTAGGTGGTGTGCTCGAGTCTGCAGCGACACAGATATGGAAGGTGGGACAGGTCATAGAGTCATCTAAGTTTACAGCATGGAAATAGGCCCTTCGGCCAAACTTGTCCATGCAGCCCAGTTTTTACTACCCAAAGCCTGTCCAGTTGCCCACATTTGGTCATATTCCTCTATACCCATCTTCTCCATGTACCTATGTAAATGCTTTTTAAAGGCAGAATTGTATACGCCTCCATTACTGCCTCTGCCAGCTCGTTCCAGACACTCAACACCCTCTGTGTGAAACAATGGTTCCTCTGGACCCTTTTGTATCTCTCCCCTCTCACCTTAAACCTATGCCCTATAGTTTTGGATTTAACTAACCTTGGGAAAATCTAATTCATCTATGTCCCCGATTATTTTATAGCCGATGTCAGGATCACCCCTAGCTTCCAAGAGAAATGTTCCAGACTATCCAACCGCTCCGTTTAACTCAAACTATCAAGTCCGGTAGCAGCCTAGCAAATCTTTTCTGATATCTTTCGAGGTTAATAATATCCTTTCTATCTTAGGGTGACCAGAACTGTACACAGTATTCGAAGTGTGTTCTTCCCAATGTCCTGCACAACTTCAGCAAGACGTCCCAACTCCTGTATTCAATAATCTGACTATGTATCTATAGAATAGTAACAATGGGCACAGACACAGTAATTGGGGAACAAAGAGCCTCCTTCAGTGTTGTGAATTTCCAATTATTCATCATGTTTGAAATTCCAGTTGGTCATAGGCCCAAATAGGGACTTGTCTAGTTCATTAAAATGATAGTGGTCGGAGGTGTGGAGGTGCTCCCTGGGGAACAATTGCCCGAGGAACTTTGTTGAGCTATAGCGGTGCATTTTGGGATGGCTGTGGCGGAGGGATCTAATGCTTGTGGCAGGAAGAGGAATCAAGCGCACTGCTTGGTGCTGGATGCTTTCGAACTCCCTGAGTGTTCTTGGAGATCTGGGGAGCAGAGTTTCACGTCGAGGAAAATGGAGTAATCAATTTGCCTGCGTAACCAATCTTGTTCCGAAATTTCAAGGAACCTATCATCGATAATCGTTAATGCTCTTTTCCTCCATTTAGGTTGTGAGTAATTGACAAAGTTTGATAGGTCAGTTATTGTACAGAGCTGGAATCGAACTTGAGTTTCCGCAGTGTGAGATCAGAAAGTGAACAGATGGCACACGGTTCCTTTTAAAACAGAATAAAACAATCTCTGAAAAAAACACACCTTCTTCTAATTATAAATGTGCGGCTGCTTTTGTTTATGCAACACACATATATTGGAACTGTGAAAAACGCAAGGCAGCGCCCACGGTGAGACAAGTTCGAATTTCCAATTAAATTGATGCTGTGATGTAACCAGCGAGCTAAAGCTGACGCGATCGTCACACATGGACATGTTGTATATAAAGGATTTCCGTGATCATACTTGCAGTGGTGGGCAATCCTGAGGCGAGACTCCAGGTGTTGGTGCACATCATGTCACAGTCAGACGTGACCAAAAATTTTAAAGTGCGTGAAGTACCGACTGAGGACATTCGTTCCGTTTAACCTCAGCGGCTCTTTAGATTAGCGGTTCATTCAATCCCACTCGACCGACCTTTCCCCACAGACATGCATTTCACTGCTGTTGTTTCTCGCATTGACATTTGAAAGCCACTGTTGTATCTGCCTCCACCAATCTCACAGGCAGTGCAGACCAGATAATTGAAATCTATCACAGAACATGGAAATAATTGATGGAAAGATGTAACTTAAAAATCTTATCTCGCAGTTATATTCATCTGGGAGTACTGTGGCAACTGGAACTGATAGCAAATGACAACATCGGGAGACGACACGACCACTCACTCCTGCCCCAACATTCAGTTTCATCACAGTTGAGCTTCTGCCTCAATGTCATTTCCTGTCTGTTCCTCAGATACTTTCATTCCCTCAAAGTTCACTGTCGCTAAGAAAAATGGAGGCAGACATTCAAACCGATTTGGACATATAGATGGAGTGCTCGAATCTGCAGCGAGGCAGAGCTGGAAGGTGGGACAGGTTATAGAGTCATCGACGTAAACATGATGGAAATAGGTCATTCGGCTTAACTTGTGCATGTCACCCAGTTTTTACTACACAAAGCCTGTCCAATTGCCCACATTTGGTCATATTCCTCTACACCCATCTTCTCCAGATAACTATTTAAATGCTTTTTAAAAGGCAGAATTGTAGACGTCTCTACTACTGCCTCTGCCATCTCGTTCCAGACTCTCACCACCCTCTGTGTGAAACAATTGTTCATGTGGACCGTTTTGTATCTCTCCCCTCTCACCTTAAACCTACGCACTCTAGTTTTGTATTCCATTACCTTTGGGATAGTCTCCCTGATCCATGCCCCCCATTATTTTATAGCCGTCCTCAAGATCACCCCTAGGCTACAAGAAAAATATTTCAGTTTAAACAGCTCCTTATAACTCAAACTATCAAATCCGGTAGCAGCCTAGCAAATCTTTTTTGCCCTTTTTCTAGGTTAATAATATCGTTTCCATATTAGGGTGACCAGAACTGTACACAGTATTCCAAGTGTGTTCTTCTAAACGCCTTGTAGAACTTCAGCAAGACATTCCAACTCCTGTGTTCAATTATCTGACCATGTGTCTGTATAATAGTAATAATGGGTAGCCACAGTAATTGTGGAACAAAGAGCCTCCTTCAGTGTTGTGAATTTCCAATTATTCATCACGTTTGCTGTGGTTGCAAAGAGCAGCAAAGTCGCAGAATGTGTCTGACTGGAATAAAATGTAGAAGAATATCTTGCTCAAGAGAACCGCAGCTAATCAAATCTTCACCCGATACCAATAGAAACAAATTAGAAACAGAATAAAGGAGAATGGTAAAGAGAGAAAGGGGGAGAGAGCCTTTAATGCTGGAGTATTTTGCACACCACTCCCTTCCACCTTACTGCAGCAAGCACATTGTTTCTATCTTCCAGGATTCATGCTCTTAGAAATACCTTAGATGCAGTTTCCTCTGAAGCAGAAGTTACATTATTCATTCCACCGTTAGAATGACAAATAGGGTCAGCAGGATGGCACAGTGGTTAGCACTGCTGCCTCACGCCGCTGAGTTCTTAGTTTCAATTCAAGCTCTGGGTCACTGTCCCTGTGGAGTTTGCACCTTTCTCTCCGTTTTTACGTGGGTTTCTCCCCCACAACCAATGATGTGCAGGGTAGGTGGATTGGCGACACGAAATTGCCCCTTAATTGGAAAAAAGGAATTGGGTAGTGTATATTTATTTTTGATGTTTGGAGAACAGTTCATACAGGCCTCAGAAATTCAAAGCAGTAATGCATAAAAATATCACTTTTACTGGATATGAGAGTTGCTGGTTGGGACAGAATTCATTGCCCATCCCTAGTTGCCCGTCAGAAGGTGGTGGTGTTGAAGGTTTTCTTGAATCGTTGCAGGCCGTGAGGTTTGGGTACACACACGTGCTTTAAGGGAGGAAGCAAAATGATGTTTTTCCCCGTTACCGTAAAGGAACGTTTATATGGTTCCAAGTGGGAGTGGTGAGTGGTTTGGAGGGGGATTTGCAGTTGGTTATTTTCCCAAGTAGGGGCTTGTCCAGTTCTTCAAAATGACAGTGGTCGTAGGTCTGGAAGGTGCTGTCGAAGGAACAATTGCCTGAGGAACTTTGTGGAGTTATTACGCTGCATTTTGGGATGTCTGTGGCGGAGGGATTGAATGCCTGTGGCAGGAGGAGCAAACAAGCGCACTGCTTGGTCCTGGATGCTTTCGAACTACCTGAGTGTTCTTGGAGATCTGGGGAACAGCGCTTCACGGGAAAAAAATTGATTAATCAATTTGCCTGCGTAAACAATCTTGTTCCGAAATTTCAAAAAATGTATAATAGTTAATCATTCATGCTCTTTTCCTCCATTTAGGTAGTGCGCAATTGGCAAAGTGTGACAGGTCAGTTATTGTACTGAGCTGGAATCGAACTCGGGTTTCCGCAGCGCGAGCCCAGAAAGCAAACACGTGGCATAAGCTGCTTTTTAAAACAGATCAATGCATCCTGTAACAAAATACACCGACTTCTAATTATAAATGTGCTGCTGCTTTTATTTATGAACCACACATGTTTTGGAAATATAATAAACGCCAGGCAGCGCCCACGGTGAGACAGGCTCGAACTTACTCGAAAGTTGATGCTGTGAAGTAACCAGTGAGCTAAAGCTGACGCGGAAACCAATCACGGACACATTGTATATAAAGGATTACCGCGATCAAACTCGCCGTGGTGGGGAACATTGAGGGGAAACTCCAGGTGTCGCTGCACATCACCTCACAGCCAGACGTGACCAAAAACTTAAAAGTGCGTCAAATAACAACGGAGGACATTCATTCCGTTTAACTCAGTGGCTCTTTAGATTAGCGGTTCATTCAATCCCACTCGATCGACCTTTCCCCAGAGGCATGCATTTGATTGCTGTTGTTTCACGCATTGAAATTCGAGAGTCATTGTTGTATCTGCTACCGCCAATCTCACAGGCAGTGCAGACCAGATAATTGAAATCTATCCCAGAACATTGTAATAATTGTTCGAAAGATGTAACTTAAAAATCTTACCTGGCAGTTATATTGACCTGCGAGCTGCGAGCGCTCTGGCAACTGGAACTGATAGAAAATTATAACAGGCCACTCACTCCTGTCCCAACATTCAGTTTGATCACAGCTGAGCTTCTGCCTCAATGTCAATTCCTGCCTGTTCCTCAGATACTTTCATTCCCTCAAAGTTCACTGTAGATCAGAAAAATAGAGGCAGACACGCACTGCAAATTTTCAAACCGATTTGGACATTGGATGGTGTGCTCGAATCTGCAGCGACACAGTTCTGGAAGGTGGGAGAGGTCAGAGAGTCATCGAAGTTTACAGCATGGAAATGGGCCCTTCCGCCTAACTTGTCCATGCCTCCCAGTTTTTACTACACAAACCCTGTCTAATTGCCCACATTTGGTCATATTCCTCTACACCCATCTTCTCCATATAACTATTTAAATGCTTTTTAAAAGGCAGAATTATAGACGCCTCTACTACTGCCTCTGCCAGCTCGTTCCAGACACTCACCACCCTCTGTGTGAAACAATTGTTCATCTGGACCGTTTTGTATCTCTCCCCTCTCACCTTAAACCTACGGGCTCTAGTTTTGGATTCCACCACCTTTGGGATAATCTACCTGACCATGTCCCCCATTATTTTATAGCCGTCGTCAAGATCACCCCGAGGCTCCAAGAAAAAATATTCCAGTTTAAACAGCTCCTTATAACTCAAACTATCAAATCCGGTAACAGCCTAGCAAATCTTTTCTGCCCTCTTTCTAGGTTAATAATATCGTTTCTATACTAGGGTGACCAGAACTGTACACAGTATTCCAAGTGTCTCCTTCCCAACGTCTTGTAGAACTTCAGGAAGACATCCCAACTCCTGTGCTCAATTATCTGACCCTGTATCTGTACAATAGTAATAATGGGCAGACACAGTAATTGTGGAACAAAGAGCCTCCTTCAGTGTTGTGAATTTCCAATTATTCATCATGTTTGCTGTGGTTGCAAAAAGCAACAAGGTCGCAGAATGTGTCTGACTGGAAAAAGTATGGAAGAATATCTTGCTCAAGAGACCTACAGTTAATCAAATCTTCACCCGATATCAATAGAAACAAAACCGAAACAGAATAAAGGAGAATGGTAACGAGAGAAAGGGGAAGAGAGCGTTTAATGCTGGAGTACATTGCACACCACTCCCTTCCACCTCACTGCAGCAAGCACATTTTTTCCATTTTCAAGGATTCATGGTGTTAGAATTACATTAGATTCACTTTCCTCTGAAGCAGAAGTTACATGATTCATTCCACCGTTAGAATGACAAATAGGGACAGCAGGATTCATTCCCAGGCCCCAGAAACTCGAAGCAACAATCCTTTAAAAAGACCACTTTTACTGAGTGGGAGAGTTGCTGGTTGGGACAGAATTTATTGCCCATCCCTGGTTGCCCTTCAGAAGGTGGTGTTGAGCTGCTTTCTGGAATCGTTGTGGGCCCTGACGTTTGGGTACACACACGTGCTTTAAGGGAGGAAGCTAATAAAAAATCCCTGTTCCCGTGAAGGGACGTAAATATGGTTCCTAGTGGGAGTGGTGAGTGATTTGGAGGGGGAATTGCAGTTGGTGATTTTCCCAAGTAGCGGATTGTCTAGTTCTTTAAAATGACAGTGGTCGTAGGTCACGAAGGTGCTGTCATAGGAACAATTACCTGAGGAACTTTGTTGCGTTATTGCGGTGCATTTTGGGATGTCTGTGGCGGAGGGATTGAATGCTTGTGGCAGGAGGAGCAATCAATCGCGCTGCTTGGTCCTGGACATTTTCGAACTACCTGAGTGTTCTTGGAGATCTGGGGAACAGCGCTTCACGTGAAAAAAATGGATTAATCAATTTGCCTGAGTAAACAATCTTGTTCCGAAATTTCAAAAAATGCATAATAGATAATCGTTAATGCTGTTTTCCTCCATTTAGGTAGTGAGTAATTGGCAAAGTGTGACAGGTCAGTTATTGTACAGAGCTGGAATCGAACTCGATTTTCCGCAGCGCGAGGCCAGAAAGTAAACACGTGGCATAAGCTGCATTTTAAACAGATCAATGCAGCATGTAACAAAATACACCGACTCCTAATTATAAATGTGCTGCTGCTTTTATTTCTGAATTACACATGTTTTGGAAATATAAAAACGCCAGGCAGCGCCCACGTTAAGACAGGTTCGAACTTACTTGAAAGTTGATGCTGTGAAGTAACCAGTGACCTAAAGCTGACGCTGATAGCAAGCATGGACACATTGTATATAAAGGATTACCGTGATCAAACTGGCCGTGGTGGGGAGCATTGAGGGGAAACTCCAGGTGTCGCTGCACATCACCTCACAGCCAGACGTGATCAAAAATTTAAAAGTGCATGAAGTAACAACGGAGGACATTCATTCCATTTAACCTCAGTGGCTCTTTAGATTAGCAGATCATTCAATCCCACTCGACCGAACTTTCCCCAGAGGCATGCCTTTGATTGCTGTTGTTTCTCGCATTAAAATTCGAAAGTCACTGTTGTATCTGCCTCCGCCAATCTCACAGGCAGTGCAGACCAGATAATTGAACTGTATCCCAGAACATTGTAATAATTGTTCGAAAGATGTAACTTAAAAATCTTACCTCGCAGTTATATTGACCTGCGAGCTGCGAGTGCTGTGGCAACAGGAACTGATAGAAAATTACTACAGGGCCACTCACTCCTGCCCCAACGTTCAGTTTGATCACAGCTGAGCTTCTGCCTCAATGTCAATTCCTGCCTGTTCCTCAGATACTTTCATTCCCTCAAAGTTCACTGACGTTAAGATAAATCGAGGCAGACACCCACAGCAAAATTTCAAACCGATTTGGACATTAGATGGTGTGCTCGAACCTGCAGCGACACAGATATGGAAGGTGGGGCAGGTCATAGAGTCAACGAAGTTTACAGCATGGAAATAGGGCCTTCGGTCTAACTTGTCCATGCCGCTCAGTTTTTACGAGACAATCCCTGTCCAGTTGTCCACATTTGGTCATATTCCTCTTTACCCATCTTTTCCATATATCTATCGGAGAAAGCTGTCTATAGAAAGCTTTAGGGTTATCCTTGATCCTACCTGCCAAAGACGTCTCATGGCCCCTCCTAGCTCTTCTTAACTCTCTCTTTAGGTCCTTCCAGCTAACTTGTAACTCTCAAGCGCCCTTACTGAACCTTCATGTCTCATCTTTACTTAAGCCTCCTTCTTCCTCTTGACAAGTATTTTGACTGCCTTAGTAAACCACGGTTCCCTTGCTCGACCACTTCCTCCCTGCCTGACAGGCACATACTTATCAAGGACACACAGTAGCTGTTCCTTGAACAAGCTCCACATTTCCATTGTGCCCATCCCCTGCAGTTTTCCTCTCCATCGGATGCATCCTAAGTCTTGCCTTATAGCATCATAATTGCCTTTCCCCCAGATATAACTTTTGCCCTGCGGTATAAACCTATCCCTTTCCATCACTAAAGTAAACGTAATCGAATTGTGGTCACCATCACCAAAGTGCTCACCTACCTCCAAATCTAACACCTGTCCTGGTTCATTGCCCAGTACCAAATCCAATACGGCCTCGCCTCTCGTAGGCCTATCGACATACTGTGTCAGGAAGCAGAAATTACATGATTCATTCCACCGTTAGAACGAAAAAATAGGGGCAGCACGGTGGCGCAGTGGTTAGCACTGCTGACTCAGAGCGCCGAATTTTCAGGTTCGATCCCATCTCTGGGTCACACTCCATGTGGAGCTTGCACTTTCTCCCCGTTTTTGCGTGGGTTTCTTCCCCACAACCCAAAGATGTGCAGGGTAGATGAATTGGCCACGCTAAATTGCCCCGTAATTGGAAAAAATGAATTGGATACTCGTTGTTTTTTTTTTAAAGAATGGAGAACAGTTCATCCCAGGCCCCAGAAATTCAAAGCACCAATGTATTAAAAAGATCACTTTTACTGGATGTGAGAGTTGCTGGTTGGGACAGAATTTATTGCCCATCCCTAATTGCCCTTCAGAAGGTGGTGGTGAGCTGCTTTCTTGAATCGTTGCTGGCCCTGACGTTTGGGTAAACCAAAATCGCTTTTCGGGAGGAAGCCAAATTATTTCCCCCCGTTAACCTGCAGGAACGTTTATGTGGTTCCAAGAGGGAGTGGTCAGTGATTTGGAGGGGAAATTCCAGTTGGTGATTAGCCCAATAGGGGCTTGTCTAGTTCTTCAAAATGATCGTGGTCGGAGGTGTGGAGGTGCTGCCTGAAGAACAGTTGCCCGAGGAACTTCGTTGAGTTATAGCGGTGCATTTTGGGATGGCTGTGGCGGAGAGATTGAATGCTTGTGGCAGGAGGAGAAATCAAGCGCACTGCTTGGTGCTGGGTGCTTTCGAACCCTCGGAGTGTTCTTGGGTATCTGGGGAACAGCGTTTCACGTCGAAGAAAATGGAGTCATCAATTTGCCTGCGTAACCAATCTTGTTCCGAAATTTCAAGGAACCTATCATAGATAATCGTTAATGCTCTTTTCGTCCATTTAGGTTGTGAGTAATTGACAAAGTTTGATCGGTCAGTTGTTGTACAGAGCTGGAATCGAACTTGGGTTTCCGCAGTGTGAGATCAGAAAGTGAACAGGTAGCACAAGTCTCTTTTTAAAACAGAATAATGAAATCTCTGGAAAAAAAAAACCTTCTTCTCATTATAATTGTGCTGCTGCTTTTGGTTGTGCAACACTCATGTTTTGGAAATGTTAAAAACGCCAGGCAGCGCCCATGGGGAGACAGGTTCAAAGTTCCAATTAAGTTCGTGCTGTGAAGTAACCAGCGAGCTGAAGCTGACGCAATCGTCACTCATGGACACGTTGTATATAAAGGATTTCCGTGATCATACTCGCAATGGTGGGCAACACTGAGGCGAGACTCCAGGTGTTGGTGCACATCATGTCACAGCCAGACGTGACCAAAAATGTAAAAGTGCGTGAAGTACCGACGGAGGACATTCGTTCCGTTTAACCTCAGCGGCTCTTTAGATTAGCAGATCATTCAATCCCACTCGACCGACCTTTCCCCACAGGCATGCATTTCATTGCTGTCGTTTCTCGCATTGAAATTTGAAAGCCACTGTTGTCTCTGCCTCCACCAATCTCACAGGCAGTGCAGACCAGATAATACAAATCTATCCCAAAACATTGAAATAATTGTTGGAAAGATGTAACTTAAAAATCTTATCTCGCAGTTATATTCATCTGGGAGTACTGTGGCAACTGGAACTGATAGCAAATTACAACATAGGGAGACGACACGACCACTCACTCCTGTCAAAACATTCAGTTTGATCACAGTTGAGCTTCTGCCTCAATATCATTTCCGGTCTATTCCTCAGATACTTTCATTGCCTCAAAGTTTACTGTCGCTGAGAAAAATTGAGGCAGACATTCAAACCGATTTGGACAAATAGATGGAGTGCTCGAATCTGCAGCGAGGCAGAGCTGAAAGGTGGGACAGGTGTAATCAGATGTACAGGTGTTACAGTTAAATAAAGGTAACTGCAGGGGCATGAGGGAGGAACTGACGAAAATCGAGTGGGAGCAGAGCCTAGTGGGAAAGGCAGTAGAACAGCAAAGACAGGAGTTTCTGGGAGTAATTGAGGACACAGAACAGAGGTTCATCCCAAAGAAAAGAAAGATTATCAAAGGGGGGATTAGGCAGCCATGGCTGACAAAGGAAGTTAGGGAATGCATCAAAGCAAAATAGAAAGCCTATAATGTGGCAAAGAGTAGTGGGAAGTTAGAAGATTGGGAATTCTACAAAAACAAACAGAGGATAACAAAGAGAGAAATAAGGAAAGAGAGGATCAAATATGAAGGTCGGCTAGCCAGTAACATTAGGAATGATAGTAAAAGTTTATTTAAATACATTAAAAACAAACGGGAGGCAAAAGTAGACATTGGGCCGGTCCAAAATGACGCTGGCGATCTAGTGATGGGAGACAAGGAAATAGCTGAGGAACTAAATTAGTACTTTGCGACAGTCTTCACAGTAGAAGACATGAGTAATATCCCAACAATTCAGGAGAGTCAGGGGGCAGGGTTGAATATGGTAGCCATCACAAAGGTGAAAGTGCTAGAGAAACGAAGAGGTCTAAAAATTGATAAATCTCCAGGCCCAGATGGGCTACATCCTAGAGTTCTGAAGGAGATAGCTGAAGAAATAGTGGAGGCGTTAGTTATGATCTTTCAAAAGTCACTGGAGTCAGGGAAAGTCCCAGAGGATTGGAAAATCGCTGTTGTAACCCCCCTGTTCAAGAAGGGAACAAGGAAAAAGATTGAAAATTATAGGCCAATGAGCATAACCTCAGTTGTTGGCAAGATTCTAGAATCCATTGTTCAGGATGAGATTTCTAAATTCTTGGAAGTGCAGGGTCGGATTAGGACAAGTCAGCATGGATTTAGTAAGGGGGTTCTTGCCTGACAAACCTGTTAGAGTTCTTTGATGAGATAACAAATAGGTTAGACCAAGGAGAGCCAATGGATGTTATCCATCTTGAATTCCAAAAGGCCTTTGATAAGGTGCCTCACGGGAGACTGCTGAGTAAAATAAGGGCCCATGGTATTCGAGACAAGGTACTAACATGGATTGACGATTGGCTGTCATGCAGAAGGCAGAGATTTGGGACAAAAGGTTCTTTTTCGGAATGACAACCGGTGACGAGTGGTGTCCCGCAGGGTTCAGTGTTGGGGCCACAGCTGTTCTCTTTATATATTAACGATCTAGATGATGGGACGGGGGCATTCTGGTTAAGTTTGCCGATGATAAAAAGATAGGTGGAGGGGCAGGTAGTATGGAGGAGGTGGGGATGCTGCAGAAAGATTTAGACAGTTTAGGAGAGTGGTCCAAGAAATGGCTGATGAAATTCAACGTGGGTAAGTGCGAGGTCTTGCACTTTGAAAAAAGAATAGAGGCATGGACTATTTTCTAAACGGTGACAAAATTCAGAATGCTGAGGTGCAAAGAGACTTGGGAGTCCTAGTCCAGGATTCTCGAAAGGTAAACTTGCAGGTTGAGTCCGTACTTAAAAAAGCAAACGCAATGTTGTCCTTTATCTCAAGAGGCTTGGAATATTAAAGAAGGGATGTACTTCTGAAGCTTTATAAAGCATTAGTTAGGCCCCATTTAGAATACTGTGAGCAAGTTTGGGCCCCACACCTCAGGAAGGACATATTGGCAGCGGAGCGGGTCCAGCGGAGATTCACACGGATGATCCCAGGAATGGTAGGCCTAACATACGATGAACGTCTGGGGATCCTGGGATTATATTCATTGGAGTTTCGGAGGTTAAGGGGAGATCTAATAGAAACTTACAATATAATGTATGGCTTAGATAGGGTGGACGTATGGAAGTTGTTTCCATTAGCAGGGGAAACTAGGACCGGGGGGCACAGCCTTAGAATAAAAGGGAGTCACTTTAGAACAGAGATGAGGAGACATTTTTCAGCCAGAGAGTGGTGGGTCTGTGGAATTCATTGCCACAGAGGGCGGTGGAGGCCGGGACGTTGAGTGCCTTTAAGACAGTTGATAAATTCTTGATGTCTCGAGGAATTAAGGGCTATGGAGAGAGAGCGAGTAAATGGAGTTAAAATCAGCCATGATTGAATGGTGGAGTGGACTCCATGGGCCGAATGGACTTTCTTCCGCTCCTATGTCTTATGGTCTTATGGTTACAGAGTCATAGACGTTTAATTGATGGAAATAGGTCCTTCGGCCTAACGTGTGGATGTCTCCCAGTTTTTACTACACACAGCCTGCCCAATTGCCCACATTTGGTCATATTCCTCTATACCCATCTTCTCCATATAACTATTTAAATGTTTTTAAAAGGCAGAATTATAGAATTATATACTACTGACTCTGCCAGCTCGTTGCAGACACTCACCACCCTCTGTGTGAAACATTTGTTCACCTGGACCGTTTTGTATCTTTCCCCTCTCACCTTAAACCTACGCGCTCTAGTTTTGGATTCCACTACCTTTGGGATAATCTACCTGATCCATGCCCCCCCATTATTTTATAGCCGTCGTCAAGATCACCCCTAGGCTCCAAGAAAAATATTCCAGTTTAAACAGCTCCTTATAACTCAAACCATCAAATCCGGTAGCAGCCTAGCAAATCTTTTCTGCCCTCTTTCTAGGTTAATAATATCGTTTCTATATTAGGGTGACCAGAACTGTACACAGTATTCCAAGTGTAGTCTTCCCAACGTCTTGTAGAACTTCAGGAAGACATCCCAACTCCTGTGCTCAATTATCTGACCATGTATCTGTACAATAGTAATAATGGGCAGACACAGTAATTGTGGATAAAAGAGCCTCCTTCAGTGTTGTGAATTTCCAAGAATTCATCACGTTTGCTGTGGTTGCAAAAATCAGCAATGTCGCAGAATGTGTCTGACAGTAAAATACGTAGAAGAATATCTTGCTCAAGAGGCCCACAGCTAATCATGTCTTCACCCAATATCAATAGAAACAAAACAAAAAGAGAATAAAGGAGAATGGTAAAGAGAGAAAGGGGAGATAGCCTTTAATGCTGGAGTATTTTGCACACCACTCCCTTCCACCTTACTGCAGCAAGAACATTGTTTCTATTTTCAAGGATTCATGCTGTTAGAAATACATTAGATGCACTTTACTCTGAAGCAGAAGTTACATGATTCATTCCACCGTTAGAATGACAAATAGGGACAGCAGGATGGCCCAGTGGTTAGCACTGCTGCCTCACGCCGCTGAGGTCTTAGTTTCAATTCCGGCTCTGGGTCACTGTCCATGTGGAGGTTGCATTTTCTTCCCGTTTTTGCGTGGGGTTCTCCCCCACAACCAAATATATGCAGGGTAGGTGGATTGGCGACACGAAATTGCCCCTCAATTGGAAAAAAGGAATTGGGTACTGTATATTTATTTTTGAAGGTTGGAGAACAGTTCATACAGGCCCCAGAAATTCAGAGCACATATATCACTTTTACTGGATGTGGGAGTTGCTGGTTGGGACTGAATTCATTGCATATCCGTAGTTGCCCTTTAGAAGGTGGTCGTGAGCTGCTTTCTTGAATCGTTGCAGGCCGTGACTTTGGGGTACACCCAAGTGCTTTTAGGGAGGAAGATAAATGATTTTCCTCTCCCCCCCCCCCACCCCGCCGTTATCGTGAAGGAACGTTTATATGGTTCCAAGTGGGAGTGGTGAGTGATTTGGAGGGGGAATTGCAGTTGGTGGTTTTGCCAAATAGAGGCTTGTTCAGTTCTTCAACATGACAATGGTCGTAGGTCTGGAAGGTGCTGCCGAAGGAACAATTACCTGAGGAACTTTGTGGAGTTATTACTGTGCATTTTGGGATGTCTGTGGCGGAGGGATTGAATGCCTGTGGCAGGAGGAGCAATCAATCGCACTGCTTGGTGCTGGATGCCTTCGAACTACCTGAGTGTTCTTGGTGATCTGGGGAACAGCGTTTCACGGGGAAAAAAATGGATTAATCAATTTGCCTGCGTAAACAATCTTGTTCCGAAATTTCAAAAAATGTATAATAGTTCATCGTTAATGCTCTTTTCCTCCATTTAGGTAGTGAGTAATTGGCAAAGTGTGATAGGTCAGTTGTTGTACAAAGCTGGAATCGAACCCGGGGTTCCGCAGCGCGTGCCCAGAATGCAAACATGTGGCATAAGCTGTTCTTTAAAACAGACCAATGCAGCCTCTAACAAAATACACCCCCTTCTAATTATAAATGTGCTGCTGCTTTTATTTATGCACCACGCAGGTTTTGGAAATATAAAAAAAAGCCAGGTGGCGCCCACGGTGAGACAGGCTCGAACTTACTCAAAAGTTGATGCTGTGAAGTAACCAGTAAGCTAAAGCGGACGGCGATGTGAGGCAAGGACACATTGTATATAAAGGATTACCGTGATCAAACTCGCCGTGGTGGGTAACATTGACGCGAAACTCCAGGTGTCGCTGCACATCACCTCACAGCCAGACGTGACCAAAAATTTAAAAGTGCGTGAAGTAACAACGGAGGACATTCATTCCGTTTAACCTCAGCGGCTCTTCATATTAGCAGATCATTCAATCCCATTCGATCGACCTTTCCCCAGAGGCATGCAGTTGATTGCTGTTGTTTCTCGCATTGAAATTCGAAAGTCACTGTTGTATCTGCCTCGGCCAATCTCGCAGGCAGTGCAGACCAAGTAATTAAACTGTAACCCAGAACATTAGAATAATTGTTCGAAAGATGTAACTTAAAAATCTTACCTCGCAGTTATATTGACCTGCGATCTGCGAGGCTGTGGCAACTGGAACTGATAGAAAATTACAACAGGGCCACTCACTCCTGCCCCAACATTCAGTTTGATCACAGCTGAGCTTCTGCCTCAATGTCAATTCCTGCTTGTTCCTCAGCTACTTTCATTCCCTCAAAGTTCACTGTCGTTAAGATAAATCGAGGCAGACACCCACAGCAAAATTTCAAACCGATTTGGACTTTAGATGGTGTGCTCGAATCTGCAGCGACACAGATCTGGAAGGTGGGACAGGTCATAGAGTCATCGAAGTTTACAGCATGGAAATAGGCCCTTCGGCCAAACTTGACCATGCCGCCCAGTTTTTACCACACAAACCCTGTCCAGTTGTCCACATTTGGTCATATTCCTCGATACCCATCTTCTCCATATAACTATATAGATGCTTTTTAAAGGCAGAATTATAGACGCCTCTCCTACTGCCTCTGCCAGCTCGTTCCAGACACTCACCACCCTCTGTGTGAAACAATTATTCATCTGGACCCTTTTGTATCTCTCCCCTCTCGCCTTCAACCTATGCCCTCTAGATTTCGATTCCACTACCTTTGGGAAAATCTACTTCATCAATCCCCTCATTATTTTATAGCCGACGTCAGTATTACCCCTAGCCTCCAAGAAAAATTTTCCAGTCTATCCAGCCGCTCCGTTTAACTCAAACTATCAAGTCCGGGAGGAGCCGAGCAAATCTTTTCTGCCCTCTTTCTAGGTTAATAATATCCTTTCTATATTAAGAGGACCAGAACTGTACACATTATTCCAATTGTGTCCTTCCCAAATTCTTGTACAACTTCAGCAAGACGTCCCAACTCCTGTATTCAATTATCTGGCCATGTATCTGTATAATAGTAATAATGGCCACAGGCACAGTAATTGTGGAACAAAGAGCCTCCTTCAGTGCTGTGAAGTTCCAATTATTCATCATGTTTGCTGTGGTTGCAAAGAGCAACAAAGTCGCAGAATGTGTCTGTCTAGAAAAAGATGAACAAGAATATCTTGCTCAAGAAACTCACAGCAAATCAAAACTTCACCCGATACCAATATAAACAAAACAGAAACAGAATAAAGGAGTGGTAAAAAGAGAAAGGCGGAGAGAGCGTTTAATGCTGGAGTACATTGCACATCACTCCGTTCCAACTTACTGCAGCAAGCACATTGTTTCTGTCTTCCAGGATTCATGCTGTAGAAATACCTTCGATCCAGTTTCCTCTGAAGCACATAGAACATAGAACATTACAGCACAGTACAGGCCCTTCAGCCCTCGATGTTGCGCCGACCTGTGAAACCACTCTAAAGCCCATATACACTATTCTCTTATCGTCCATATGTCTATCTAATTACCATTTGAATACCCTTAGTGTTGGCGAGCCCACTACTGTTGCAGGCAGGGCGTTCCACACCCTTACTACTCTCTGACTAAAGAACCTACCTCCGACGTCTGTCTTATATCTATCTCCCCTCAATTTAAAGCTATGTCCCCTCGTGCTAGACATCACCATCCGAGGAAAAAGTCTCTCACTGTCCACCCTATCTAATCCTCTGATCATCTTGTATGCCTCAATTAAGTCACCTCTTAACCTCCTTCTCTCTAACGAAAACAGTCTCAAGTCCCTCAGCCTTTCCTTATAAGATCTTCCCTCCATACCAGGCAACATTCTGGCAAATCTCTTCTGCACCCTTTCCAATGCTTAAACATCCTTCCTATAATGCGGTGACCAGAATTGCACGCAATACTCTAAATGCGGCCGCACCAGAGTTTTGTACAGCTGCAACATGACCTCATGGCTCCAAAACTGAATCCCTCGACCAATAAAAGCTAACACACCGTACGCCTTCTTAACAACCCTGTCAACCTGAGTGGCAACTTTCAGGGATCTATGTACATGGACACCGAGATCTCTCTGCTCATCCACACTGCCAAGAATCTTACCATTAGCCCAGTACACCATTAGCCCTTCCTTCCAAAATGAATCACCTCACACTTCTCTGCCTTTAAATCCATTTGCCACCTCTCAGCCCAGCGCTGCAGCTTATCTATGTCCCTCTGTAACTTGTAACATCCTTCCGCACTGTCCACAACTCCACCGACTTCAGTGTCATCTGCAAATTTACTCACCCATCCTTCTACGCCCTCCTCCAGGTCATTTATAAAAATGACAAACAGCAGTGGCCCCAAAACAGGTCCTTGTGGTACACCACTCGTAACTGGACTCCAGTTTGAAGACTTCCCATCAACCACCACCCTTCAGTTTGATCACAGCTGAGTTTCTGCCTCAATGTAATTTCCTGCCTGTTCCTCAGATCCTTTCATTCCCTCAAAGTTCACTGTCGATCAGACAAATCGAGGCAGACACCCACAGCAAAATTTCAAACCGATTTGGACATATAGATGGTGTGCTCCAATCTGCAGCGACACAGATCTGGAAGGTGGGACAGAGCATAGAGTCATAGAAGTTTACAGAATGGAAATAGGCTCTTCGGCCCAACGTTTCCATGCCGCCCAGTTTTTACTACACAAAGCCTGTCCAATTGCCCACATTTGGTCATATTCCTCGATACCCATCTTCTCCATATAACTATCTAAATGCTTTTTCCAGGCAGAATTGTAGACGCCTCTATTACTGCCTCTGCCAGCTCGATCCAGACACTCACCACCCGCTGTGTGAAACAATTGTTCCTCTGGACCCTTTTGTATCTCTCCCCTCTCACCTTAAACCCATGCCCTCTAGTTTTGGATTCCAATACTTTTGGGAAAATCTACTTCATCGATGCCCCTCATTTTTTTTATAGCCGAGTCAAGATCACCCCTAGCCTCCAAGAAAAATATTCCAGTCTATCCAGCCGCTCCTTATAACTCAAATTGTCAAGTCCGGTAGCAGCCGAGAAAATCTTTTCTGCCCTCTTTCTATATTACGGTGACCAGAACTGTACACAGTATTCCAAGTGTGTCCTTCACAATGTATTGTACAACTTCAGCAAGACATCTCATATCCTGTATTCAATCATCTGACCATGTAACTAGATAATAGAAACAATGGGCAGAGACACAGTAATTGTGGGACAAAGAGCCTCCTTCAGCGTTGTGAATTTCCAATTGTTCATCATGTTTACAGTGGTGCAAAAAGCAAAAAAGTCGCAGAATGTGTCTGACTGGAAAAAATGTAGAAGAATATCTTGCTCAAGAAACCACAGCTCATCAACTCTTCACCCGATACCAATTGAAACAAAACAGAAACAGAATAAAGGAGAATGGTAAAGAGAGAAAGGGGGAGAGAGCCTTTAATGCTGTAGTACATTGCACACCACTCCCTTCCACCTTACTGCAGCAAGCACATTGTTTCTATCTTCAAGGATTCATGCTGTTAGAAATGCATTAAATTCACTTTCCTCTGAAGCAGAAGGTACATGATTCATTCCACCGTTAAAATGACAAATAGGGACAGCAGGATGGCCCAGTGGTTAGCACTGCTGCCTCACGCCGATGAGTTCTCAGGTTCGATTCCGTCTCTGGGTCACTGTCCGTGTGGACTTTGCATATTCTCCCCGGTTTTGCATGGATTTCTCCCCTAAAACAAAAGATGTGCAGGGTAGGTGGATTGGCCACCCCAAGTTGCCCCATATGGAAAAAAGGAATTGGGTACTTTATATTTATTTTTAAAGAATGGAAAACAGTTCATTCCCCGGCCCCAGAAATTCAAAGCACCAATGCTTTAAAAAGATCACTTTTACTGGATGTGAAAGTTGCTGGTTGGGCAGAATTCATTGCCATCCCTGGTTGCACTTCAGAAGGTGGTGCTGCTTTCTTGAATCGTTGTAGGCCGTGAAGCTAAAAAAAAAATCCCCGTTACCGTGAAGGAACGTTAATATTGTTCCTCGTGGGAGCGGCGAGTGATTTGGAGGGGGAATTGCAGCTGGTGATTTTCCCAAGTCGGGGCTTGTCTAGTTCTTCAAAATGACAGTGGTCGTAGGTCTGGAAGGTGCTGTCGAAGGAACAATTACCTGAGGAACTTTGTTGAGTTATTGTGGTGTATTTTGGGATGTCTGTGGCGGAGGGATTGAATGCTTGTGGCAGGAGGAGCAATCAAGCGTACTGCTTGGTCCTGGATGCTTTCGAGCTACCTGACTGTACTTCGCGATCTGGGGAACAGCGTTTCACTTGGAAAATAATCGATTAATCAATTTGCCTGAGTAAACAATCTTGTTCCGAAATTTCAAAATAATGTATAATAGATCATCGTTAATGCTCCTTTACTCCATTTAGGTAGTGAGTAATTGGCAAAGTGTGACAGGTCAGTTATTGTAGAGAGCTGGAATCGAACTCGGGTTTCAGCAGCGCGAGCCCAGAAAGCAAACACGTGGCATAAGCTGCTTTTTAAAACAGATCAATTCAGCCTGGAACAAAATACACCGACTTCTAATTATAAATGTGCTGCTACTTTTATTTATGCAGCACACATGTTCTGGAAATATTAAAAACGCCAGGCAGCGCCCATGGTGAGACAGGTCCGAACTTACAATTAAGTTGATGCTGTGAAGTAACCAGTGAGCTAAAGCTGACGCTGATGTCAAGTAGGGACTCATTGTATATAAAGGTCTCCCGAGATCATACTCGCCATGGTGGGTAACATTGAGGGGACAGTCCAGGTGTCGCTGCACATCACCACACAGCCAGACGTGACCAAAAATTTAAAAGTGCGTGAAGTACCGTCGGTGGACATTCATGCTGTTTAACCTCAGCGGGTCTTTAGATTAGCAGATCATTCAATCGCACTCGACCGACTTTTCCCCACAGGCATGCATTTGATTGCTGTTGTTTCCCGCATTAAAATTTGAAAGTCACTGTTGTATCTGCCTCCGCCAATCTCACAGGCGCTGCAGACCAGATCATTTAATTGTATCCCAGCACATTTAAACAATTGTTTGAATGATGTAACTTAATAATCTGATCTCGCAGTTATATTCACCTGCGAATACTGTGGCAACTGGAACTGATAGCAAATGACAACATCGGGAGACTACACGGCCATCACCCCGCCCCAACATTCAGTTTGACCGCAACTGAGATTCTGCCTCAATGTTATTTGCTTCCTGTTCCTCAGATACTTTCATTCCCTCAAAGTTCACTGTCGATAAGATAAATGGAGGCAGACACCGACAGCAAAATTTCAAACCGATTTGGACATATAGATGGAGTGCTCGAATCTGCAGCGACACAGATCTGGAAGGTGGGACAGGTCATAGGGTCATAGAAGTTTACAGAGTGGAAATAGGCCCTTCGGCCTAACTTGTACATGCTGTCTAGTTTTTACTACCCAAAGACTGTCCAAGTGCCCACATTTGGTCATATTCCTCTATACCCATCTTCTCCATATAACTATTTAAATGCTTTTTGAAAGGCAACACTATAGGCGCCTCTACTACTGCCTCTGCCGGCTCGTTCCAGACACTCACCACCCTCTGTGTGAAACAATTGTGCCTCTGTACCCTTTTGTTTCTCTCCTCATTCAACTTAAACCTATGCACTCTAGTTTTGGATTCCAGTACCTCTGGGAAAATCTACCTTATCTATGCCCCTCATTATTTTTTAGCCGTTGTCAAGATCACCGCTAGCCTCCAATAAAAATGTTCCAGTCTATCCAGCCGCTCCTTATAACTCAAATTTTCAAGACCGGAAGCAGGCGAGCAAATAATTTCTGCCCTCTTTCTATATTATGGTGACCAGGACTGTACACATTATTCCAATTGTGCCCTTCCCAATGTCGTGTACAGCTTCAACAAGACGTCCCATCTTCTGTATTCAATTTCTGACCATGTATCTGTAGAATAGAAACAATGGGCACAGACACAGTAATTGTGGAACAAAGTCAGTGTTGTGAATTTCCAATTATTCATCATGTTAACAGTCGTGTAAAACGCAAAAAAGTCGCAAAATGTGTCTGACTGCAATAAGATGTAGAAGAATGTCTTGCTCTGAGACCCACGGCAAAACAAATCTTCACCCAATGGCAATAGAAACAGAAGAGAAACAAAGGAGAGTGGTAAAGAGAGAAAGGAGGAGAGAGCGTTTACTGCTGGATACATTGCACACCATTACCTTCCACCTGACTGCAGCAAGCACATTGTTTCTATCTTCCAGGATTCATGCTGTTAGAAATACCTTCGATCCAGTTTCCTGGGAAGCAGAAGTTACATGATTCAGTCCACCATTAGAATTACGGACAGGGGCAGGACGGTGGCGCAGTGGCTAGCACTGCTGCCTTATGGCGTCGTGTTCTCAGGTTCGATCCAGGCTCTGGGTCACTCTTTGTCTGGAGTTTGCACATTATCCCCGTGTTTGCGTGGGTTATGCCCCCACAACCCAATTATGTGCAGAGTAGGTGGATTAGTCACACTAAATTGCGCCTTAATTGGAAAAAATGAATTGGGTACCCTATATTTTTTTTTCGAGAATGGAGAACAGTTCATCCCGGGCCCCAGGAATTCAAAGCACCAGTGTATTAAACAGATAACTTTTACTGGATGTGAGAGTTGCTGGTTAGGACAGAATTTATTGTCCAACCCTTGTTGCCCTTCAGAAGGTGGTGGTGAGCTGCTTTCTTGTAGCGTTGCAGTCCGTGAGGTTTGGGTACACCCAACGTGCTTCTATTGAGGAAGCAAAATTATTTTTCCCCCGTTACCGTGTAGGAACGTTAATATGGTTCCTAGTGGGAGCGGTGAGTGATTTGGAGGGGAAGATCCAGTTGGTGATTGTCCCAAGTCGGTGCTTGTCTAGTTCTTCAAAATCTTAGTGGTCGTACGTCTGGAAGGTACTGCCGAAGGAACATTTGCCTGAAGAACTTTGTTGAGTTATTGCGGTGCATGTTGGGATGTCTGTGGCGGAGGGATTGAATGCCTGTGGCAGGAGGAGCAATCAAGCGCATTGCTTGGTCCTGGATGCTTTCGAACTCACTGAGTGTTCTTGGAGGTCTGGGGAACAGCGTTTCACGTGGAAAAGAATGGATTAATCAATTTGCCTGCGTAGACAATCTTGTTCCGAAATTTAAGGAAATGTATAATCGATAATGGTCCATGCTCTTTTCCTGGATTTAGGTTGTGAGTAATTGACAGAGAGTGATAGGTCAGATATACTGAGCTGGAATCGAACTTGGGTTTCCGCAGTGTATGATCAGAAAGTAAGCACGTGGCACAAGCCTCTTTTCAAAACAGATCAATGCAACCTCTAAACAAAATGAACCTACTTCTAATTATAAATGTGCTGCTGCATTTTTTATGCAACACACATGTTTTCGAAATTTTAAAAGCGCCGGTTAACGCCCACGATGAGACAGGTTCTAACTTATAATTAAATTGATGCTGTGAAGTAACCAGTGAGCTAAAGCTGACGTCGTTTTAAGCATGGGCACATTATATATAAAGGATTACCGTGATCCTACTCGCCGTGGTCGGTAACATTGACGGGAAACTCCAGGTGTTGATGCACATCATCGCACAGCCAGACGTGACCAAAAACATAAAAGTGCGTGAAGTACCGAAGGAGGACATTCACTCCGTTTAACCTCAGCGGCTTTTTACATTAGCGGTTCATTCAATCCCACTCGATCGACCTTTCCCAAAAGGCATGCATTTCGTTCCTGTCGTTTCTCGCATTGAAATTTGAAAGCCACTGTTGTATCTGCCTCCACCAATCTCACAGGCAGTGCAGACCAGATAATTTAACTGTATCCCAGGACATTGAAATAATTGTTGGAAACATGTAACTTTAAAATCTTATCTCGCAGATATCTTCATCTGCGAGTGCTGTGGCAACTGAAACTGATAGGAAATTACAACATAGGGAGACGACAAGGCCACTCACTCCTGCCCCGACATTCAGTTTGATCACAGCTGAGCTTCTGCCTCAATGTCAATTCCTGCCTGTTCCTCATATACTTTCATTCCCTCAAAGTTCACTGTCGATCTGAAAAATCGAGGTAGGCACCCACAGCAAAATTTCAAACCGATTTGGACATATAGATGGAGTACTCCAATCTGCAGCGACATAGATCTGGAAGGTGGGACAGGTCATAGGGTCATAGAAGTTTACAGCATGGAAATAGGCCCTTCGGCCTAACTTGTCAATGCCGCCCAGTTTTTACCACACAAACCCTGTCCAATTGCCCACATTTGGTCATATTCCTCGATACACATCTTCTCAATATAACTATCTAAATGCTTTTTAAAGGCAGAATTGTAGACGCCTCTATTACTGCCTCTGCCAGCTCGTTCCAGACACTCACCACCCTCTGTGTGAAACAATTGTCTCTCTGAACCCTTTTGAATCTCTCCCCTCTCACGTTAAATCTATGCCCTCTATTTTTGGATTCCACTACATTTGCGAAAATCTACTTCATCTATGCTCCTCATTATTTTATAGCCGACGTCAAGATCACCCCCAGCCTCCGAGAAAAATGTTCCAGTCTATCCAGCCGCTCCTTTTCACTCAAATTGTCTCGTCCGGTAGCAGCCGAGCAAATCTTTTCTGCCCTCTTTCTATATTACGTTGACGAGAAGTGTACACAGTATTCCAAGTGTGTCCTTCACAATGTCTTGTACAACTTCAGCAAGACATCCTAACTCCTGTATTCAATTATCTGACCATGTAACTAGATCATAGTAACAATGGGCACAGACACAGTAATTGTGGAACAAAGAGCCTCCTTCAGCGTTGTGAATTTCCAATTGTTCATCATGTTTACAGTGGTGCAAAAAGCAAAAAAGTCGCAGAATGTGTCTGAGTGGAATAAGATGTAGAACAATATCTTGCTCAAGAGACTCACAGCAAATCACACCTTTACCCGTTACCGATCGAAACAAAACAGAAACAGAAACCAGTGAAACAATTGTTTGTATCAACTTTTGTATCAACCCCCTCTCACCTTAAACCTATGCCCTCTCGTTTGGGATTCCATTAACTTTGGCAACATCTACCTGGTCTATGCCCGTCATTGTTTCTGTGGGGCTGTTAAGCACAAGGCTAAATCGCTGGTTTATAGCAGACCAGCAGCACGTTTCGATTCCCATAACAACCTCCCCGAACCGGCGCCGGAATGTGGCGACTAGGGTCTTTTCACAGTAACTACATTTGTAGTCTACTTGTGACAATCAGCGATTTTCATTTCATTTTACAGCCGTCGCCAAGATCACCCCTAGCCTCCAAGAAAAATGTTCCAGTATATCCAGCCGATCCTATTCACTCTAACCATCAAGTCCCGTAGCAGCCTAGCAAACCTTTTCTGCATTCCTTCTCCCTAAATAATATCCTTTCTATATTCCAGAACTGTACACAGTATTCCAATTGTGTCCTTCCCAATGTCTTGTGCAACTTCGGCAAGACGTCCAAAATCCTGTTTTCAATTATCTGGCCATGTATCTGTATAATAGTAATAATGGGCACAGACACAGTAATTGTGGAACAAAGAACCTCCTTTAGTGTTGTGAATTTCCAATTATTCATCATGTTTGCAGTGGTTCCAAAAAGCAACAAAGTCACAGAATGCGCCTGCCTAGAAAAAGGTGGAGAGAATATCTTGCTCATGAGTCCCACAGCAAATCAAATCGTCACCCGATACAAATAGGAACAAAACAGAAACAGAATAAAGGAGAGTGGTAAAGAGAGAAAGGCGGAGAGAGCGTTTAATGCTGGATTACATTGCACATCACTCCCTTCCAACTTACTGCAGCAAGCACATTGTTTCTGTCTTCCAGGATTCATGCTGTTAGAAATACCTTCGATCCAGTTTCCTCTGAAGCAGAAGTTACATGATTCATTCCACGGTTAGAATGAAAAAACAGGGACAGCGCGATGGCGCAGTGGTTTGCACTGCTGCTTCGCGGCACCGAGTTTTCAGGTTCTATTCCGTCTCTGGGTCACTGTCCGTGTGCAGTTTGCACATTATCCCCGTTTTTGCGTTTGTTTCTACCACACTCCCGAAAGATCCGCAGGGTAGGTGGGCTGGCCAGCAAAAATTGCCCCATAATAGAAAAAATGAATTGTTTACTCTATATATATTTTATAAGAATGGAGAACAGTTCATCCCAGGCCCCAGAAATTAAAAGCATCAATGCATTAAAAAGATCACTTTTACTGGATGTGAAAGTTGCTGGTTCGGACAGAATTTATTGCCCATTCCCAGTTGCCCTTCAGAAGCTGCTTTCTTGAATCGTTGCAGATCCTGGAGTTTGTATACACACAACGTGCTTCTATGGACGAAGCTAAATGATTTATTTCCCCGTTACAGCGAAGGAGCGTTTATATGGGTCCAAGTGGGAGTGGTGAGTGATTTTGATGGGAAATTCCAGTTGGCGATTTTCCAAAGTCGGGGCTTCTCTAGTTCTTCAAAATGATAGTGGTCGTAGGTATGAAAGGTGCTATCTAAGGGACAATAGCCTGAGGTATTTTGTTGAGTTGTTGCGGTGCATTTTGGGATGGCTGTTGGAGGGATTGAATGCTTGTGCAGGAGGAGCAATCAAGCGCACTGCTTGGTCCGGGATGCTTTCGAACACCCTGAGCGTTCTTGGAGATCTGGGGAACAGCGCTTCACTTGGACAAAAAATAGATTAATTAATTTGCCTCCGTAACCAAACTTGTTCTGAAATTTCACAAAATGTACAATAGATAATTGTTAATGCTCTTTTCCACAATTTATGTTGTGACTAATTGACAATGTGTGATAGGTCAGTTATTCCACAGAGCTGGAATCGAAATTGGGTTTCCGCGGTGTGAGATCAGAAAGTAAACATGTGGCACAAGCATCTTTTTCAATCAGATTAATGTAACCGCGAAACAAAATACACCAACTTCCAATTATAAATGTGCTGCTGCTTTTATTTATGCAACACCCATGTTTTGCAAATATTAAAAACGCCAGGCAGCGCCCACGGTGATACAGGTCCGAACTTACAATTAATTTGATGCTGTGAGGAACCAGTGAGCTAAAGCTGACGCTGGCTGAAAGCACGGACACATTGTAGAAAAGGATTACCGTGATCCTACTCGCCGTGGTGGGTCACATTCAGGGAAAACTCCAGGTGTTGATGCACATCACCTCACAGCCAGACTTGACCAAAAACATAAAAGTGCGTGAAGTACCGAAGGAGGACATTCATTCCGTTTAACATCAGCGGCTCTTTAGATTAGCAGATAATTCAATCCCACTCGACCGACCTTTCCCCAGAGGCATGAATTTGATTACTGTCGTTTCTGGCATTGACATTTGAAAGCCACTGTTGTATCTGCCTCCACCAATCTCACAGGCAGTGCAGACCAGATAATTGAACTGTATCCCAGGACATTGAAATAATTGTTGGAAACATGGAACTGAAAAATCTTATCTCGCAGATATCTTCATCTGCGATGCTGTGGCAACTGGAACAGAGAGCAAATGAAACATAGGGAGACTATGCGGATAATCATTCCTGCCCCAACATTCAGTTTGATCACAGCGGAACTTCTGCCTCAATGTAATTTGCTGCCTGTTCCTCAGATGCTTTCATTCCTTCAAAGTTCACTGTCGATAAGAAAAATCGAGGCAGACACCCACAGCAAAACTTCAAACCGATTTGGACACATAGATGGAGTACTCCAATCTGCAGCGACACAGATCTGGAAGGTGGGACAGGTGATAGAGTCATCAAAGTTCACCGCAGGGAAATGGGTGCTTTGGCCAAACGTGTCCATGCCTCCCAGTTATTACTGCACAAAGCATGCCCGATTGCTCACATTTGGTCATATTCCCCTATACCCATCTTCTCCAAATAAATATCTAAATACTTTTTAAAAGGGAGAATTGTGGACGGCTGTACTACTGCCAATATTTCAAACACTCACCACCCTCAGTGCGAACATATTGTTCACCTGGACCCTTTTGTATCTCTCCCCTCTCAGCTTTAACCTTTGCCCTCTACTTTTGGATTCCATTACCTTTGGGAACATCAGCAATATCTATGCCCCGCATTATTTTATTGTCGCTGTCATGATCACTCCGAGCCTCCAAGAAAAAAGTTCGAGCCTATCGAGCCTCTCCTTATAACTCAAACCATCAAGTCAGGTAGCAACCTAGCAAATCTTTTCTGCCCTCATTCTAGGTTAATAACATCCTTTCTATATTAGGGTGACCAGAACTGTACACAGTATTCCAAGTGTGTCCTTCCCAATGTCTTGTTCAAGTTCAGCAAGATCTCCAAACTCCTATATTTAATTATCTGACCATGTATCTGTATAATAGTAATAATGGCGACAGACACAGTAATTGCGGAACAAAGAGCCGCTTCTATGTTGTGAATTTCCAATTATTCATCATGTTTGCAGAGGTTAAAAAAAAAGTCGCAGAATGTATCTGACTGGAAAAAATGTAGAAGAATATCTTGATCAAGAGACTCACAGCTAATCAAATCTTCACCCGATACTAATAGAAACAAAACAGAAACAGAATAAAGGAGAGTGGTAAAGAGATAAAGTGAGAGAGAGTGTTTAATGCTGGAGTATATTGCACACCACTCCCTTCCACCTTACTGCAGCAAGCACATTGTTTCTATCTTCCAGGATTCATGCTCTTAGAAATACCTTAGATCCAGTTTCCTCTGAAGTAGAAGTTACATGATTCATTCCACCATTAGACCGACAAAGGAGACAGAACAATGGCCCAGTGTTTAACACTGCTGCCTCACGACGCCGTGTTCTCAAGTTCGATCTCGGCACTGGGTCACTTTCAACAAAGAACAAAGAAATGTCCAGCAAAGGAACATGCGCTTCGGCCCTCCAAGCCCGTGCCGATCATGCTGCCCGACAAAACTACAATCTTCTACAGGTCCTGGGTCCGTATCCCTCTATTCCCATCCTATTCATTTATTTGTAAAGATGCCCCTTAAATGTCACTATCGTCCCTGCTTCCGCCACCTCCTCCCGTTGCGAGTTCCAGGCACCCTACCCTCTGTGTAAAAAAACCTGCCTCGTTCATCTACTCTAAACCTTGCCCTTCTGCCCGTGTGGAGTTTGCACATTGGCCCCGTATTTGCGTTGGATTCTCCCCCACAACCAAAGATGTGCATGATAAATGGATTGGCAACTCGAAATTGTCCCTTATTTGAAAAAAAAAGAGTACTCTCTGTTTAACGTTAAAGAATGCAGAACAGTTCATCCCAGGCTCCAGAAATTCAAAGTATCAATGCATTAAAAAGATCACTTTTACTGGATGTGAAAGTTGCTGGTTAGGAGAGAATTTATTGCCCATTCCCAGTTGCCCTACAGAATGTGGTGGTGAGCTGCTTTCTTGAAACGTTGCAGTCCGTGAGGTTTGGGTACACCCAACGTGCTTTTATGGAGGAAGCTAAATGATTTTTTTGCCCGTTACCGCGAAGGAACGTTTATATGGGTCCAAGTGGGAGTGGTGAGTGATTTTGATGGGAAATTCCAGTTGGTGATTTTCCCAAGTAGGGGCTTGTCTAGTTCTTCAAAATGATAGTGGTCGTAGGTATGGAAGGTGCTGTCTAAGGAACAATTGCCTGAGGAAATTTGTTGAGTTATTGCGGTGCATTTTGGGATGGCTGTTGGAGGGATTTAATGCCTGTGGCAGGAGGAGTAATCAAGCGCACTGCTTGTTACGGGATGCTTTCGAACTCCATGAGCGTTCTTGGAAATCTGGGGAACAGCGTTTCACTTGGACAAAAAATGGATTAATCAATTTGCCGGCGGAACCAATCTTGTTCTGAAATTTCACAAAATGTACAATAGATGATTGTTAATGCTCTTTTCCACAATTTACGTTGTGAGTAATTGACAATGTGCGATAGGTCAGTTATTGTACAGAGCTGGAATCGAACTTGGGTTTCCGCAGTGTGAGATCAGAAAATAAAGACGTGGCATAAGCATCTTTTTCAAACAGGTTAATGTTACCTCGAAACAAAATACACCAACTTCCAATTATAAATGTGCTGCTGCTTTTATTTCTGCAACACACATGTTTTGGAAATATTAAAAACGCCAAGCAGCGCCCATGGTGAGACAGGTCCGAACTTACAATTAAGTTGATGCTGTGAAGTAACCAGTGAGCTAAAGCTGACGCTGGCTCAAGGCACGGACACATTGTAGAAAAGGATTACCGTGATCCTGCTCGCCGTGGTGGGTCACATTCAGGGAAAACTGCAGGTGTTGTTGCACATCATCTTACAGCCAGACGTGACCAAAAACATAAAAGTGCGTGAAGTAACGAAGGAGGACATTCATTCTGTTTAACATCAGCGGCTCTTTAGATTAGCATCTCATTCAATGCCACTCGACCGACCTTTTCCCAGAGGCATGCATTTGATTGCTGTCGTTTCTGGCATTGACATTTGAAAGTCACTGTTGTATCTGCCTCCATTAATCTCACAGGCAGTGCAGACCAGATAACGGAACTGTATCCCAGGGCATTGAAATAATTGTTGGAAACATGTCACTTAAAAATCTTATCTCGCAGATATCTTCATCTGCGAGTGCTGTGGCAACTGGAACTGATCGCAAATGAGAATATAGGGAGACTATGCGGATAATCATTCCTGCCCCAACATTCAGTTTAATCACATCTGAGATTCTGCCTCAATGTAACTTGCTGCCTGTTCCTCAGGTACTTTCATTCCCTCAAAGTTCACTGTCGATAAGAAAAATCGAGGCAGACACCCACAGCAAAATTTCAAACCGATTTGGACATATAGATGGAGAACCCCAATCTGCAGCGACACAGATCTGGAAGGTGGGACAGCTGATCGAGTCATCGAAGTTCACCGCATGGAAAAAGGAGCTTTGGCCTGACTTGTCCATACCTCCCAGTTTTTACTACACAAAACCTGCCCGATTGCCCACATTTGGTCATATTCCTCTATACCCATCTCCTCCACATAAATATCTAAATACATTTTAAAAGGCAGAATTGTAGACGGCTGTACTACTGCCAATGTTTCAAACACTCACCACCCTCAGTGCGAACAAATTGTTCACCTGGAGCCTTTTGTATCTCTCCCCTCTCACCTTAAACCTTTGCCCTCTATTTTTGTATTCCATTACCTTTGGGAACATCTACAATATCTATGCCCCGCATTATTTTATAGTCGCCGTCATGATCACTCCGAGGCTCCAAGAAAAATGTTCGAGCCTATCGAGCCTCTCCTTATAACTCAAACCATCAAGTCCGGGAGCAACCTAGCAAATCTTTTCTGCCCTCATTCTCGGTTAATAACATCCTTTCTATATTAGGGTGACCAGAAATGTACACAGTATTCCAAGTGTGTCCTTCCCAATGTCTTGTTCAAGTTGAGCGACATCTCCAAACTCCTGTATTCAATTTACTGACCACGTATCTGTATAATAGTAATAATGGCGACAGACACAGTAATTGCGGAACAACGAGCCGCTTCTATGTTGTGAATATCCAATTATTTATCATGTTTGCAGAGGTTTAAAAAAAACACAAAGTCGCAGAATGTGTCTGACTGGAAAAAATGTAGAAGAATATCTTGATCAAGAGACTCACAGCTAATCACATCGTCACCCGATACTAATAGAAACAAAACAGAAACAGAATAAAGGAGAGTGGTAAAGGGAGAAAGGGGGAGCGAGCGTTTAACGCTGGAGTACATTTCACACCACTCCCTTCCACCTTACTGCAGCAAGCACATTGTTTCTATCTTCCAGGATTCATGCTCTTAGAAATACCTTAGATCCAGTTTCCTCTGAAGTAGAAGTGTGAGAAACACCGGTCACCTTTTAATAATTTACACTAACTCACATTCTGAAGAACTATTTATTATCGATCTTGCAAGAGCGGGTGCCGCCAGTAAGCAATAGCAGACACAAAGAATTCACACAGCATCACTTTGTTATATACAATCCATTAAAATACAATCCGTGAGAAATACATCCCACAAACTATAGAATGGGCAGTTCCCTTATCAGTGATCCCTTATTTGGCCTCCCCTTGCATAGTAGTTTCTGTCAGCTCCTGGTATATCCTTGGACCGTCAGTTAAAAATAAGAATGAGGCCCCCTGCTGGCACCTGCTATCTTCCCCCTTGCTTAGCAATTTCTGTTATTGTACATCCCGTTCTTCCCCGAAGGTCAGCCTTGTACATAGTTACAACAACTCGCTCACTATAGGTTACTCAGAACTTGACATGTTAATTTTCCCATCAGGCTTCATTGTTGACATCTTAATTGTGAACCAGAGATTATACATGTAAAAACAACACAAAATGTTCATTTCTCACAAGCCCCCTTTTTTTCTTTTTACTCTTGTTGCTTTTTACACTTTGTCGCCTCTTCTAACCTCCCCCAAAATTGTCCAACATCCTCTCAACTTCCCTTTCTATGGTGCCGTCCTCTCCTTCAGTCTTCCCTCTTTCTAGTAGGCAAATTGTATCCTGGCCTCCTTTACCCAGGGGTAATGGCATCTGCTTGGTCAAGGCTGTTTCGATGTGACTCTGCACCAAGCCTCTTACGCACGGGATGATGCAACAGCCTATTGGCGCCAATGCTCCTATCACCACGATGATGGAGGTAAGGATGGATACAATTAACCCTTTCCATTTCCCAAACATTGATTCAAGCCACCCAGTCATGGATGTGTCTCCCCTGAGTTGTCTGCCATTTCCTCAGCCAGAGTGGTTAACCCTTGTAGCGCACGGGTAATCGATCCGTCGGGTGCCGTGTTGTTGGGGATAAACGTGCAACACTGTCCCTTAAGCATAAAGCATACACCACCTTTCTCTGCCAAAATCATATCCAGAGCCAATCTATTCTCCCAGACAGTTCTACTGGTTACGTCCAGTTGTTCTGCTATGCCCTTCACGGCGTCCCTGGGATAATTGATGAACCTCTGTTGAGTATAGTATATATAGTTTATCCAATCCACATTCTTATTGATCGTAACCCACCAGAAGAGGGACTCGAACCCAGCTGCAATCTGATTTCGGGCTTTGAACTCATCTGGCACTCCTCTGGGAATGCCAACGGGGTCCAGGTAAATACTGTCATCAAATGAGGTGGGTATGCTTCGTTTAGATCGTTCCCCTTGTACACTCCCCCTCTCCTCTTGTCTTTCATAGGCTATACTGAACGGAATGGCGAGCTGAACTAATGCGCATGTCCCTTTCCATTTGGGGGGGGGGGCGTTAGAGTGGGTCTTAGAATCTTTCCTCCGCAATACCATCATATATCTGCACGTTGTATTTTTAGTGATGAGTAATTGCCCTGGGTGGTCACGTTCTTAGTCTCAATACAAGTCTTGAGTTCTCCCATATCTTTACTTAGCCCCGTATCAGAACGACTTATACACGATTTGTGATGTGTCACGGTAACCAAGAAGGAGGGAGGGTTTGCTGATAGTATCTTATTGACAGGAGGAAACATCAGAGATAGGGCAGTGTAGGTCTTGTTGCCACAGGCTGTCTCATCTTGGTACAAGGCCATCATACATTCCATGCTCCCTCTATTGTCTGTCCACCCCAGTGTAAAGGGCTCCTTATGGGCCTGTGGTCTACCCGATGCGCAAGCATAACAATTGTCTTTCTTCTGCGTCTGGGCCGAATACCTCACCCACACAATCCACGCATTCTGTTCCTCATAGCCGGTCTCTATCTCAAAGGCTTGCTCTAAATCTTTCACTTCAATTATTTTGACTCCCTGTCCCTTCTCCGCTTTGTCGTTCCTAGTTCCATTAGTGGGAGTTCCTCCCTGGTCTAATGAGATACGGAAGCAGCATTCAGTCTTGCCATTTCTCATGTTTACCCCGAATATCTCATGTCTAAGTGAACAAACCCTATTGCCCGTCTCAATCCAGGCCGTGTGTTTTACGGTGATGTATATGGGGTGACAAGTTCCAGCCTTGCACGTTGAGGGGGAATTTTCATTAATCTGGTGAATGGATACGACCGGTGGTGCCCCTCTGGGCAATTGGCAGAACCCTCTCCGTAATCATTCCCCCTCGGTAATAATGAAGAGAATCTACCCTAAACTCATTTCCATTCCCCGCTGACTGCAGTCTATGAGGGTGCATAGATCAGTCCGTATTACCTGAGGGTACCGCCTTTCTGGGATTGTTAATTTAAACATATGACCGATTCCTTCCCCCCACATTATTAATGTTATAATACATTGTATAGTCCATTTTAGCTGTAGTTTTGTCATATTATTGAACAATTCAGGATTTAGTGTCTTTTCAACATTATCTTTAATGGTTCCTCAGTGGCCTCCACATGCCATTGTTCCTGTTCAGGTGGTGATTTCACGGGACCCTTCGTTCTGCTGTAATGAGTCCAACCTTTTTCCGCGGTTCGTATGGCAGTCTCTGTGGTTAACAAAACCAGGAACGGTCCGTCCCAAGTGGGTTGAAGCTTGGTTTCCTGCCACGATTTCACCAGTGCCCAATCTCCTGGTTTAAATTTGTGGACTGCGAATTCAAGGTGCGGTGTCTGCGCTAGCAGTCCTTGTCTCCCGAGGAATGATAATGAGCAACAATGCCAGTATATATTTCTTTACATAGTTATCTTTACATTCTGCAATGGGCCATTCTGCCATTGTTCCAAGGTATGGCAATCCGAACAAAATTTCGTTTGGGGACAACCCCAAATCTTTTCTTGGAGCCGTTCGGATTCTTAGAAGGGCTATCGGTAAGCATTTTGTCCAGGGGAGCCTAGTTTCTAGTATTATTTTTGACAAATGATTTTTAAGGGTTTGATTCATCCTTTCCACCCGTCCCGATGAGGGGGGGGGGGGTGCCAAGGAGTGTGGAAGTCCCAATTTATCTCCAAACTTCTAGTAGTGCCTTCTTTAATAGAATCGACGAATTCATCTACAGAAAACCTGTATGTTTAATAAGTTATTGTGTTTGATATTTTAAAATAAATGTTTAGAATTCGCCTGGAAATTAAAACTTAAAATGATGTGGAAGCTGGTCTTAAAAAAACAAAACAGCTTTGATTAAAAAGAACAGATCGTTCAAGGACATTTGATAACGGGAATTTGGCAGCAATCCAACTTTTACTCCCAGTCGATGAATTTTAGCTGAAATACTATTTTTGAAATGTTACTGAATCAGTAGTATCAAATTTGATTAATTTATTAATTATAATAATTATTTTGAAATGCCTGGTTGTTGGGCCCCTGCGGTTGGCAGGTTTGTATGCTATATTGGGAACTTGCCGGACGGGGAACTGACACTGCGGTTGGCAGGTTTGTATGCTATATTGGGAACTTGCCGGACGGGGAACTGACACTGCGGTTGGCAGGTTTGTATGCTATATTGGGAACTTGCCGGACGGGGAACTGACACTGCGGTTGGCAGGTTTGTATGCTATATTGGGAACTTGCCGGACGGGGAACTGACACTGCGGTTGGCAGGTTTGTATGCTATATTGGGAACTTGCCGGACGGGGAACTGACACTGTGCTTGATAAGACCTTAGAGGTAAAGTGACTTCCCGTGTCCTAGTCTAGATTTTCTACCAACCCTTATCGGGGAACAATTTGCTCCAGAATGATTTTAGAGACTCCGCCTGCGGTGGCCGTGGTTGTAGGGTAAGCTTATTTCAGCCTTCCCACGGGTGGTAGTTCAGTATTTGCAGCCTTTTCTGCAACAAACTGTCTCTCTCTCTCTCTCTGTATTGAAACACTGACTCCAGGCATGCTGCAGCCTTCTCTGTCTCTCTCTCTCTCTCTCTCTCTCTCTGTATCTCTCTCTCTGTCTCTCTCTGTCTCTTTGTCTCTCTCTGTCTCTTTCTCTCTCTATCTCTCTCTGTCTCACTGTTCTCTCTCTCTGTCTCTGTATCTCCCTCTCTGTGCCTGTCTCTCTCTCTCTGTATCTCTCTCAGTCTCACTCTCTCTCTCTCTCTGTATCTATCTGTCTCTCTCTCTCTGTATCTCTCTCTCTCTCTGTTCTCTGTATCTATCTTTCTCTGTCTCTCTCTGTCTCTTTCTCTCTCTGTCTCCCTCTGTCTCTCTGTATCTCTCTCTCTCTGTTCTCTGTATCTCTCTATCTCTGTCTCTCTGTCTCTTTCTCTCTCTGTCTTTCTCTGTCTCTCTGTATCTCTCTGTCTCTCTGTATCTCTCTGTCTCTCTGTATCTCTCTGTCTGTCTCTCTGTCTCTCTGTTTTCTCTCTCTGTCTCTGTATCTCTCTGTCTCTGTCTCTCTCTGTCTCTCTCTGTCTCTCTCTCTGCCTTTCTCTCTCTGTCTCTCTCTCTCTCTCTCTCTGTCTCTCTCTCTATGTTCTCTGTATCTCTCTCTCTCTGTCTCTTTCTCTCTCCGTCTCTCTGTATCTCTCTCTCTGTCTCTCTCTGTCTCTTTCTCTCTCTCTCGGTATCTCTCCCTCTGTCTCTCTCCCTCTGTCTCTATCTGTCTCTCTGTATCTCTCTATCTCAGTCTCTCTCTCTCTGTTCTCTCTCTCTGTCTCTGTCTCTCTCTGTCTCTCTCTGTAACTCTCTCTCTGTCTCTCTCTCTCTCTCTGTCTCTCTCTCTGTTCTCTGTATCTCTCTCTCTCTTTCTCTCTCTCTCTCTTTCTCTCTCTGTCTCTCTGTCTCTTTCTCTGTCTCTCTCTGTCTCTCTCTGTATCTCTCACTCCCTGCCTGCCTCTCTCTCTCTCTGTATCTCTCTCTCTGTCTCTCTCTGTCTCTTTCTCTCTCCGTATCTCTCTCTCTCTCTGTATCTCTCTATCTGCCTCTCTCTGTCTCGTTCTCTCTCTGTATCTCTCTCTCTCTCTCTGTTCTCTGTATCTCTCTCTCTGTCTCTCTCTCTTTCTCTCTCTGTCTCTCTGGGTCTCTCTATCTGTCTCTCTCTGTATCTCTCTGTCTCTCTGTATCTCTCTGCCTCTGTCTCTCTCTCTGTCTCTCTGTTCTCTCTCTCTGTCTCTGTATCTCTCTGTCTCTGTCTCCCTCTGTCACTCTCTGTGTATCGCTCTCCCTGTCCCTTTCCCTCTGTCTCTCTCTCGCTGTATCTCTCTCAGTCTCTGTCTCTCTCTGTCTCTCTCTGTCTCTCTCTTCTCTCTCTCTCTCTCTGTATCTCTCCCTCTCTCTGCCTGTCTCTCTCTCTCTGTATCTCTCTGTCTCTCTCTGTTCTCTGTATCTCTCTCTCTCTCTCTTTCTGTCTCATTCTCTCTCTGTCTCTGTGTATCTCTCTCTCTCTGTCCCTCTCTGTCTCTTTCTCTCTCTGTCTCTCTGTATCTCTCTCTCTCTCTGTTCTCTGTATCTCTCTCTGTATCTCTCTCTCTCTGTCTCTCTGTATCTCTCTGTCTGTCTCTCGCTGTCTGTCTCTCTCTCTGCCTGTCTCTCTCTCTCTCTCTCTCTCTGTATCACTCTCTCTGTCTCTCTCTGTCTCTGTCTCTCTCTGTCTGTCTCTCTCTCTCTGTCTCTCAGTATCTCTCTGTCTGCCTCTCTCTGTCTGTCTCTCTCTGTCTCTTTCTCTCTCTGTATCTCTCTCTCTGTCTTTATCGCTTCCCCCTGTCGGGTGTTTATTCTCCCCCAGTCGCATGCCTGCTCTTCTAATCATACCCTTTCATCCCCCGTGAAGAGGATACTCATAATGGACATTAATTCGGTCCATGTGTATATATTAGGACCTAAGAACTGATTGAATTGTTCCGCCAGTCCTAAGGGGTCTTCCATTAACGTACATAGATATCTTTTTTTTTAATGCTCTGACTTCTCCTGAATTTAAAAGAGAATTTACAAATCCTACTTCGCCCTCTCCAATAGGGACTTCCCGAAGGAGGTTCATTTTTGTTATTTCTGGTTCCTTTCCCTGTCCTTTCGTGGATCTTAATATCATTTGACTCTCTCCTTCTTTTTCAGGGACTTTCTCTGATTTGCCTTTATTCATTTGTTGGTCATTTGGCGAGTCCTTGTCGTTTGACGTATTCTTATAAGGGGGTGGCAAATTATCTAGGACGTCCCATTGTTTAAGAGGGGCTGTGCGAACGTCTTCGCCCTGTGGGATTAATGGGTATATTCGGGTGGCGTTCCTGCTGGGAAGCCAACAACTCGCGTAACTTACTTCTTTATCGGAACAGGGTCTTTTATCATTGACATATATATTCAAAATTTGGCACACCCAATCTTCGTCCGAACCGTATTTCGGCCAAAAGACTGTGGGTTTACGGATTGCTTCTCTTATCCATATGAAGCAACAACATTTTATCATTGTTTTCCTGTCCTTACTTTTTTTGTACATGGCTCTCAAAATCCCAATTCACTAACTACCGACCCACTGGACTTTCTGGTGCGATATTCTTAGGGATTTTCTTATCGGCGCCGTCTCCTTGTTTCGAGTGTTTATTTCTCATTGTGATGTACTCAACTTCCACTTATTTCGAAGTAAAGTGTCTAGTTCTGACTGGTCCGTCAAAAGAATCACAATCCTGAAAGTACTTATATCATCAATCCGCCCATTCACTGATACGGATGTCTGGATATGAACTCGAGAGTCCTTATATCATCAATCCGCCCTTGCGGATGTCTAGTTACGAACTCAAGTCAACAAGGTAATACTTAAAAGTCGCTTTACTTACCTTGCTCCGTGCACAGAGTTGCCTGACTTTCACTTCCACGGCGTGCCTGCCACTATAATCCGTGACTTGCTTCTTCAGAATGACTACCCTAGGAACGTGTTCAGTTGACCGTGGGTAACTACTCAAGATGAAGTACGAGACGGTTTAAATAACGGGACGCGTCTTCTCGGTTCCTCTTGAGCCGCCCCCCTCGATCAATGAAAACTATCCCGGACGAGCCCCCAATTGTGAGAAACACCGCTCACATTGTAATAATTTACACTTAGTCAAATTCTGAAGAAGTATTTATTATCGATCTTGCAAGAGTGCGTTGCACACCACTCCCTTCTACCTGACTGCAGCATGCACATTGTTTCTATCTTCCAGGATTCATGCTCTTAGAAATACCTTAGATCCAGTTTCCTCTGAAGTAGAAGTTACATGATTCATCCCACCGTTAGAACGGCAAACAGAGGCAGCACAATGGCCCAGTGGTTAGCACTGCTGCCTCACGACGCCGAGTTCTCAAGTTTGATCTCGGTTCTGGGTCACTGTCAACAAAGAACAAAGAACAAAGAAATGGACAGCACAGGAACAGGCCCTTCGGCCCTCCAAGCCCGTGCCGACAATGCGGCCCGACTAAACTACAATCTTCTACACTTCCTGGGTCCGTATCCCTCTATTCCCATCCTATTCACGTATTTGTCAAGATGCCCTTAAATGTCACTATCGTCCCTGCTTCCACCACCTCCTCCGGTATCGAGTTCCAGGCATCCACTACCCTCTCTGTAAAAAACTTGCCTCTTCAATTTACTCTAAACCTTGCCCTTCTGTCCGTGTGGAGTTTGCACATTGGCCCCGTATTTGAGTTTGTTTCTCCCCCACAAACAAAGATGTGCATGCTAGGTGGATTGGCCACACGAAATTGACCCTTATTTGAAAAAAATGAATTGAGTACTCTCTGTTTATTTTTAAAGAATGCAGAACCGTTCATCCCAGGCCCCAGAAATTCAAAGCATCGATGCATTAAAAATATCACTTTTACTGGATGTGAAAGTTGCTGGTGAGGAGAGAATGTATTGCCCATTCCCAGTTGCCCTACAGAATATGGTGGTGAGCTGCTTTCTTGAAACGTTGCAGTCCGTGAAATTTGGGTACACCCAACGTGCTTTTATGGAGAAAGCTTAATTATTTTTTCCCGGTTACCGCGAAGGAACGTTTATATGGGTCCAAGTGGGAATGGTGAGTGATTTTGAGGGGACATTCCAGTTGGAGATTTTCCCAAGTAGGGGCTTGTCTAGTTCTTCAAAATGATAGTGGTCGCAGGTGTGGAATGTGGTGTCTAAGGGACAATTGCGTGAGGAAATTTGCTGAGTTACTGCGGTGCATTTTGGGATGGCTGTTGGAGGGATTGAATGCCTGTGGCAGGAGGAGCAATCAAGCGCATTGCTTGTTAGGGGATGCTTTCGAACTCCCTCAGCTTCTTGGAGATCTTGGGAACAGCGTTTCACTTGGACAAAAAATGGATTAATCAATTTGCCGGCGGAACCAATCTTGTTCTGAAATTTCACAAAATGTATAATAGATGATTGTTAATGCTCATTTCCACAATTTATGTTGTGAGTAATTGACAATGTGTGACAGGTCAGTTATTGTACAGAGCTGGAATCGAACTTGGGTTTCCGCAGTGTGAGATCAGAAAATAAAGACGTGGCATAAGCATCTTTTTCCAACAGGTTAATGTTAGCTCAAAACAAAATACACCAACTTCCAATTATAAATGTGATGCTGCTTTTATTTATGAAAAACACATGTATTGGAAATATTAAAAACGCCAAGCAGCGCCCATGGTGAGACAGGCTCGAACTTACAACTAAGTTGATGCTGTGAAGTAACCAGTAAGCTAAAGCTGACGCTAGATTAAAGCACGGACACATTGTAGAAATGGATTACCGTGACCCTACTCGCCGTCGTGGGTAACATTCAGGGAAAACTCCAGGTGTTGATGCACATCACCACACAGCCAGACGTGACCAAAAACATAAAAGTGCGTGAAGTACCGACTTAGACCATTCATTCCGTTTAACATCAGCGGCTCTTTAGATTAGCAGATCATTCAATCCCACTCGACCGACCTTTTCCCAGAGGCATGCATTTGATTGCTGTCGTTTCTGGCATTGACATTTGAAAGTCACTGTTGTATCTGCCTCCAACAATCTCACAGGCAGTGCAGACCAGATAATTGAACTGTATCCAAGGACATTGAAATAATTGTTGGAAACATGTACCTTAAAAATCTTATCTCGCAGATATCTTCATCTGCGAGTGCTGTGGCAACTGGAACTGATCGCAAATGACAACATAGGGAGTCTATGCGAATAATCATTCCTGCCCCAACATTCAGTTTAATCGCAGCTGAGCTTCTGCCTCAATGTAATTTGCTGCCTGTTGCTCAGATACTTTCATTCCCCCAAAGTTCACTGTCGATAAGAAACATCGAGGCAGGCACCCACAGCAAAATTTCAAATCGATTAGGACATATAGATGGAGTATTCCAATCTGCAGCGACACAGATCTGGAAGGTGGGACAGGTGATAGATTCATCGAAGTTCACCGCATGGAAATATGTGCGTCGGCCTAACTTGTCCATGCCTCCCAGTTTTTACTACACAAAGACTGCCCGATTGCCCACATTTGGTCATATTCCTCTGTACCCATCTTCTCCACAGAAATATCTAAATACTTATTAAAAGGCAGAACTGTAGAAGGCTGCACTACTGCCAATATTTCAAACACTCACCACCCTCAGTGCGAAAAAGTTGTTCACCAGGACCCTTTTGTATCTCTCCCCTCTCACCTTAAACCTTTGCCCTCTAGTTTTGGATTCCATTACCTTTGGGAACATCTACAATATCTATTCCCCGCATTATTTTATAGTCGCCGTCAAGATCACTCCGAGCCTCCAAGAAAAATGTTCGAGCCTATCGAGCCTCTCCTTATAACTCAAACCACCAAGTCCGGTAGCAACCTAGCAAATCTTTTCTGCCCTCATTCTAGGTTAATAACATCCTTTCTATATTAGGGTGACCAGAACTGTGCACAGTATTCCAAGTGTGTCCTTCCCAATGTCTTGTTCAAGTTAAGCAAGATCTCCAAACTCCTGAATTCAATTATCTGTCCATGTATCTGTATAATAGTAATAATGGCGACAGACACAGTAATTGTGGAACCAAGAGCCGCTTCTATGTTGTGAATTTCCAATTATTCATCACGTTTGCAGAGGTTAAATAAAAAACAAAGTCGCTGAATGTGTCTGACTGGAAAAAATATAGAAGAATATCTTGCTTAAGAGACTCACAGCTAATCAAATCTTCACCCGATACTAATAGAAACATAACAGAAACAGAATAAAGGAGAGTGGTAAAGAGATAAAGGGGAAGAGAGCGTTTAATGCTGGAGGACATTGCACACCACTCCCTTCCACCTTACTGCAGCAAGCACATTGTTTCTATCTCACAGGATTCATTCTCTTATAAATACCTTAGATCCAGTATATTCTGAAGTAGAAGTTACATGATTCATCCCACCGTTCGACCGACAAACGAGACAGCACAATGGCCCAGTGGTTAGCACTGCTGCCTCACGACGCCGTGTTCTCAAGTTCGATCTCGGCTCTGGGTCACTGTCAACAAAGAACAAAGAAATGTACAGCACAGGAGCAGGCCCTTCGGCCCTCCAAGCCCGTGCCGACCATGCTGCCCGACTAAACTACAATCTGCTACACGTCCTGGGTCCGTATCCTTCTATTCCCATCCTATTCAAGTATTTGTCAAGATGCCCTTTAAATGTCACTATCGTCCCTGCTTCCACCACCTCCTCCAGTAGCGAGTTCCAGGCTCCCACTACCCTCTGTGTAAAAAAACTTGCCTCGTTCATCTACTCTAAACCTTGCCCTTCTGTCCGTGTGGGGTTTGCACATTGGCCCCGTATTTGCGTTGGTTTCTCCTCCACAACCAAAGATGTGCATGATAGGTGGATTGGCCACACGAAATTGCCGCTTATTTGAAAAAAAAAGAATTATGTACCCTATATATATTTTATAAGAATAGAGAACAGTTCATCCCAGGGCCCAGAAATTCAAAGCATCAATGCATTAAAAAGATCACTTTTATTGGTTGTGAAAGTTGCTGGTTAGGACAGAATTTATTGCCCATTCCCAGTTGCCCTTCAGACGGTGGTGGTGAGCTGTTTTCATGAAACGTTGCAGTCCGTGAAGTTTGGGTACACCCAACGTGCTTTTATGGAGGAAGCTAAATGAATTTTTCCCCCGTTACCGCGAAGGATCGTTTATATGGGTCCAAGTGGGAGTGGTGAGTGATTTTGAGGGGAAATTCCAGTTGGTGATTTTCCCAAGTATGGGATTGTCTAGTTCTTCAAAATGATAGTGGTCGTAGGAATGGAAGGTGATGTCTAAGGAGAAATTGCTTGAGGAAATTTGTTGAGTTAATGCGGTGCATTTTGGGATGGCTGTTGGAGGGATTGGATGCTTGTGCAGGAGGAGCAATCAAGCGCACTGCTTGGTCCGGGATGCTTTCTAACTCCATGAGCGTTCTTGGAGATCTGGGGAACAGCGTTTTACTTGGACAAAAAATGGATTAATCAATTTGCCTGCGGAACCAATCTTGTTCTGAAATTTCACAAAATGTATAATAGATGATTGTTAATGCTATTTTCCACAATTTACGTTGTGAGTAATTGACAATGTGTGACAGGTCAGTTGTTGTACAGAGCTGGAATCGAACTTGGGTTTCCGCAGTGTGAGATCAGAAAGTAAAGACGTCGCATAAGCATCTTTTTCAAACAGGTTAATGTTAGCTCAAAACAAAATACACCAACTTCCAATTATAAATGTCTGCTACTTTTATTTATGCAACACACATGTTTTGGATATATTAAAAAGGCCAGGCAGCGTCCATGGTGAGACAGGTCCAAGCTTACAATTAAGTTGATGCTGTGAAGTAACCAGCGAGCTAAAGCTGACGCTGGTTTAAAGCACGGACACATTGTAGAAAAGGATTACCGTTATCCTGCTCGCCGTGATGGGTCACATTCAGGGAAAACTCCAGGTGTTGACGCACATCACCTCACAGTCAGACGGGACCAAAGACATAAAAGTGCGTGACGTACCGAAGGAGGACATTCATTCCGTTTAACATCAGCGGCTCTTTAGATGACCAGATCATTCAATTCCACTCGAACGCCCTTTTCCCAGAGACATGCATTTGATTGCTGTCGTTTCTGGCTTTGACATTTGAAAGTCACTGTTGTATCTGCCTCCACCAATCTCACAGGCAGTGCAGACCAGATCATTGAACTGTATCCCAGGACATTGAAATAATTGTTGGAAACATGTAATTTAAAAATCTTATCTCGCAGATATCTTCATCTGCGAGTGCTGTGGCAACTGGAACTGATCGCAAATGACAACATCGGGAGAATAACATAGAACAAAGAACAAAGAAAACTACAGCACAAGAACAGGCCCTTCGGCCCTCCAAGCCCGTGCCGACCATGCTGCCCGTCTAAACTAAAATATTCTACACTCCCTGGGTCCTCACCCCTCAATTCCCATCCTATTCATGTATTTGTCAAGATGCCCTTTAAACATCACTATCATCCCTGCTTCCACCACCTCTTCCGGCAGCAGGTTGCAAGCACCCACTACCCTCTGTGTAAAAAACTTGCTTCGTACATCTCCTCTAAACATTGCCCCTCGCACCTTAAACATCTGCCCCCCATTAATTGACCCCTCTACCCTGGGAAAAAGCCTCTGACTATCCACTCTGCCTATGCCCCTCATAATTTTGTAGACCACTATCAGGACTCCCCTCAATCTCCTTCGTTCCAGTGAGAACAAACCTAGTTTATTCAACCTCTCCTCATAGCTAATGCCCTCCATACCAGGCAACATCCTGGTAAATCTCTTCTGCACCCTCTCGAAAGCCTCAACGTCCTTCTGGTAGTGTGGCGACCAGAATTGAACACTGTCCTCCAAGTATGGAGGGTGCTTTACTCTGTATCTAACTCTGTGCTGTACCTGTCCTGGGAGTGTTTGATGAGGACACTATAGAGGGAGCTTTACTCTATATCTAACCCAGTGCTCTACCTGTCCTGGGAGTGTTTGATGGGGACAGTGTAGAGGGAGCTTTACTCTGTATCTAACCCTGTGCTGTACCTGTCCTGGGAATGTTTGATGAGGACAGTATAGAGGGAGCTTTACTCTGTATGCGGATAATCATTCCAGCCCCAACATTCAGTTTAATCACAGCTGAACTTCTGCCTCAATGTAATTTGCTGCCTGTTCCTCAGATACTTTCATTCCCTCAAAGTTCACTGTCGATCAGATAAATCGAGGCAGACACCCACAGCAAAATGTCAAAGCGATTTGGACATATAGATGGAGTACTCCAATCTGCAGTGACACAGATCTGGAAGGTGGAACAGGTGATAGATTCATCGAAGTTCACCGCATGGAAATAGGTGCGTTGGCCTAACTTGTCCATGCCTCCCAGTTTTTACTACACAAAGCCTGCCCGATTGCCCACATTTGGTCATATTCCTCTATACCCATCTCCACATAAATATCAAAAACGTTTTAAAAGCAGAATTGCAGACAGCTGTACTACTGCCAATATTTCAAACACTCACAACCCTCAGTGCGAAAAAAACGTTCACCTGGACCCTTTTGTATCTCTCCCCTCTCACCTTAAACATTTGCCCTCGAGGTTTGGATTCCATTACCTTTGGGAACATCTACAATATCTATGCCCCGCATTATTTTATAGTCGCCATCATGATCAATCCGAGCCTCCAAGAAAAATGTTCGAACCTATCGAGCCTCTCCATATAACTCAAACCATCAAGTCCGGTAGCAACCTAGCAAATCTTTTCTGCCCTCATTCTAGGTTAATAACATCCTTTCTATATTAGGGTGACCAGAACTGTACACAGTATTCCATGTTTGTCATTCCCAATGTCTTGTTCAAGTTCAGCAAGATCTCCCAACTCCTGTATTCAATTATCTGACTATGCATCTGTATAATAGTAATAATGGCGACAGACACAGTAATTGTGGAACAAAGAGCCGCTTCTATGTTGTGAATTTCCAATTATTCATCATGTTTGCAGTGGTTCCAAAAAGCAACAATGTCGCAGAATGTGTCTGACTGGAAAACATGAAGAAGAATATCTTGATCAAGAGACTCACAGCTAATCAAATCTTCACCCGATACTAATAGAAACAAAACAGAAACAGAATAAAGGAGAGTGGTAAAGAGAGAAAGGGGGAGAGAGCGTTTAATGCTGTAGTACATTGCACACCACTCCCTACCACCTTACTGCAGCAAGCACATTGTTTCTATCTTCCAGGATTCATGCTCTTAGAAATACCTTAGATCCAGTTTCCTCTGAAGTAGAAGTTACATGATTCATTCCACCGTTAGAACGACAAACAGAGATAGCACAATGGCCCAGCGGTTAGCACTGCTGCCTCACGACGCAGAGTTCACAAGTTCGATCTCGGCTCTGGGTCACTGTCAACAAAGAAATGTACAGCACAGGAACAGCCCCTTCAGCCCTCCAAGCCCGTGCAGACTATGCTGTCCGACTAAACTACAATCATCTACACTTCCTGACTCCGTACCCCTCTATTCCCATCCTATTCATATGTTTGTCATAATGCCCCTTTAATGTCACTATCGTCCCTGCTTCCACCACCTCCTCCGGTAGAGAGTTCCAGGCACCCACTACCCTCTGTGTAAAAACACTTGCCTCGTTCATCTACTCTAAACCTTGCCCTTCTGTCCGTGTGCAGTTTGCACATTGGCCCCGTATTTGCGTTGGTTTCTCCCCCACAAGCAAAGATGTGTATGATAGGTGGACTGGCGACACGAAATTGCCTCTTCTTTGAAAATAATGAATTGAGTACTCTATATTTATTTTTAAAGAATGCAAAACTGTTCATTCCAGGCCCCAGAAATTCTAAGTATCAATGCATTAAAAATATCACTTTTCCTGGATATGAAAGTTGCTGGACAGGACAGAATGTATTGCCCATTCCCAGTTGCCCTTCAGAAGGTGGTGGTGAGCTGCTTTCTTGAAACGTTGCAGTCCGTGAAGATTGGGTACACCCAACGTGCTTTTATGGAGGAAGCTAAATGATCTTTCTCCCCGTTACCGCGAATGAACGTTTATATGGGTCCAAGTGGGAGTGGTGAGTGATTTTGAGGAGAAATTCCAGTTGGTGATTTTCCCAAGTAGGGGCTTGTCTTGTTCTTCAAAATGATAGTGGTCGTAGGTATGGAAGGTGCTGTCGAAGGGACAATTGCCTGAGGACATTTGTTGAGTTGTTGCGGTGCACTTTGGGATGGCTGTTGGAGGATTGAATGCCTGTGGCAGGAGGAGCAATCAATCGCACTGCTTGGTCCGGGATGCTTTCGAAATCCCCGATCGTTCTTGGAGATCTGGGGAACAGCGTTTCACTTGGACAAAAAATGGATTAATCAATTTGCCTGCGTAACCAATCTTGTTCTGAAATTTCACAAAATGTATAATAGATGATTGTTAATACTCTTTTCCACAATTTCCGTTGTGAGTATTTTGACAATGTGTGATAGGTCAGTTATTGTACAAAGCTGGAATCGAACTTGGGTTTCCGCAGTGTGAGATCAGAAAATAAAGACGTGGCATAAGCATCTTTTCCAAAGAGTTAGCTCCAAATGTTAATGTTAATGTTAGCTCCAAACAAAATACACCAACTTCCAATTTTAAAAGTGCTTCTGCTTTTATTTATGCAACACACGTGTTTTGGAAATATTAAAAGCGCCAGGCAGCGCCCAGGGTGAGACAGGTTCGAACTTACAATTAAGTTGATGGTGTGAAGTAACCAGTGAGCTAAAGCTGACGCTGGCTTAAAGCACGGACACATTGTAGAAAAGGATTACCGTGATCCTACTCGCCGTGGTGGGTAATAGTCAGGGAAAAATCCAGGTGTGGGTGCACATCATCTCACAACCAGATATGATCAAACACTTAAAAGTACACGAAATAATGTCGGAGGACATTCATTCCGTTTAACCTCAGTGGCTCTTTAGATTAGCAGATCATTCAATCCCACTCGACCGACCTTTCCCCAGAGACATGCATTTGATTGCTGACGTTTCTCGAATTGACATTTGAAAGCCACTGTTGTATCTGCCTCCACCAATCTCACAGGCAGTGCAGACAAGATAATTGAACTGTAGCCCAGGACATTGAAATAATTGTTGGAAACATGTAACTTGAAAATCTTATCTCGCAGATATCTTCATCTAGAGTGCTGTGGCAACTGGAACTGTTCGCAAATGACCACATGGGGAGACGACACGACCACTCACTCCTGTCCCAACATTCAGTTTGATCACAGTTGAGCTTAAGAATCCCAGGGCCCAGAAATTCAAAGCACCAATGCATTAAGAAGATTACTTTTCCTGGATATGACAGCTGCTGGTTCGGACAGAAGTTATTGTCCATCCCTAGTTGCCCTTCAGAAGGTGGTGGTGAGCTGCTTTCTTGAATCTTTGCAGGCCCTGAGGTTGGGATACACCCAACGTGCTTTTTGGAGGAAGCTAAATGATTTTTTTCCCCGTTACCGTGAAGGAACGTTTATATGGTTCCAAGTGGGAGTGGTGAGTGATTTGGAGGGGAAATTCCAGTTGGTGATTGTCCCAAGTAGAGGCTTTTCTAGTTCTTCAAATGACAGTGGTCGTAGGTCTGGAAGGTGCTGTCTAAGGAACAAATGTCTAAGGAACTTTGTTGAGTCATTGCGGTGCATTTTGGGATGTCTCTGGCGGAGGGATTGAATGCTTGTGGCAGGAGGAGCAATCAAGCGCACTGCTTAGTCCTGGATGCTTCCTAACTCCCTGAGTGTTCTTGGAGATCTGGGGAACAGGTTTTCACGGGAATAAATGCATTAATGTATTTGCCTGCGTAAACAATCTTGTTCCGAATTTTAAAAAAATGTATAATCGATAATCGTTAATGTTCTTTTCCTGCACTTAGGTTGTGAGTAATTAACAAAGTGTGATAGATCAGTTATTGTACAGAGCTGGAATCCAACTTTGGTTTCCGCAGTGTGAGATCAGAGAGCAAACACGTGGCACAAGCCTCTTTTTAAAACATACTGATGCAACCTCCAAACAAAATGCACCTACTTCTAAATATAAATGTGCTGCTGCTTTTATTTATGCAACACACATGTTTTGAAAATATTAAAAACGCCAGGCATCGCCCAGTGTGAGACAGGAACGAACTTACAACTAAGTTGATGCTTTAAAGTAACCAGTGAGCTAAAGCTGACGCGATCGTCAAGCATGGACACATTGTATATAGATGATTACCTAGATCATACTCGCCGTGGTGGGTAACATTGAGGGGAATCTACAGGTGTTGGTGTACATCATCTCACAGCCAGACGTGACCAAACACTTAAAGTGTGTGAAGTACCGACGGAGGACATTCAGTCTGTTTAACTTCAGCGGCTCTTTGAATTAGCAGATCATTCAATCCCACTGGACCGACCTTTCCCCAGAGGCATGCATTTGATTGCTGTCGTTTTTCGCATTGAAATTTGAAAGCCACTGTTGCATTTGTCACCACCAATCTCACAGGCAGTGCAGACCAGATAATTGAAATCTATCCCAGAACATTGAAATAATTGTTGGAAAGATGTAACTTAAAAACCTTACCTCGCAGTTATATTCACCTGCGAGCACTGTGGCAACTGGAACTGGTAGCAAATGACAACATAGGGAGACGTCACGGCCACTCACTCCTGCCCCAACATTCAGTTTGATCACAGCTGAGCTTCTGATTCAATGTCATTTCCTGTCTATTCCTCAGATACTGTCGTTCCCTCAAAGTTCACTATCGCGAATAAAAATGGAGGCAGACATTCAAACCGATTTGGACATATAGATGGAGTGCTCGAATCTGCAGCGAGGCAGAGCTGGAAGGTGGGACAGGTTATAGAGTCATAGACGTTTACATGATGGAAATAGGTCCTTCGGCATTACTTGTGCATGTCGCCCAGTTTTTACTACACAAAGCCTGTCCAATTGCCCACATTTGGTCATATTCCTCTACACCCATCTTCTCCATTTAACTATTTAAATGCTTTTTAAAAGGCAGAATTGTAGACGACTCTACTATTGCCTCTGCCATCTCGTTCCAGACACTCACCACCCTCTGTGTGAAACAATTTTTCATGTGGACCGTTTTGTATCTCTCCCCTCTCACCTTAAACCTACGCACTCTAGTTTTGGATTCCACTACCTTTGTGATAATCTACCTGATCCATGCCCCCCATTATTTAATTGCCGTCGTCAAGATCACCCCTCGGCTCCAATAAAAATATTCCAGTTTAAACAGCTCCGTATAACTCAAACCATCAAATCCGGTAGCAGCCTAGCAAATCTTTTCTGCCCTCTTTCTAGGTTAACAATATCGTTTCTATATTAGGGTGACCAGAACTGTACATAATATTCCAAGTGTGGTCTTCCCAACGTCTTGTAGAACTTCAGCAAGACATCTCAACTCCTGTGTTCAATTATCTGACCATGTATCTGTACAATAGTAATAATGGGCAGACACAGTAATTGTGGAAAAACTAGCCTCCTTCAGTGTTGTGAATTTCCAATTATTCATCACGTTTGCTGTGGTTGCAAAAAGCAGCAAAGTCGCAGAATGTGTCTGACTGGAAAAAATGTTGAAGAACATCTTGCTCAAGAGAACCACAGCTAATCAAATCTTCACCCGATACTAATACAAACAAATTAGAAACAGAATAAAGGAGAATGGTAAAGAGAGACAGGGGGAGAGAGCCTTTAATGCTGGAGTATATTGCACACCACTCCCTTCCACCTCACTGCAGCAAGCACATTGTTTCTATTTTCAAGGATTATTGCTGTTAGACATCCATTAGATGTACTTTCCTCTGAAGCAGAAGTTACATGATTCATTCCACCGTTAGAATGACAAATAGGGACAGCAGGATGGCTCAGTGGTTAGCACTGCTGCCTCACGACGCTGAGTTTTTAGTTTCAATTCCGGCTCTGGGTCTCTGTCCCTGTGGAGTTTGCACATTATATCCGTTTTTGCGTGGGTTTCTCCCCACAACCAATGACGTGCAGGGTACGTAAATCTGCGACACGAAATTGCCCTTTAATTGGAAAAAAGGAATTGGGTACTGCATATTTATTTTTGAAGGTTGGAGAACAGTTCATACAGGCCCCAGAAATTCAAAGCACCAATGCATAAAAAGATCACTTTCACTGGATGTGAAAGTTGCTGGTTAGGACAGAATTTATTGCCCATCCCTAGTTGCCCTTCAGAAGGTGGTGGTGAGCTGCTTTCTAGAATCGTTTCAGGCCGTGAAGTTTGGGTACACCCACGTGCTTTAAGGGAGGAAGCTAAATGATTTACCCCCGTTACCGTGAAGGAACGTTTATATGGTTCCTAGTGGGAGTGGTCAGTGATTTGGAGGGTAAATTGCAGTTGGTGATTTTCCCAAGTTGGGGCTTGTTTAGTTCTTCCGAATGACAGTGGTCGTAGGTCTGGAAGGTGCTGCCGAATGAACAATTGCCTGAGGGACATTGTGGAGTTATTGCGGTGCATTTTGGGATGTCTGTGGCGGAGGGATTGAATGCTTGTGGCAGAAGGAGCAATCAAGCGCATTGCTTGGTCCTGGATGCTTTCGAACGAGCTGAGTGTTCTTGGAGATCAGGGGAACAGCGTTTCACGTGAAAAAAATGGATTAATCAATTTGCCTGCGTAACCAATCTTGTTTCGAAATTTCAAAAAATGTATAATAGATAATCGTTAATGCTCTTTTCCTCCATTTAGGTAGTGAGTAATTGGCAAAGTCTGACAGGTCAGTTATTGTACAGAGCTGGAATCGAACTAGGGTTTCCGCAGCGCGAGCCCAGAAAGCAAACACGTGGCATAAGCTGCTTTTTAAACAGATCAATGCAGACTGTAACAAAATACACCGACTTCTAATTATAAATGTGCTGCTGCTTTTATTTACGCACCACACATGTTCTGGAAATATAAAAAACGCCAGGCAGCGCCCACGGTGAGACAGGTTCGAACTTACAGTTAAGTTGATGCTGTGAAGTAACCAGTGAGCTAAAGCTGACGCTGACGTCACGCACGGACACATTGTATATAAAGGATTACTGTGATCAAACTCGCCGTGGTGGGCAACATTGAGGGGACACTCCAGGTGTCGCTGCACATCATCTCACAGTCAGACGTGACCAAAAACTTGAAAGTGCGTGAAGTACCGACGGAGGACATTCATTCCGTTGAACCTCAGCGGCTCTTTAGATTAGCAGATCATTCAATCCCACTCGACCGACCTTTTCCCAGAGACATGCATTTGATTGCTGTCGTTTCTCGCATTGAAGTTGGAAAGCCACTGTTGTATCTGCCTCCACCAATCTCACAGGCAGTGCAGACCAGATAATTTAAATGTATCCCAGAACATTGAAATAATTGTTGCAAAGATGTAAGTTAAAAATCTTATCTCGCAGTTATATTCACCTGCGAGCTGCGAGTGCTGTGGCAACTGGACCTGATCGCAAATGACAACATTGGGAGACGACACGACCACTCACTCCTGCCCCAACTTTCAGTTTGATCACATCTGAGCTTCTGCCTCAATGTCAATTCCTGCCTGTTCCTCAGATACTTTCATTCTCTCAAAGTTCACAGTCGATAAGAAAAATGGAGGCAGACACCCACAGCAAAATTTCAAACACACTGGCACATACAGATGGAGTGCTCGAAAATGCGGCGAAACAGACCTGGAAGGTGGGACAGGTTATAGAGTCACAGACGTTTACAGCATGGAAATTGGGCCTTCGGCCTAATTTGTCCATGCCGCCCAGTTTTTCCTACATAAAGCCTGTCCAATTGCTCACATTTGGTCATATTCGTCTCTACCCATCTTCTCCATATAACTATATAAATGCTTTTTAAAAGGCAGAATTGCAGACGCTTCTACTACTGCCTCAGCCAGCTCGTTCCAGACACTCACCAACCTCTGTGTGAAACAACTGTTCCTCTGGACCCTTTTGCATCAACCCCCTCTCACCTTAAACCTATGCCCTCCAGTTTTGGATTCCATTACCTTTGGGAACATCTACCTGATCTATTCCCCGCATTATTTTACAGCCGTCGTCAAGATCACCCCTAGCCTCCAAGAAAAAAGTTCCAGTATAGCCAGCCGATCCTAATAACTCAAACCATTAATTCCCGTAGCAGCCTAGCAAACCGTTTCTGCATTCCTTCTCCCTAAATAATATCCTTTATGTATCCCAGCACTGCACACAACCTGTCCAATTACCCACATTTGGTCTTATTCCCCTATACCCATCTTCTCCATATAACTATTTAAATGCTTTTTAAAAGGCAGAATTGTAGACGCTTCTACTACTGCCTCTGCCATCTCGTTACAGACACTCACCACCCTCTGTGTGAAACAATTTTTCATGTGGACCGTTTTGTATCTCTCCCCTCTCACCTTAAACCTACGCGCTCTAATTTTGGATTCCACTACCTTTGTGATAATCTACCTGATCCATGCCCGCCATTATTTTATTGCCGTCGTCAAGATCACCCCTAGGCTCCAATAAAAATATTCCAGTTTAAACAGCTCCGTATAACTCAAACCATCTAATCCGGTAGCAGCCTAGCAAATCTTTTCTGCCCTCTTTCTAGGTTAATAATATCGTTTCTATATTAGGGTGACCAGAACTGTACATAATATTCCAAGTGTGGTCTTCCCAACGTCTTGTAGAACTTCAGCAAGACATCCCAACTCCTGTGTTCAATTATCTGACCATGTATCTGTACAATAGTAATAATGGGCAGACACAGTAATTGTGGAAAAAATAGCCTCCTTCAGTGTTGTGAATTTCCAATTATTCATCACGTTTGCTGTGGTTGCAAAAAGCAGCAAAGTCGCAGAATGTGTCTGACTGGAAAAAATGGAGAAGAATATCTTGCTCAAGAGAACCACAGCTAATCAAATCTTCGCCCGATACCAATACAAACAAATTAGAAACAGAATAAAGGAGAATGGTAAAGAGAGAAAGGGGGAGAGAGCCTTTAATGCTGGAGTATTTTGCACACCACTCCCTTCCACCTTACTGCAGCAAGCACATTGTTTCTATTTTCAAGGATTCATGCTGTTCGACATCCATTGAATGTACTTTCCTCTGAAGCAGAAGTTACATGATTCATTCCACCGTTAGAATGACAAATAGGGACAGCAGGATGGCTCAGTGGTTAGCACTGCTTCCTCACGCCGCTGAGTTCTTAGTTTCAATTCCGGCTCTGGGTCACTGTCCGTGTGGAGTTTGCACATTCTTCCCGTTTTTGCGTGGGTTTCTCCCCACAACCAATGACGTGCAGGGCAGGTAAATTGGCGACACGAAATTGCCCTTTAATTGGAAAAAAGGAATTGGGTACTGTATATTTATTTTTGAAGGTTGGAGAACAGTTCATACAGGCCCCAGAAATTCAAAGCACCAATGCATTAAATAGGTCACTTTTACTGGATGTGAAAGTTGCTGGTTAGGGCAGAACTTATTGCCCATCCCTAGTTGCCCTTCAGAAGGTGGTGGTGAGCTGCTTTCTAGAATCGTTGCAGGCCGTGAAGTTTGGGTACACCCACGTGCTTTAAGGGAGGCAGCTAAATGATTTCCCCCCGTTACCGTGAAGGAACGTTTATATGGTTTGAGTGGGAGTGGTGAGTGATTTGGAGGGGAATTGCAGTTGGTGATTTTCCCAAGTTGGGGCTTGTTTAGTTCTTCCGAATGACAGTGGTCGTAGGTCTGGAAGGTGCTGCCGAAGGAACAATTGCCTGAGGGACATTGTGGAGTTATTGCGGTGCATTTTGGGATGTCTGTGGCGGAGGGATTGAATGCTTGTGGCAGGAGGAGCAATCAAGCGCTCTGCTTGGTCCTGGATGTTTTCGAACTAGCTGAGTGTTCTTGGAGATCTGGGGAACAGCGTTTCACGATAAAAAAATGGATTAATCAATTTGCCTGCGTAAACAATCTTGTTTCGAAATTTCAAAAAATGTATAATAGATTATCGTTAATGCTCTTTTCCTCCATTTAGGTTGTGAGTAATTGACAAAGTGTGACAGGTCAGTTATTGTACAGAGCTGGAATCGAACTCGGGTTTCCGCAGCGCGAGCCCAGAAAGCAAACACGTGGCATAAGCTGCTTTTTAAACAGATCAATGCAGCTTGTCACAAAATACACCGACTTCTAATTATAAATGTGCTGCTGCTTTTATTTACGCACCACACATGTTCTGGAAATATTAAAAACGCCAGGCAGCGCCCACGGTGAGACAGGTTCGAACTTACAATTAAGTTAATGCTGTGAAGTAACCAGTGAGCTAAAGCTGACGCTGACGTCAAGCACGGACACATTGTATATAAAGGATTACTGTGATCAAACTCGCCGTGGTGGGCAACATTGAGGGGACACTCCAGGTGTCGCTGCACATCACCACACAGTCAGACGTGACCAAAAACTTGAAAGTGCGTGAAGTACCGACGGAGGACATTCATTCCGTTGAACCTCAGCGGCTCTTTAGATTAGCAGATCATTCAATCCCACTCGACCGACCTTTTCACAGAGGCATGCATTTGATTGCTGTCGTTTCTCGCATTGAAGTTGGAAAGTCACTGTTGTATCTGCCTCCACCAATCTCACAGGCAGTGCAGACCAGATAATTTAAATGTATCCCAGAACATTGAAATAATTGTTGCAAAGATGTAAGTTAAAAATCTTATCTCGCAGTTATATTCACCTGCGAGCTGCGAGTGCTGTGGCAACTGGACCTGATCGCAAATGACAACAGAGGGAGACGACACGACCACTCACTCCTGCCCCAACTTTCAGTTTGATCACAGCTGAGCTTCTGCCTCAATGTCAATTCCTGCATGTTCCTCAGATACTTTCATTCTCTCAAAGTTCACAGTCGATAAGAAAAATGGAGGCAGACACCCACAGCAAAATTTCAAACACACTGGCACATACAGATGGAGTGCTCGAAAATGCGGCGAAACAGATCTGGAAGGTGGGACAGGTTATAGAGTCACAGACGTTTACAGCATGGAAATTGGGCCTTCGGCCTAATTTGTCCATGCCGCCCAGTTTTCCCTACACAAAGCCTGTCCAATTGCTCACATTTGGTCATATTCGTCTCTACCCATCTTCTCCATATAACTATATAAATGCTTTTTAAAAGGCAGAATTGCAGACTCTTCTACTACTGCCTCTGCCAGCTCGTTCCAGACACTCACCTACCTCTGTGTGAAACAACTGTTCCTCTGGACCCTTTTGCATCAACCCCGTCTCACCTTAAACCTATGCCCTCTAGTTTTGGATTCCATTACCTTTGGGAACATCTACCTGATCTATTCCCCGCATTATTTTACAGCCGTCGTCAAGATCACCCCTAGCCTCCAAGAAAAAAGTTCCAGAATATCCAGCCGATCCTATTAACTCAAACCATTAATTCCCGTAGCAGCCTAGCAAACCTTTTCTGCATTCCTTCTCCCTAAATAATATCCTTTATGTATCCCAGCACTGTACACAACCTGTCCAATTACCCACATTTGGTCTTATTCCCCTATACCCATCTTCTCCATATACATATCTAAATGTTTTTAAAGGGCAGAATTGCAGACGCTTCTACTACTGCCTCTGCCAGCTCGTTCCAGACACTCACAAACCTCTGTGTGAAACAATTGTTCCGCTGGGCCCTTTTGTATCAGCCCCGTCTCACCTTAAACCTATGCCCTCTAGTTTTGGATTCCATTACGTTTGGGAACATCTACCTGATCTATTCCCCTCATTATTATACAGCCGTCGTCAAGATCACGACTAGCCTCCAAGAAACATGTTCCAGTCTATCCAACCGCTCCTAATCACACTAACCATCAAGTCCCGTAGCAGCATAGCAAACCTTTTCTGCATTCCTTCTGCCTAAATAATATTTTTTCGAAATTCCAGAACTGTACACAGTATTCCAAGTGTGTCCTTCCCAATGCCTTGAACAACTTGAGCAAGACGACCAAACTCCTGTTTTCAATTATCTGGCCATGTGTCTGTATAATAGTAATAGTGGGCACAGACACAGTAATTGTGGAGCAAAGAGCCTCCTTCAATGTAGTGAATTTCCAACTGTTTATCATGTTTGCAGTGGTTCCAAAAAGCAACAAAGTCAGAAAATGTGCATGCCTAGAAAAAGATGCAGAAGAATATCTTGCTGAAGAGTCCCACAGCAAATCAAATCGTCACCCGATACCAATAAAAACAAATTAGAAACAGAATAAAGGAGAATGGTAAAGAGAGAAAGGGGGAGAGAACGTTTAATGCTCTAGTATATTGCACATCACTCCCTTCCACCTTACTGCAGCAAGCACATTGTTTCTGTCTTCCAGGATTCATGCTCTTAGAAATACTTTTCATCCAGGTTCCTCTGAAGCAGAAGTTACATGATTCATTCCACCGTTAGAATGAAAAATCAGGAACAGCGCAATGCCGCAGTGGTTAGCACTGCTGCCTCACGACGCCGAATTCTCAGGTTCTTTCCCGTCTCTGGGTCACTATCCGTGTGGAGTTTGCACATTATCCCCGTTTTTGCGTCGGTTTCTCCCCCACAACCCAAAGGTCCGCAGGGTAGGTGAGCTGGCCACCTTAAATTACCCCATAATGGAAAAAATGAACTGTGTACTCAATATATTTTTTTAAAGAAAGGAGAACAGTTCATCGCAGGCCCCAGAAATTCAAAGCACCAATGCATTAAAAAGATCACTTTTACTGGATATGAGAGTTGCTGGTTAGGACAGAATCTATTGCCCATTCCCAGTTGCCCTTCAGAAGGTGGTGGTGAGCTGCTTTCTTGAATCGTTGCAGTCCGTGAAGATTGGGTAAACCCAAAGTGCTTTTAGGGAGGAAGCTAAATGATTTTTTTCCCCGTCACCGTGAAGGAACGTTTATATGGTTCCAACTGGGAGTGGTGAGTGATTTCGTGGGGAAATTCTAGTTGGTGATTGTCCCAAGTAGGGGCTTTTCTAGTTCTTCAAAATGATAGTGGTCGTAGGTATGGCAGGTGCTGTCCAAGGGACAATTGCCTGAGGAAATTTGTTGAGTTATTGCGGTGCATTTTGGGATGGCTGTTGGAGGGATTGAATGCCTGTGGCAGGAGGAGCAATCAAGCGCACTGCTTGGTCCGGGATGCTTTCGAACTCCCTGAGCGTTCTTGGAGATCTGAGAAACAGCGTTTCACTTGGGCAAAAAATGGATTAATTAATTTGCCTGCGTAACCAATCTTGTTCTGAAATTTCACAAAATGTATAATAGATAATTGTTAATGCTCTTTTCCATAATTTATGTTGTGACTAATTGACAATGTGTGATAGGTCAGTTATTGCACAGAGCTGGAATCGAACTTGGGTTTCCGCAGTGTGAGGTCAGAAAGTAAACACGTGGCACAAACATCTTTTTCAATCAGATTAATGTAACCTCTAAACAAAATACACCAACTTCCAATTATAAATGTGCTGCTGCTTTTATTTATGAAAAACACATGTTTTGGAAATATTAAAAACGCCAATCAGCGCCCATGGTGAGACAGTACCGAACTTACAATTAAGTTGATGCTGTGAAGTAACCAGTGAGCTAAAGCTGATGCTGGCTTAAAGCACGGACACATTGTAGAAACGGATTACCGTGATCCTACTCGCCGTGGTGGGTAACATTCAGTGGAAACTCAAGGTGTTGGTGCACATCATCTCACAGCCAGATGTGACCAAAAACTTAAAAGTACGTGAAATACCGACGGAGGACATTCATTCCGTTTAACCTCAGCGGCTCTTTAGATAAGCAGCTCATTCAATCCCACTCGAACATCCTTTCCCCAGAGACATGCATTTGATTCCAGTAGTTTCTCGCATTGACATTTGAAAGCCACTGTTGTATCTGCCTCCACCAATCTCACAGGCAGAGCAGACCAGATAATTGAACTGTATCCCAGAATATTGAAATAATTATTCGAAAGATGTAACTTAATAATCTTATCTCGCAGTTGCGAGCTGCGAGTGCTGTGCCAACTGGAACTGATAGCAAATGACAACATTGGGAGACTACACGACCACTCACTCCTGCCCCAACAATCAGTTTGATCACAGCTGAGCGTCTGCCTCAATGTCAATTCCTACCTGTTCCTCAGATACTTTCATTCCCTCAAAGTTTACAGTCGATAAGAAAAATCGAGGCAGCCACCCACAGCAGTGAAGTGTTTCTAGGCGCCATGGAGGGGTTCAGGACCCCATGAAGGGTGTCCGTGCACCGTGGAGGAGTTCAGGACACCGGGTAGGGACTGCAGGCGCCATGGAGCGCTGCAGGGCACAGCGATGAGTTTCGAAGCGCCATGGAGGGGTTCTGGGCACCGTGAAGGATTTCTAGCCGCCATGTAGAGGTTCAGGACACCGGGTAGAGTCTCCAGGCGCCATGGAGGGGTTCAGGGCACAGTGAATGATCTCTAGGCGCCATGGAGGGGTTCTGGACACCGGGTATGGGTCTCCAGGCGCCTTGGAAGGGTTCTGGGCACCGTGAAGGGTTTCTAGCCGCCATGGAGAGGTTCAGGGCACCGTGAAGGGTTTCCAGGCGCCATGGAGAAGTTCAGGACACCGGGTAGGGTCTCCAGGCGCCACGGAGGGGTTCAGGGCACAGTGAATGATCTCTAGGCGCCATGGAGGGGTTCTGGACACCGGGTATGGGTCTCCAGGCGCCTTGGAAGGGTTCTGGGCACCGTGAAGGGTTTCTAGGCGCCATGGATGGGTTCTGGGCACCATGAAGGGTTTCTAGGCGCCATGGAGGGGTTCAGGCACCGTGAAGGGTTTCTAGGCGCCATGGAGGGGTTCAGGCACCGTGAAGGGTCTCTAGGCGCCATGGAGGGGTTCTGGGCACCGTGAAGGGTCTCTAGGCGCCATGGAGGGGTTCAGGCACCGTGAAGGGTCTCCAGGCGCCATGGAGGGGTTCTGGGCACCGTGAAGGGTCTCTAGGCGCCATGGAGGAGTTCAGGCATCGTGAAGGGTTTCTACGGAGCTCTGCATTTTTTCCGTTGTGGAAGTGTGCAGCGCTCGTCGAGAAGCTTTTAAATCATTGCACTGTTTCTGCAATTTGTCTTCTAATTACGTTTTGCTCTCGAGTCGCCTGCTATCTTTCGATACCGCCACATTTTATTGCTCACACAGACAGGAATATTTCGCAGATCTGGATCCAAATCTTGGGGCGTGATGACAACATGACTTCAAACTGAAATTATTCTGTCCATAGAGGTCACAGGAGCTGAATAGAACTAAAGAAGCTCAAGGGAAGTTCCACTCACTGAGGGATTGTGTAAATGCTGCTCGGAGGTGAAGTGAGCGTGATATAATCTAGCTGCCTGTTTCTGAGCCTGTGCTCGGTGTATTGGGAGGTTTGCTCCTGGTTGGAGTACCCCCGGGATGGGTAGTAACCCGCTGAGTGAAGCGGCAGTCCCGCGTTCTGTTGGTAGCGCCTGAATGTAGAGTTGGGCGAAAATCCTGCTGTTTGTCCCTCTCTCACTGTGGAAGTGTAAATGTCACATGGCTGTGAGATGACGTGTTGTGTTAATGTTGAACGGTAAATCGGACCAAGGAAGCTTTGACTCATGATTACAGAGGAGGGAATTTTAATGTTTCTGCCCAGTATGAAACAGGGGAGTTTGTGTCTGTTCAGCAAACGTGATAGTTTCACTTCAGAAAATGATGACCACATAATGGAAACTATTGAAATTTTGATCAAAACTTAATTCCGAAAAAGAACAAAGATCAAGGAAAAGTACAGCGCAGGAAGAGGCCCTTCGGCCCTCCAAGCCCACGCCGACCATACTGCCCGTCAAAACTAAAATTGTCTATACTTTCGTGGTCCGTATCCCACTATTGCCATCCTATTTATGTATTTGTCAAGATGCCCCTTAAACATCACTCCTGCCGGAGGAGATGGTGGAATCCTCCGTTCCTGCTTCCACCGCCTCCTCCGGCAGCAGGTCTAGCCACCCACTGCCCTCTTTGTAAACAAATTGCGTCGTTCATCTCCTCTCAACATTACCGCTCGCACCTTAAACCTATGCCCCCTGTTAATTGACCCCTCTACCCTGGGAAAATGTATCTGACTATCCACTCCATCGAAACCCCTCATAATTTCGTAGACCTCATTCAGGTCGCCCGTCAACCTCCTTCGTTCCACTGAAAACAAACCAATTTTATTCAAACTCCCCTCATAGCTAATGCCCTCCATACCAGGCAACATGCTGGTAAATCTCTTCTGCGCCCTTTCTAAAGCCTCCACAAAAATATTAGCCATCAATGTTTTTTTTTAATGGAAATCTGTTATTTCCAATTACTGATTAATGCCCACCGGATGTCGTGTTGCATGTTTCATAGCAGCCACAGAAATTATCTAGCTCATTCCCGTACTCTGTCTCGTCATTGTTTGAAATGCGACCCACTATGGTGGTGTCATCAGCAAATTTGAAAATCGAGTTGGAGGGGAATTTGGCCACACAGTCATAGGTGAACAAGGAGTATAGTAAGGGGCTGAGGACAAAGCCTTGTTGGGCACCGGTGTTGAGGATGATCGTGGAGGAGGTGTTGTTGCCTATCTTTACTGATTGTGGCCTGTGGGTTAAAAAGTTTAGGATCCACTCACAGAGGGACGGAACCGAGGCCAAGGCCACGGCGTTTGGAGGTGAGTTTTGTAGGAATGATGGTGTTGAAGGCTGAGCTGTAGTCGATAAATAGGAGTCTGACATAAGTGTCTTTGTATCTAGATGTTCCATGGTAGAGTGCAGGGCCATAGACATGGCGTCTGCCGTGGACATGTTGCAGCTGTAGGCGAACTGTAGTGGATCAAAGCAATCCGGGAGGCTGGAGTTGATTCGTGCCATGACTAACCTTTGGAAGCGCTTCATGATGATGGATGTCAGAGCCACTGGACGATAGTCATTAAGGCACGCTGCTTGGATTTCTTTTGTGATGATGGTCGTCTTCTTGAAGCATATAGGGACCTCAGATGGTTGTAAAACGAGGTTGAAGATGTCTGCAAATACCCCCGCCAGCTGATCCGTGCAAGATCTCGGTGCTCGTCCGGGCACCCCATCCGGGCCGGTGGCATTCCGTCGGTTTACCTTCGCGAAGGCTGCTCTGACGTCCGCAGTGATTTCTGATACAAGTTCATCCGCGGCTTCTGGGGGTGGAGGGCTTGTTCTCGCTGACCTCTTGCTCAAAGTGGGCATAGAATGCGTTGAGCTCATCAGGGAGGGGTGCATTGGAGCCGGCGAGTATGTATGCCTCCATCGGATAGCCCGTTATGTCTTGCAACCTTGCCATTGACACGGGGATTCGTTTGGCTAGCCTGGGACTCGAGCTTGGTCCGGAACTGTCTTTTGGCATCTTTGATGAATTTCTTTAGATCATATCTGACTTTCATGTACAGGTCAGGGTCGCCTGCCTTGAACGCCTCAGACCTGGACTTCAGCCAGCAGTGGATATCCCTGTTCATCCAGGGTTTCCGTTTAGGAAACATGCGGATTTGCTCCTTTGGCACACAGTCTTCTACACTCTTACTAATGAAGTCAGTTACTGTAATGGCGTATTCGTTCACGCTGGTCGCATAGTTTTTAAATACTAACCAGTCCACTGACTCTAAGCAGTTCCACAGGAGATCATCGATTCCTCAGACCAACAATGCTCGGCTTTCTTTGACCGATTCCCCCGCTTCAGCTTTTGCTTTTAAGCCGGGAGCAGGAGCACAGCCTTGTGGTCAGATTTGCCAAAGTGTGGGCGGGCGATAGAGCTGTAGCCATGTTTGATATTTGTGTAGCAGTGCTCCAGGATGTTTGGGCCTCTGGTGGAACAGGTGGCGTGTTGGTGGTAACTTTATATTACGCGCTTGAGCTTGGCCTGATTGTAGTTCCCAGCTAATCCCTCTGGTTGTAGGGCGCAGTCTCCGTGAAGCAGAGCACACAGCAGTCCCTCAGTTCTCTTTGAAAAGTGAGTCTGGCAGTAAGTTCGCCTTGCTTATTTTCCAGAGATTGGACATTAGCTAGGCTAAGCGAGGCAGAGGGACTTTGGGGCCGCGTTGTTTCACTCTCACCTGCAGGCCTGCACGTGTTCTACGCTTCCTGGAGTGGCTGCTTCTTTTTCAGCCAAGGAGATGGTGAGGTATGCGGTGTTAAGGGTATAGTTGGGTCCAATGAGGTTATTCACTGGTAGGTGTGTGGATGGAGAGTTTGTTTCCTTGCTTGCGGTTCCTGTGTCAAGTAGATGGGTCTGCGCGGCCGATCGTTCCGGGTCGGTGTCGGGCAATGGTTTGGCTTCACAGGTCTGTGGATGTCCAGACCGCACTGCGCCATGGATGGGTTGAAGGCCGGCAAGTGGATGACGTCTCTGGGGTCGCGGTTGCGGATGAACCGATGGCCGGTCCGGGTGTTGGTGCACAACACATAACGCTACTCTGCCATCCTCTATGCACTTCAAAGGATCCACGTGATTGCAGCTGCCTCTGCATGTTACATGCCTCCTTCTTCTTTTTGACCAGGGCTTAAATATCCTGAGTTTCAATAACATGCGCATGACCTGAGCAGTGACTTCCTCGTCCATTTCAGCTACCACATCAAAATGTTATCATGTTTATCGAACATGTTTTTCAATTCATACATTGGTGAGGATTGCCTTGTATTAAAACATTTCCGCCAAGTAAACAATACTGTTGTATTTGCCCAAGGCCTTGTGGAAGATGAGCTGAGTAACCTAGACGGACTGTCTGAATTCACAGTGTTTCCCTCCTTTTCTCTTTACACTAAAAACAAATGTACTCAACTATTATGAACCATACAATCAGCCTGAACAACTGACATAACCAATCTCGATTGAACGGTGATATTTCCTCCCTCCACTATTTCCCATTTTCCTTTCCTCAGTAACCGTCAGATATCCCAGCATTACCGCACATTCTTCCACTTCATCAAGGTGCACAATGGGTTGCAAGTGGTTAACTGAAACTGTTTGTTCCGTGACTGGAATTAATGTCGGTCTCGCTGGAACCCACCTGTGCCGCTGGAGAGATACCCACTCCTATAAATATGTCGATTAATGAGGGATCGAATCTCAGAACATCAGATTAGTATTGTACAATTGGGTGAGAATCGTGGAATACTCGAATGAACGTTACAGCAATGAATCAGAGTCAGAGCAACATTCATTGGACTGTGACAGAAATGTCTGGGAATTTGAATACATCAGATTGGAATGTCACAGCAGCCGACAGAGCTTTATCCGTGGCTCTTTTCTGTCTTTTTTCATTTTACGAAAGGATGTCAGCGTTATGGCGGTTCGAGTGCATACTGAAAGTTATTCAGGCTGGTTACTATCCATTTCTCGCCATCGTGGGTGTAGCCAGTAAGTATTTCTACCCGGCTGTACATGCTATGCACGATATTTAACTGCATATTTTTTTGTCACTTACATTTAGACACACTCATCAATTAACTTCACTTGTCCTCACAATCTGTGGTCACATGTTCATTGATTACGAACTTGTCGTTGGCCAGCACATGAGGTGGCCGCTTTCAAAGTAGAAATAGCCCTTGAAGAGCATTGTGCCTGCGTCGGCCTTTAGGAATGTCTCTGTTCTTATCCTATTTACCAGCTCCTCAGTCATAGCTTTGCAAATTATGTTGTGTAAAGTGTTCGTCGAGGCACGTTGGCTCAGTGGTTAGCACTGGCACTGCAGCACTGAGGACGCGGGTTCGAATCCCGGCCCTGGGTTGCTGTTCGTGTGGAGTTTGCACATTTTCCTCGTGTCTGCGTGGGTTTCACCCCCACAACCCAAAGATGTGCAGGTTATGTGAATTGACCACGCTAAATTTCCCCTTAATTGGAAAAAATATATATAATTGGGTACTCTAAATTTATTATAGAAAAATAAATAAATGAAGTGTTCATCGAGCAGTCTCATGAATGTTCCCGTCTCGACAGTTTCAGGCAGTGATTTCCAGATTCCAACAGCCCTCTCAGTGATAAATGTTTTCTCACACCCTCTTTAAATGTTCTTTAAATCGCGGCCATCTCTTCACTAAGGAGTATTCCAGCTGGGGTCAAAGAGCGGTTTATCCGATCCATCATAACCTTTCTACTCTTATACTCTGTACCTGGACTAATTAGAACGAGTATTTCACATACCTTTTTCAGCTCATTATTGAACTTTTCAGACATCTTGAAGGATCTTCTGAGATGCATTCCAAGGTCGCTCTGGTTCTCTGTGCTTCCTATTGTCCGACTGTTCATTGTGCCCACCCTCGACGTTTTAGTCCTCTCAAAATGCATTACGTCATATCTTACAGTGTTAAGTTATTTTTGCTACTATTTTATACATCTAAACAGTCTGTCTGCATCGCCCTGCAATCTAAGTCTTTCGTCTTCGCTGTTTATCATAGAATCAGACAATTTTTAACGCAGAAGGAGGCCATTCGGCCCATCGAATCTGCACCGGCCATTGGAAAGAGAACCCTACCGAAGCCCACAACTCCACCCTATCCCCGTAACTCAGTAACCCCTCCTAATCCTTTTGGACACTGAGGGCAATTTAGCTTAGCTAATCCAAACCTGCACATCTTTGGACTGTGGGAGGAAACCGGAGCATCCGGAGGAAACCCACGCAGACACGGGGAGAACGTGCAGACTCCGCACAAACAGTGACCCAGCGGGGAATCGAACCTGGAACCCTGGAGCTGTGAAACAACTGTGCCACACCAGTAATTGTCCTGGCATCTGCGATGCTACAGATCGTACCTCCAACTTTCATGTGTACATCATCAGTGTTTACTGAAAACAGTGGAGGAGGCAGCGCAAATTCCTGAAGTGGCCGACTGGATATCGGCTTCCTGTCACAGGAACAGTGATCGCCCATCACTTTCTGTCTGCAGCCAATAAGCCTGTTTTGTTCGACCATTCAAATTGCCCTGGATCCCAGATGTTCATACCTTTTCGATCATAGTCATCATGTGAGAATTTGTTGAAAGTCTCACTGCAGTACATCACCAGCTCTGTCTTGAGAAAAGTACATAGACGCGTTAAAAAATGGATCAAATTTGCAAGAACTGACCTCCTGATGACAAAGTAATGCTGTAATATCTTCATCATAAACTTCAACTGCTTGTTTTAACAATACACCCCGACCTAACAGCATCGAATTGATCCTTTTAGAATCTACAAAACCCCAATAGCTTTATGCTCCTCCAATAATTTTCTCAAACACATCCCTTCAACATCCTCGCCTTGCCTTAACTTGCCTGCGCCGAAAGTTCTGCAAATCTCTTGACACATATTTGCCGTTCTGACCGGCATTTTCAAAATAAAATATGTTCTTTGCAATAGCATCTTTGACCAGCGACTGGACAGTATACCCCCATGTGACTCAGTGTCATGTTTTACTTGTTCACCTTCACGGTCGGTCTGGAAATCTCAGTTATTGTTTTTGCTGACATGCTGACGTACGGAGATCAAGAGAGACAATGGCCCGGACCTTGGGCCTCAAATAATGGAGTATTCCACATAATTCCTTCTGCAAACCCCACACACCGGTTTAAATTCAGAATTAGTAGGGTGCATACTGATGTTTCTACTGGGACTAGTCAATCAGAATATTATGCTAATCGTCTGGAACTCACACCACATTTCCTTATTACACTGTATTGTTCATTGCAAATCGACACTTTCAGTGGCATTTCACAGGCACATAGATTTGAACTAGCAGGAGTTTGAAAGCACTCGCCACTTTCTCCGTTGCTCAGCAATAATCCAACAAAACATCCCATTCTTCATTTCGGGCCAGGCAGCCCTCCCAAACACCCGACTCCGCTTCCTGCTCTCCGTAACTCCGCCTCTATAACCTCACTAACTCCACTGTTCTGTGTCACATCCTCCAAAGTCATTCCACCTTCCAACACCCTTTCGCACATCTCTGCCTTTCTGCCCTGGTATCCCCGGCTTCTCGCTGGTCACTGCACCTGATGTAATAACCCGGCTGCAGTTCACAACGCATTCCTTCCTTTCGGCACATTTGGCTTCTTTATATCAGACGCACAAAGAGGCGTGGGCGTCCTTGTTCACGATTCTCTTCAGGTTAACGTTCACGTTCAGTCGGCAGTTAGGAAGGCAAATGCAATGTAAGCATCCACGTCGAGGTGGTTAGAATACAAGACCAGGAATGTACTTTTGAGGCTTTATAAGGCTCTGGTCAGACCCCATTTGGAGTATTGTGAGCAGTTCTGGGCCCCGTATCTAAGGAAGGATGTGCTGCCTTGGAAAGGGTCCAGAGGAGGTTCACAAGAATGATCCCTGGAATGAGGAGCTTAACGTATGAGGAACGATTGAGGACGCTGTGCCTGTACTCGTTGGAGTTTAGAAGGATGAGGGGGAGCTCTCATGGAAACTTACAGGATAATGCGTGGCCTGAATAGAGTGGACGTGGAGAAGATGTTCCCGCTTGTAAGAAAAACTAGAACCGGAGGACACCATCTCAGACTAAAGAGACGATCCTCTAAAACAGAGATGTGGAGGAATTTCTTCAGCCAGAGGGTGGTGAATCTGTGAAACCCTTCGCCCCAGAAGGCTATGGAGGCTAAATCACTGTGGCCTTAAGACGGAGATAGGTAGGTTCTTGATTAATAAGGGCATCAGGGGTTATAGGGAGGTGGCAGGAGAATGGGGATGAGAAAAATATCAGCCATGATTGAATGGCGGCGCAGACTCGATGGGCCGAGTGACCAAATTCTACTCCTATGTCTTATGATCTCGTAGTCCTCCACACGCCACCGCTACCTTCTCTGGTTCATAAGCATATCTTCATATATTTTCTGCTCTACCCGTGCCACTATGTGGTCCCTGACTTTCAGCTAAAAATATTCTTGCTACTGAAGATCCGCAGGACGCATGCTGCTGGGCACCTCCTACACATTATTTCAGCAGCACCACTTCTTTCACTTTAAACGTACATCGAGCTTTCCTCTGTCCTTTTTACCAATGTTCCCCATCATTATCTCGCACCTGCCTCTCTTTAACCCAACACATCCGCTGCTACCACGGCACAGACATCACATCCATCACTTCCCCCGCTCTTCCTCTTCAGATCATTCTCTCTACTTCACTGAATCACTTCATCTCACGCGTTACCTCACCTCTGACTCCCTTCTCACAGCTAAATTCAGCTGGGCTGAACGTCACAGAACTTGTCCCTCTCCACCCGCACACCTTTCCTTGTCACTTACAACTCTGGAGAATTCACTTCTGATTCAAGACCGGGCTTCAGTGCTCCACCTCATCCCCGGCCACTCGCAAATCAAAGAGCGATTCATAGAACTTAGAACATTGAACATAGAACAGTACAGTACAGTACAGGCCCTTCAGCCCACGATGTTGTGCCGACCATTTATCCTAATATAAGACCAACCTAACCTACATCCCTTCAATTTACAACTGTCCATGTGCCTGTCCAAGAGTCGCTTAAATGTCCCTAATAACTCCGACTCCACCACCTCTGCTGGCTCCCTCAACCCTTCTTCGTAAGACATGCCCTCCAGTCCCGGCAGCATCAAGGTAAATCTGCTCTGTACCCTCTCCAAATTATCCACATCCTTCCTATAATGAGGCGACCAGAACTGGACACAATATTGCAAGTGTGGTCTAACTCGAGTTTTAGAAAGCTGCAGGAAAACCACGCGGCTCTTAGACCCAATCCCACTGTTAATAAAAGCCAACACGCCATACGCCTCCTTCACAACCCTATCAACCTGGGTGGCAACTTGGAGGGATCTACGTACGTGGACCCCAAGATCATCTGTTCCTCCACACTTCCAATAATCATGCCATTAACCCTGTACTCTGCAGTCAAATTCGGCCTTCCAAAATGAATCAGTTCACATTGATCAAGGCTGAACTCCACCTGTCACGTCTCAGCCCAGCTCTGCATCCTGTCAATGTCCTGCTGTAATCCTATTAATTCACACCCGCAACAAAATGTCCAGTATCTTTTTTCCCCATGCTCGAATTCGTTTAGTGCCCTGTGACTACTGAGTGCAGGGTTCTTTCCTTGGCTCTTTGGCCCTTCCATACATGGCGATACCCAATTATCCCGTCACCTTTGGATACGCCCCTCACCAACTATATCTCGGATTTCTTTAAATATCCCTCGTCTTCCTAAATCCAGGATGATCCTCTGTGCAGCACATACAGAATACAGGGATCTGGAGGGTCCACGTATTGGGGATAGTAGACGTTGGAAGCTGAGGGCGCAACGGGTCAAATATGGAGAACAGCTGGGGTCGCCAGAGTGGACCGCACTGCAGAGGAGTCCGGGTAAAAGGGCTCACGTTTCCTATACTCCAGGCCGAGATGGGTGCTGGGGAGTAACACAATATCCCGAAAGCCAAATGGGAGGTGGGTAAAGGCGTGGGAGGAGGGGGAGAAAAGGGGCACACGGATGCCCCCCCCCCCCCCCCCACCGCCCACCCTGCAGAAATACCAGTGCAGACAGGAAGTGGGATGTGTAGAGGCGCTGGAGGCGGATGAGCAGGTTGGTGAAGAAGCCGGATATTGTCAGGATAGGTTTCATGGGGGGCATCTCGGACAGGGCATTGAAGAGCAAGTGCTGGCAAAGGATCCAGTTTTCGGAGAGCTACTTGAAGAAAAAGTAGTTAGAGACAAGCCAGTTAGTGTCAATTGAGGCAAGTTGGGAGAGGGGAAATGGTGGTGATGCAGACGAGGTAGTAGAGATGGTAAATGAGGGGGAGACATACGGTGGGAGAGCAGCCACTAGAGAATGGCAATGAGCATGGCCAGGGAGCTGCTGTCTGTGCTTGGCGGACAGAAACGTGGTGGGAGAAGCGAAGGCTCCGGCAGTGGAATTCAAACCAACACTGGCATCGTAGCTGGAGAGTAAAGGAACTTGAAGATGCCAAGTTAGGAGCCCTGGAGAGGCAATGATCTGAGGCTCTGACAGTGGAGGTGGCACTGTCTGTTCAGTTACTGTGTGAGTTGCGCTATTTTATTTGGTATTGGTGACGTTTGGTCCAGGGAGAGATAGGTTAGGAACTCTAGGCGCATGAATGTGGCATTTGGGTTGAGGAAGTTGTTCACGCAGTTAGCAAGATCCCTTACAAAATGATTGGTTGTTTGTAGGGGGATGGGGAATAAACGAGGGGCTTAGTTACCGGAACTGGACAGACCTGGGATGGGAATGTCGGTGTTAGCAGCCGACTTGGAGAAACAGAATGCAGTGGTGCAACTTACAGCAACAGAAATGAAAGATGTGGACACAATAACATCAACTGATGCATTTAAAAATCAGAAAAATAAACCAAACCTTTATCTCGTTCAGTTGAACAACGACCTCAATGGACATGTCTTCAAGAACAAAGAACAAAGAAATGTACAGCACAGGAACAGGCCCTTCGGCCCTCCAAGCCTGTGCCGACCATGCTGCCCGACTAAACTACAATCTTCTACACTTCCTGGGTCCGTATCCCTCTATTCCCATCCTATTCATGTATTTGTCAAGATGCCCCTTAAATGTCACTATCGTCCCTGCTTCCAACCACCTCCTCCGGTAGCGAGTTCCAGGCACCCACTACCCTCTGCGTAAAAAACTTGCCTCGTACATCTACTCTAAACCTTGCCCCTCTCACCTTAAACCTATGCCCCCTAGTAATTGACCCCTCTACCCTGGGGAAAAGCCTTTGACTATCCACTCTGTCTATGCCCCTCATAATTTTGTATACCTCTATCAGGTCTCCCCTCAACCTTCGTTCCAGTGAGAACAAACCGAGTTTATTCAAACGCTCCTTATAGCTAATGCCCTCCATACCAGGCAACATTCTGGTAAATCTCTTCTGCACCTTCTCTAAAGCCTCCACATCCTTCTGGTAGTGTGGCGACCAGAATTGAACACTATACTCCAAGTGTGGCCTAACTAAGGTTCTATACAGCTGCAACATGACTTGCCAATTCTTATACTCAATGCCCCGGCCAATGAAGGCAAGCATGCCGTATGCCTTCTTGACTACCTTCTCCACCTGTGTTGCCCCTTTCAATGACCTGTGGACCTGTACTCCTAGATCTCTTTGACTTTCAATACTCTTGAGGGTTCTACCATTCACTGTATATTCCCTACCTGCATTAGACCTTCCAAAATGCATTACCTCACATTTGTCCGGATTAAACTCAATCTGCCATCTCTCCGCCCAAGTCTCCAAACAATCTAAATCCTGCTGTATCCTCCGACAGTCCTCATCGCTATCCGCAATTCCACCAACCTTTGTGTCATCTGCAAACTTACTAATCAGACCAGTTACATTTTCCTCCAAATCATTTATATATACTACAAAGAGCAAAGATCCCAGCACTGATCCCTGTGGAACACCACTGGTCACAGCCCTCCAATGAGAAAAGCATCCTTCCATTGCTACTCTCTGCCTTCTATGGCCCAGCCAGTTCTGTATCCACCTTGCCAGCTCACCCCTGATCCCGTGTGACTTCACCTTTTGTAGTAGTCTACCATGACACCTTGTCAAAGGCCTTACTGAAGTCCATATAGACAACATCCACTGCCCTGCCTGCATCAATCATCTTAGTGACCTCCTTGAAAAACTCTATCAAGTTAGTGAGACACGACCTTCCCTTCACAAAATCGTGCTGCCTCTCACTAATACGTCCATTTGCTTCCAAATGGGAGTAGATCCTGTCTCGAAGAATTCTCTCCAGTAATTTCCCTACCACTGAAGTAAGGCTCACCGGCCTGTAGTTCCCGGGATTATCCTTGCTACCCTTCTTAAACAGAGGGACAACATTGGCTATTCTCCAGTCCTCCGGGACATCCCCTGAAGACAGCGAGGATCCAAAGATTTCTGTCAAGGCCTCAGCAATTTCCTCTCCAGCCTCCTTCAGTATTCTGGGGTAGGTCCCATCAGGCCCTGGGGACTTATCTACCTTAATATTTTTTAAGACACCCAACACCTCATCTTTTTGGATCTCAATGTGACCCAGGCTATCTACACACCCTTCTCCAGACTCAACATCTACCAATTTCTTCTCTTTGGTGAATACTGATGCAAAGTACTTCTAGCCCTCCTGACTCCTTGCTTAAGTTCCTTCCTACTTTCCTTATATTCCACGCAGGCTTCGTCTGTTCCCAGCCTTTTAGCCCTGACAAATGCCTCCTTTTTCTTTTTGACGAGGCCTACAATATCTCTCGTCATCCAAAGTTCCCGAAAGTTCCGTATTTATCCTTCTTCCTCACAGGAACATGCCGGTCCTGAATTCCTTTCAACTGCCGCTTGAAAGCCTCCCACATGTCAGATGTTGATTTGCCCTCAAACATCCGCCCCCAATCTATGTTCTTCAGTTCCCGCCTAATATTGTTATAATTAGACTTCCCCCAATTTAGCACATTCATCCTAGGACCCCTCTTATCCTCGTCCACCAGTACTTTAAAACTTACTGAATTGTGGTGACTGTTGCCGAAATGCTCCCCTACTGAAGCATCTACCACCTGGCCGGGCACATTCCCCAATACCAGGTCCAGTACCGCCCCTTCCCTAGTTGGACTGTCTACATATTGTTTTAAGGAGCTCTCCTGGATGCTCCTTACAAACTCCGTCCCGTCTAAGCCCCTGGCACTAAGTGAGTCCCAGTCAATATTGGGTAAGTTGAAGTCTCCCATCACCACAGCCCTGTTGTTTTTACACTTTTCCAAAATCTGTCTACCTATCTGCTCCTCTATATCCCGCTGGCTGTTGGGAGGCCTGTAGTAAACCCCCAACATTGTGACTGCACCCTTCTTATTCCTGATCTCTACCCATATAGCCTCACTGCCATCTGAGGTGTCCTCCCGCAGTACAGCTGTGATATTCTCCCGAACCAGTAGCGCAACTCCGCCTCCCCTTTTACATCCCCCTCTATCACGCCTGAAACATCTAAATACTGGAACGTTTCGCTGCCAATCCTGCCCTTCCCTCAACCAGGTCTCTGTAATGGCAACAACATCATAGTTCCAAGTACTAATCCAAGCTCTAAGTTCATCTGCCTTACCCATAATACTTCTTGCATTAAAACATATGCACTTCAGGCCACCAGACCCGCTGTGTTCAGCAACTTCTCCCTGTCTGCTCTGCCTCAGAGCCACACTGTCCCTATTCCCTAGTTCTCCCTCAATGCTCTCACCTTCTGACCTATTGCTCCCGTGCCCACCCCCTGCCATACTAGTTTAAACCCACACGTGTGACACTAGCAAACCTCGCGGCCAGAATATTTATGCCTCTCCGGTTTAGATGCAACCCGTCCTTCTTATACAGGTCACACCTGCCCCGGAAGAGCTCCCAGTGGTCCAGATGACGGAAACCCTCCCTCCTACACCAGCTGTTTAGCCACGTGTTTAGCTGCTTTATCTTCCTATTTCTAGCCTCACTGGCACGTGGCACAGGGAGTAATCCCGAGATTACAACCCTCGAAGTCCTGTCTTTTAACTATCTGCCTAGCTCCCTGAACTCCTGCTGCAGGACCTCATGCCCCTTCCTGCCTATGTCGTTAGTACCAATATGTACAACGACCTCTGCCTGTTTGCCCTCTCCCTTCAGGATGCCCTCTACCCGTTCGGAGACATCCTGGACCCTGGCACCAGGGAGGCAACATACCATCCTGGAGTCTCTTTCACGTCCACGGAAGCGCCTATCTGTGCCCCTGACTATAGAGTCCCCGATTACTATTACTATTCTGCGCTTTGACCCTCCCTTCTGAACATCAGAGCCAGCCGTGGTGCCACTGCTCTGGCTGCTGCTGTTTTCCACTGATAGGCTATCCACCCCGACAGTATCCAAAGGGGTATACCTGGTCGAGAGGGGGACAACCACAGGGGATTCCAGCACTGACTGCCTGCCCTTTCTGGTGGTCACCCATTTCTCTGCCTGCACCTTGGGCGTGACCACATTTACATAACTGCGATCTATGACGCTTTCCGCCACCTGCATGCTCCTAAGTGCATCCAATTGCTGCTCCAACCGAACCATGCGGTCTGTGAGGAGCTCCAGTTGGGTGCACTTTCTGCAGATGAAGCCATCCGGGACGCTGGAAGCCTCCCGGACCTGCCACATCGCACAGTCAGAGAACTGCACCCCCCCCCCAACTGACATTGCGTCAATTAATTAAAATTAAAATTTAATTAAAAAATATATATTTTTTTTTTTAAAATTCAAAGTTACTGTTAACTATCTGTTTCCTAGCACGAGATTTCTAATAGAAATGCGGAAGCTAAATATAGTACTCTCCGATCTCTTAGATACCCCTCTAAATTATAATTAATTAATTATGTTTAATTAGTTACCAATGCTTAATTTTTTTTAATTTAGTGTAGATTCCCAATCAGCCACTCAGGCCACAGCTTTTCTGTGATGTCACTTCAGTCCCCCCCCCCCCCCCCCCCGACACACACAATTTGAAAAAGGTATAAAAGTAAAAATGAGTAAAAATCACTTACTTACGTTCTTACCTTCTGAGAGTCTTAGATGTTCTCAGGTTCTCTCCCTGACAGAGACTGCTCCTCCTCCTCCGAACCTCACATTAAGTTCGGATGCAAGTTCAGCTTTCATTATCGGGTTTCCCTGGGTTCAATTGTGTAAGATGGTGGAAAATGTAGATACATTTATCAACATGTCAGTGGTAAAAAAGCACTGGTCCAATATTCAGCATCTATGTATAATTCTGAGTGTGCAACCCTGGGTCAAACAGTGCGGCGTCATCGCAGCAACAACATTCTCCATCTTCTTTGCACTCCAACTCATCGCCCTGACATCCACTGCTGGGATGGGACTAATCTACCGGACAGGGGTGAAATATTGACCCTCCGACGCCTGGAGGCCAGATCCAAGACCACCACAACTTTTGTCATCGGGCTGCGGTACACAGATGTCCCCTGTGTGTGTACACCCATAGACCGAGGGACCAATTATCATCGACGCTTTCACCGAGGTAATTGGGAGAAGAAACTCAGACTAAATATCCGGAAAGCAACGCTTGTCTGCCGGCCCGCTCCTGCCACCGTGATCTATGGTGAGCCACTCGACAATGTGGATCATTCCCCACAACTTGGCCCGAGCAAATATCGCGATGAAATCCAGATGCGACAGCAATGTGACAGCGCAGTCATCGGATGGCTGGGGAACAGAGTGTTCGATCACCAAGACATCAGGTCCAACTCATATGCCCGACGCAAGAGATTCCTGAAACAATTGCTCTACTCCAAACACCGCCAAAGCAAGCAGTGACTGAAAGGGCAGAGAAAAAGCAACACGGACGCTCAGAAAGCCTCAACAAATAAATCTAACATCCTCATGGATACGTGTATTCGCTTGTTTTACAACACACAAGCTGGACATGAAGCACCCACGAAGGCGCCAATCACCACGAGTGTCACAGAAAGTGCACGCAGAGGCCGTGAGTACACAGCGGAAGGAGCGCGCTGAATCCAGAGCGCACCACCCAACCAACTGCTTAAACACGAGCTGCCAAACCTGCTACAGAGTGTCCGGATCCCGGTTTGGACTATTCAGCTACCGCAGAACCCTGCTCAATGGAAGGCAGCAAACCATCGTCGGCCCATGCGGACGCCTCAAGAAGAAAGAGAAAACGATGTGGTGTAGAGATTGGCAACGTTTAACCCAGGGAAGGAAACAACGAGGTGAGGATTATGATCTGTATTTGGCAGCCAATTCCAACATTATCCACTTTGTCGGGGCATGTGCCATGCTTTCCCTACATGGCAGCCATTCCTGTTTGTTGGTGCAGGTCAAGTTATTCTAATCCATTCCATGCTCGTCACGCCTTTCACAATGTAATTAATACTTATGCAAACTGGTCATTTTGCTTCGAGTCTGAATCATAAAAATCATGTTTTTTTCTCTCCCACACAGTCAACATAGTGGCGATTGTGATCTTGTCCCGAGGACAGTGTGGCCTTTGTAAATGTGTCGCATGCTACCTCGTCGGCATGGCAGCGGCGGATCTATCGGTTGTTATATTCGATCTCATATTGAGACAAATTCCGATCGTATTTCGGGAGCAATTTGAATTCTTGCTGAACATCCCCATGTGTAACATACACGCTGTGCTGCTTTATGCAGCCACTGACTGTTCTGTCTGGTTCACCGTCACTTTCACCTTCGATCGATATGTCGCCATTTGCTGCAAGAAGCTGAAACAAAAATACTGCACTGAAAAAACGGCGGCTGTTGTTCTGGGTACAGTGACTTTACTGAGCTGTTTGAAGGATATTTCCTGGTATTTCATGGTGTCAGGTCTGTATTATAGGGGAAACCAACTCTTGTTTTGTCATGTGCCCATCACGGACATGTTGTCTGTGGTCTGGGGAACAATTGAGTTCCTTCATTACATTTTAACACCTGGTGTTCCATTCGTCCTGATTATGCTGCTTAATCTTTTCACCGTCAGACACATTTTAGTGGCCAACAGAGCCCGCAAGAGACTCCGAGCTCACAGCAGTGGGGAGAGTACCAGAGACCCAGAGATGGCGATACGAAGGAAATCCGTTATTTTACTGTTTGTCATCTCGGCCAATTTCATTATCTTATGGTCGGTGTTTATGTTTTATTCGATATGGACCCGGATGTATTTTTTGGGGTATGAGGCAATGTATCTACATAAGTTTGTGCAAGAGGTGGGATTCATGCTGCAGCTACTGAGCTGTTGCACAAATACTTGTATTTATGCAGTGACACAGACCAAATTCAGAGACCAGTTGAAAAATGTCTTCACATGCCGATTTGTACGTTAATCTTACGATGACTGAAACGGAATCAAACATTACAACATCATCATGCGATGGGCGCGTGCTGCTGTGATAATAGCGCGGCCGGTGACGATCGCAATGTTTAATAAATAGCAAAGGACCTCTGGTCATCTTTGTTTCGCCCTTCGAAAATGGGAAGAGGGGCAAGTTCAACAATAGTATCAGTAACTGTGGTCGATATACTAGATTATACAGAGGACGAAGTACATATATCAAGATTGTTCGTTATGCTGTGCCATTTAATGGATTCTGTGGGTAGCAAAGTTGGAGGAATACCAGGTGCAATGCGAGAGGTGTGTGAACAGATGCACTTGGGGCGTGGTGAATAATGAGGGTGCACCATTAGAGGCGGCATATATTAGCGTGGAGGGGTAGATGTATCAGGGAGGCTTTGGTTGACATGCAGCGGGAGCCGGGACATAGGTTACATGTACTATGTACACGGTGTGTTGGGATTTAAATTGCTACATCTGGTAGAGGTGGTGATATATACCAGTTAAAGCGTTCACGCGGGGAGGGGGAGGGCGAGGGTGGGGGTGGTGGTGGTGGGGGGGGGGGGGGGGGGGGGGGTTGAGTAGCGTGGATCGTAGGTTTATGAGGTGAGGATGGTATTGCCGCCCAAATGCTCGTGTAGATGGCACCGATGTATGAAGTACATTGGAACATGTGTAGATATGGGACGAGAACACGGCTGAGCTAGTGTGCTCTTCTATTTTCAGCGGCGGAGCGAGAAATATAGAGGACTGTTTGGACTTATATATACTTGTTAGACTGGGGAAATCAGGAGATGTACTTGTGGGACTGTCGGAGGACATAATGTCGATATTGCACTGCTGGAGGAGATGCGATATCGGGCGCATGGGAGGAAATTGCTTTGCATACCAGGAACAATTGGAGAGCAGACTTTTAACTTGCAGTCACTCGTCATCTTTCTCACTGGTACCACGCATTCCACATTGAAATCCCGCTCAGCTTGCCAAGCCATGCCATGTGTTGGGGTGACCAGACCAGTTTATTCAGTAGTACAGTTTACGTACCACCGAATCGGAAAAACACACCCAACCACTCATTTAAGAACCCCTTTGTGAATGAGGCATTAAGAGCCTGTTGATTCGGCAAGGTAGCGGAAAAATTGAGAAATATTATCAGAAAGATGCGGGGCTGGAATCGAGAGAGCAGAGAATTCTCTCTTTCAACTCAACCTCAAAGCTGCAGCTGCAAGTTGCCCAAGCAAGTTCATCTGAAAATCACATAAGGGGCTGGTCTGAAACGTCATTCCCATCACTGCACTATTTCATGGTGCAATTCAGGGAACTCCCTTTATAACAGTTGCGGGTGCATATCCACCACATGGGCTGAAGCAGCGCAAGAGAGAGATGAACACTTCGCCATTTAATGGGCATTTACAGATGGACAACAGTTGTTCGATAGCGATCCAAAGTAACAAAATTAAACAAACAAGCCACATCATTTGCGAGGTGTTGATGCACTAGCTGCAGTGCAGCAGCTGGTGATATGTCTGCTGCAGCATGGGCAGGTGTATATAACCCAGCTCGAGCGGCAGTGTGGGAAGTGATGTTCCAGGTATACTTGAGCAGGGTTTCTGACATATCAGGTATATGGCAGGAAGTGGTGTAAGACCCTTTGGCTGTCAAATCCGCCAAAGCACATCGCCCAAAAGATACACGCAACGGAGCGGACTTGACGCCACTCCTCAAAACCGCCCACACCAATTTTAAAGGGCAGCACGGTAGCATTGTGGATAGCAAGATTGTTTCACAGCTCCAGGGTCCCAGGTTCGATCCCGGCTTGGGTCCCTGTCTGTGCGGCGCCTGCACATCATCCTCGTGTGCGCGTGGATTTCCTCCGGGTGCTCCGGTTTCCTCCCACAGTCCAAAGATGTGCAGGTTAGGTGGATTGGCCATGATAAATGGCCCTTAGTGTCCAAAATTGCCCTTAGTGTTGGGTGGGGTTACTGGGTTATGGGGATAGGGTGGAGGTGTGCGGTTCGGTACGGTGCTCTTTCCAAGAGCCGGTGCAGACTCGATGGGCCGAATGGCCTCCTTCTGCACTATAAATTCTATGAATATAGAGAGGGCAATAGAGAGGGGGAGATACAGAGAGGAATCTACAGATAGAAATGCAGAGAGAGGGAAATGCAGAGAGAGAAAGTGATACAGAGATATAAATAGAGATAGAGAGATAGAGAGACAGATACAGACAGAGAGATACAGCGAGATATGCAGAGAGAGATATACAACGACCGAGAGAGATACAGGGAGAGATGCAAAGAGAGACAAACAGAGAAAGAGATACAAAGAGAGAGACATATTGTTAGAGAGATACAGGGAAAGAGAGAGTAAAGAGAGCGAGATAAATACGAGACACATTGAGTGAGAGATATGGAGAGAGTTCCAGGCAGAGATATACAGAGAGATAGATCCAGTCAGCGGGAGAGACAGAAAGGCATTCGGATTGAGAGATACAGAGAGAGATACAAAGTGAGATTCAGAGAGATACAGAGAGAGATACAGAAAGAGAGAGAGATACAGATATATATATATATATCTGCACCTGTCTCTCTATGTCTCTCAATCCGAAACTCTCTCTGTGTATATAAATATATATTTATCTATAGAATATATTTATATGTATAGAGAGAGAGAGAACGAGAGAGCGCCAGGGGAACAGAAATAAGGGGAAAGAGAAAGAGATACAGATAAATATAGACTTAGAGAGAGAGGTGCAGATGTAGAGATGCAGAGAAACAGATCCAGTGAGCAACAGCGACTTCATGGATAGAGAGATACGGAGATAGTTACAGAGTTGGAAAAATAAACAGAGAGATATATATAAAGATAAATACAGAGGGACAGGGATACAGAGGGAGGGAAACAGAGAGAGAGAGATACAGAGAGCGAGGGACAGAGAGAGACAAAGAGAGCGAGGTACAGAGAGAGAGTTGCAGAGTTACACACACGAAGAGATGCATATACAGAGACCGGGCGAGAGAGAGAGAGACAGAGAGAGACAGAGAGAGATCTCCAGTGAGCGAGACACACACAGCGGGAGAGAGACTTAGAACATAGAACATAGAAGGATACAGCGCAGTACAGGCCCTTCGGCCCAAGATGTTGCACCGAAACAAAAGCCATCTAACCTACACTATGCCATTATCATCCATTTGTTTATCCAATAAACTTTTAAATGCCCTCAATGTTGGCGAGTTCACTACTGTTGCAGGTAGGGCATTCCACGGCCTCACTACTCTTTGCGTAAAGAACCTACCTCTGACCTCTGTCCTATATCTATTACCCCTCAGTTTAAAGCTATGTCCCCTCGTGCCAGCCATTTCCATCCACGGGAGAAGGCTCTCACTGTCCACCCTGTCTAACCCCCTGATCATTTTGTATGCCTCTATTAAGTCTCCTCTTAACCTTCTTCTCTCCAACGAAAACAACCTCAAGTCCATCAGCCTTTCCTCATAAGATTTTCCCTCCATACCAGGCAACATCCTGGTAAATCTCCTCTGCACCCGCTCCAAAGCCTCCACGTCCTTCCTATAATGCGGTGACCAGAACTGTACGCAATACTCCAAAGGCGGCCGTACCAGAGTTTTGTACAGCTGCAACATGACCTCCTGACTCCGGAACTCAATCCCTCTACCAATAAAGGCCAACACTCAGTAGGCCTTCTTCACAACCCTATCAACCTGGGTGGCAACGTTCAGGGAACTATGTACATGGACACCTAGATCCCTCTACTCATCCACACTTCCAAGAACTTTACCATTAGCCAAATATTCCGCATTCGTTGTTGCTCACTGGATCTGTTTCTCTGCATCTCTACATCTGCACCCCTCTCTCTCTCTCTATGTATATATTTATCTGTATCTCTTTCTCTTTCCCCTTATTTCTCTTCCCCTGGCGCTCTCTCGTTCTCTCTCTCTATATATATATCAATATATTCTATAGATAAATATATATCTATATACAGAGAGAGAGTTTCGGATTGAGAGACATAGAGAGAGAGCTAAGGAAAGAGTTACAGAGAGAGAAAAAGATACAGGTGGAGAGATACAGAGCGAGATACAGCTCCCTGTTACCACCAACATGGACGCTGGAATCCTGCGTCAACAACTTGCCAAGATCCAGCAGGCAACGGTCGTGAAAGTCTATGCTCCACCCCTTCGTGCCAATGACGAGTCCAAAGAAGGTTTCTTCTCCAACCTCAACACCATCTCTGCGAACCTTTTTGAGGAAGATAAGATGATGCTCCTTGGGGAACTTCCACGCCAGTATTAGAGTGACTGCCAAATCTGGAAAGGAAGGAACCATTAGAAAGGAAGGAGTTGACGATTCCAACGCCAACACTTTTCTTCTGCTCGTCACATGCGCGCAATACAACGTTGTCATCAGCATCAAACTGTTCCACAAAAGACAGTTGAAGACGCCCTGGAGACATCTAAGATCAAAACACCGGCAACTGATCAACTTATTCATTGTCCGATCCGGAGAACAAACGGATGCCCTCATCACCACTGATAACCAGTGTCGGAAAGACCACCGGCTCATCCGCTCCTCTGTGCCCATCAAACTCTACCAGAAGCAACAGAAGGTGAAGAAACAGCTCAGGAAAAAGAGCCAAGCGTGCTAGTGAGATTTCAACATTATCTTCGCCAAAATTTCCAAAGTGCCCATTCTAATGGATGGAGAAAGACCGGAAAAGCTGCACACAGCCATAATCAGAAACTGTGAATAAGCCATCTGCTCCAACATTAGGAAACACCAAGACACGTTTGGAGGGAGCGACCACACCGTCCAGGAACCCATGGACCAGAAGTGGAAACGTCACTTCTACTGAACAAACGCATAATCAACAAGGAAAAGGGACAGCTCATTTATTAGCTCATTTATTAGCCGAGGCATCGGGACAAAGACAGACTAGAGAAATCAGAAGCCAATGGTGGACTGAGTAAGCTAAGTAACTCCTCAGTGACCAGCATGGCACCCAGGCCTTCGTCAGTGACACCAGGGAAATATATGGACCCAATTCCCAAGGCCGGTGAGAAGTCACGATTAACCCCACTTGAGAAACAGAGAAAACATCGGGTTTTGATGGAGAGAATACTTAAAACAACTTTTAAACCATGATAAAACCACAGATGAGGAACTGGTGGAGAAGAAATCACCCGTCATCTCCATCAGCACTTGCTGAAGATCCGGGATAGAGAATAAATTACTACTTACCTCACGGAGGCCGTCACTGCCGCCATATTCAAGACGGGAGAAAAAACGGGCGACAGAACCTGGCGAGGACTCATCCTGCTCTCCATCGCCGGGACGACCATGGCCTGAATCCTCATTAACCGCCTTCTCCACGTCTCTGTAGAAATCCATCGGAAGCCAGTCTCACTTTCAACTAAAGCATGGAACACTTGACATAATTTTCACGTTTGCCATCTTATTTGTGAAAATATTTTTATTGACAAGTTTTCGTTCATAACAAGCAAACGAAATGCACAATGACGCAAAGGTCTGAGGATACGCACGGACAGACTCAAAAACAACTTGTTCCCTGCTGTTACCAGACTCATAAAAGAGCCTCTTATGGATATACCTCATTAACACTACCCCCTGTCTGCTTCACACGATGCCGGTGTTTATGCAGTAACGTTGTCTACCTTGTGTTGCCCTATTATGCATTTACTTTGATTTTGTTTTCTTTTCATGTATTTAATGATCTTTTGAGCTGCTCGCTGAAAAATGCTTTTCACTGTACCTCGGGACACGTGACAATAAACAAACATCCAATGAAAATGTGGGGAAAACGGGGATTAGAAAGTACAGTAATGTATTATACAACACAGAACCAACTTGACTGAACACACTCAGGTTTCCACCCTTCCCCGGCGTTGAGAAATAAGAACCATCGCCTCCCCCCACCATCTAACAACTGATGGTGATTAGCTCGTTAAAGAATTCCTCCTGAAGAAAAGCGGGCCGGAAGCCGCACAAACGTGGCCGCCAAACACTCCCACGAGTGAGACAAAGAGAATCCGGTAATCTCCATCAGCAAACTAAACCCTCACCCACGTTGACTCCCTCTCCCAACTAACACTTCAACCGCATATGTATTGATGCCCAATATAAAAAAAAGACCCCCCCCCCCCCCCACCCAACTCCAATCGCCAACGCTGTATATATGCGAATTTTCGCAAACCACATGAGATCATTTCGACAGCTGCTTCTATTCTCCCATCTCACTCCCTTTAACTACCTGAACCATAATGGAAGCGGCGCATTTGCTCCCCTCTTCCCCCCACAAAGGATAGCGAGTGAAAAATAACATCAACTTATCGCTCACTCCGAGATAAAACAAGGCTCTCAATGCAATATCCCAGAAGATTAATAATACTCCAAATATAGTGCAAATACACAACAAAAACACTTTTGATGGAAGTTACATTCCCACTAATACCGCAGTTTTGCTTCTAATTTCAGCCGGACAGTGCCCAGTGCTTCCTGAGTGACGTATATCGTTTTTATAGTCAGAAACCACACAAACACACATACTAACCATAGAGGCTGTGGACTAGAAATCATCAAAACGTATTGAAAGTTGTCGCCGACAGCAGTATCAAGGGACACTTTCTGAACAACGACACCGATCTCTGTTGCTCAATTTCGCATTTGGTATTGCAAGGCAGCCAATGGTTGCATCACATTTAGGATAAAACATACTGCGCATATTGTGCTCATCCACCAACAGAACCACCCACTTCTCCCACCAGACTTGCGCAGTGGAAAGGTCCACAAGTTGCAAAACAGAAAACCGCAAAGTACTAGCACGAATTAAGCAACACCTTAATGAGCCTTCCTCCGCCAGAATGTCAGAACAGGTATGATTGGTGAAGACTGTAAACCATTTCGCTCCACCCATGACCCCACAATTTCGCAAGGAGTCCACGTCCATTAGAAATAAACGTATTGCAGCATTCAGCGAAGTCTTCAGCAGCTGTGTAACGTGTCGCCATGCTTGTAATAGGAAATGGCCATCACCAGCTTAAGGTGAATGAGCCATATCCTCTTGATATTGAATGCAGTGCACTTGTTCTGTCCGACGGAAATGCTGCCATGGAGGAATAGAAAATTCTGGATGGAAAATTGAATGGCAAAAGACAAATTAATACGGTGGCAGCATGAAGAGGTTCCAGCACTGATTCCGTTGACACTGCAAAGCCTGTCTACCATCCACAACGCACGAGGCAGTATTGTGCTGGAAAACTCTGAAGTTGCGTGTGGCTCCAAAATCCACAGGAAGCTCGACACCATTGTGACAACATCTTGGGTGAAAGCACAGTAAATTCGAGCCCGAAAGGCTCGAAGTTGCAATAAAAGTAAATTAACAAATAATTCTTCCAAGGTGTTTCAGACATTTTACCCTTGACTGCTCCAATGACTTCCAGACACAATATTTGTAAGGAAAGCACAACACCATTTATTTATAACAAGAAAATGGATAAACATGCAATGGTGATAACGGCCTACTAAGTTACTTATTCACCCCTTTATCGTCCTGCCCTCTATCGACATACACACAAGAGACAGACAAATAAAGAGAATGATCAAAATAACGGGTACCGAATGGGATGAGAGATGAGAATCTTTGCTGCTGAGATTGTACTCTTGTTGCCAGCTTTTTTCGCTGAAAGCGGAGTGTTAAAAACCCACGGTTAGATTTGATTTTCCGATATGTACATTCAGTTAGATCTCACCGGCAGCAAAGATAACTCTGTCGAGTCAGATTTACATTTTCCAACCGTGAGCTTCACCTCATCAGTTTAAACCTCAACCTCACTGAGCGAAGACAAAACATCTCCACCTGAAAATTCAAAAAATTGATTTCGGAACACTCTGCCAATCTGCCGCTGGCCTGAACATCCTGCAGCATTTAACTGGGTAAGATGCACAGAGAGAACGTAACTTTCTTCAGAGCTTTATAAATAACTCTCAGGGGAAGGAGATTAGACCTGTGTCTCATTAATCCTTTCAATTCGGAGTTACACTTTCACAGGCTGGCTAGAGTGAAATGTCTTCAATCACCCGTCGTCAGATGATAGATTGCAAATTCTCAATCTCCTAATCCAAGCAAAACTAACACAATAACTTCCTTATTTGCCATAACTTTCTGGAACTCCGCACACCAATCAAGAACAAGAGCCAGGCAAGTCTCGGGAAACGAAAGTCGCCGATAGGCTGCCAGCCAAGTCCATCCAGAAGGTTCATCAGTGGGACATACCAGAAAGAAGATAGTGCCGCGGGATGTTCTTGGGCCAGGGCAGACTACAGACCACCTTACACCGGGGAGCGTGTTCCTTGGGTGTATTATAAGTATTGTCGAAGCTACCAAAACAGAGCATAAAGGAATTACACAGGGAATACGTGATATAAAATGGGGATCCTTACGCTATACAAGTCATTGGCGCCACTTCCTTCACTAAGCACAGGGCAGACAGAAATCAGCAAAATGTTCTCTTTATATCGGTACGCAAGACGTCAGCCAACTGTAAGGTTGAGGTCAACAATCTTACACATGGGAACATTCAACTGCAAACTTTTTCAAGCCACACACCTGCCCGACCTGTATCTTTATCGTTGTTCCTTCACTGTCCCTTTTTCCAAATCCAGGAACTCCTTCCTGAAATTCACTGTGGATTTTCCCCTACTCCAAAAATTCAGCGATTCAAGAACTGCTTGCCAGACGTAAAAAGGCATTCTGGAATGGTTTGCAAAAATGGTGGCCGGGCCAGGAAGAAACATCAGGAAAGAATCAAAAAGCGTTCAGAATATGAAAATTATCGGAGAGAAGAGCACACATCCCCCAGCAGGACTAAAGTCCCATCCGAAATACAGACACACACAAACACAGGGAAAAACATACACGCAAATACACAGACACACAGACAGGCATACACATAAACACACACAGCACACAGAGAAAAACGCGCACACATAGACACAGACACACCAACACATGGGATAGCGTTTACACGAACACGCACTCGAGGTCATAGACACTCACACAAAACAGAGAAAGATGAACACAGGCATAGTCAGACACACCGAAATATGCACACACATGAGCACACAAAAACTAATCGAAAGATGCGCACACACAAACGCGCACACACATACAAGCAAAAAGACAGACACAAACAAAAGGAAAGACACGCAGACACAGAGACCCTGACACACATACACACCCAGACACACGCAAACAACCGGAATGATGCACAGCCAGAGAAATACACACAGAAGCACGTCAACATACAAACATACACGCACACAGACAACTACAAACATGCAACAAGCATAAAACCACAGTCACACGAATATGCACACGTGGACATGCTAACACATACACTCACACAAACATACAGGCTGAGACACACAAAGGCACACAAGCACAGTCAGACACACAGGCACACACAGAAAAATACACAGGTGCACAGATGCACACACATACAGAGGGACACGAGTTTAAAGAAAGGCGCAAACACATGCAGATGGTGACAAAGACAGATGCACACACTATTTTTACAGAGACCAGCGTGAGGATACCTCCCACAATTTGAACATGTCACTCAGTACAACCCGGATAGTCTATTTCCCTTGACTGGGATTTAGATTATCACATTGAATATTTCGGCTAACGTAGTCACGACTTATTAATACTTAGACTCAAAGTGTAGGTTCTTTGAAATATCCGGAGAAAAGTGAGGCTAATAGGAATGTGTTGGACTGGTCGACTGCAGAGGAAATAAAGACATTGATGAGTGCTCTGGCAGTGGATGATTAATGGTTGGTACGGAGTCCGGCGATATTACTCAGGTAAATAAAGTCCGCCATCATGGTGGTGTGAATATCTGACAGTATACTGTGAACATCATGGTTTTCCCTTGGATAGATGATAGGAAGATCAATCTTGGGAGTCACCTTGTCACATGTGCCTCCTATAACTTCATACAGGATGATTGACCGAGGTAACAGGCAGTTGCCCCGGGGATATAGCAGCGCTGGACGTTAATTAGCGTGATCTGGAATTCGGCTTGATAGAGCTCTGCACGCGCAGAGGGATATCCTGAACCCGAAAGTGTCCAGCTTTCCTGCAATCAACACAATGCATAGGAAAATGTGAACTTGTGATTTGCCGCAGGATGAGGACAGATTGTTCCTCCAGCCTACCCAGCCATTTTGCGAGATCAACGCTAATTCTACAAATTATCCTTATCATGTTAGCCATGAATGTATTGCCATCGAATATTGCCTTTGAAATGTTCAGTGACACTGCTTTACCATTGATCGTCTGAGGGTCTTCAACAAACTGGCGACCCTCTGAGAAAAAATGTCAGCATCATCTCTGAATTATATCGAAAGGTCATGTTATAAAATTGTATCCGCTACTTGTTATTTACTTCCACAAGACAAACGTGCCAGCTATCCATTTTCACTAGAACCCTCGGGGTTGTGTACATATCAATGAATCGCCCCACCTTATTCTAAACCCCCAGCGGACAGAGGGCTGCCCTATACAGAATGTCCTCAAATGTTAACCCATCAGCACAGAAAACTCCCGATTTAACATTTTCTGAACAGTCTCAAAAGCAATGTTCAAAATAAGGTGTCTAATATTGCAAACATAACTTCAGATGGGGTCTCATCTACGCCCTCGATAGCTGTAAGAATACTTCAATAACTTTCAATTGCATTCCCTTTTAATAGCCGAAAACATTCTAGTGGACATCCGATTCAATTGATGCACATGCCTGCTCACGTTTCGATAGTCATGTTCCAGAAACTCAGACCAAACTAAGCTACCGGCGTGCATCCTCTCATTTTAGATAACATGTTGATTTTGGCTTCGCCCTGCCGAAGTTGTCAGCTCAAGTTTCTAAAATTATCCTCGACCTGCTATTGCTTCACACAGTCAATGATATTGTCAGTTTCCATTCACAGATAGTTTATGTCTACTTTACACCTTAATTCATACCTATCATTGTGTTACCAGGTAATTCACGATCAGCAAAATAGTCTCGATCTTCGTTCTCTTCATCCAATCCATTATCAGAGACAATAAAGATCCTAACACTGATCCTTTTCTCGCAGATTACCGTTTGCGAAGTAAAAACCCTGTGCAGTTTATGCCCGATTTTAGTTTCCTATTCAGGAAAGAACTTTCCATTCATGTGAATTTCTCATCCGCTGCAACATGAGGACTTGCATTGCATCTTAGGATCTTGTCAAATCCTTTCAGGAAACCTTCCTACACCACATTCACACATTCAGCTTTATTCAAATTAGTAGTTTCTTGCTCAAATAAAGCAAGCAATTTAACCAAAATTAATTTCCCTTTCAGAAAACCACGGTGACTCGGCTAAATTTCAAACATATTGCTGACCTGTCAGCTATCATATTCTCAATCTAAATTCCAGAGTTTTCACTGACCAGATGTCCAGTTATTTTGCCTACACTTTCATACATTCGTCCAAACTGATCGCGAGTTGTCAGAGCCAAGAAAAACATGTAAAGTTAAAGAGAATGAAAAACCTAACTAAGACATCACTTCACTCAAGATTCTTCGAAGAATTCCATCTTACAAAGCACGGGAAACGGCCCTTCGTCCCCCGACCCCCCTCCCCCCGCACAAGCCTGTCCCGGTCAGGATACCATCCTTGGACCAAACCCCAGCACTGTCTAGTACCGTATCCCTCTATACCGCTAGTATCCATACATTTGTCGCGATTCCTTTTGAACAGTTCCGTTTCTACAACCTCCTCTGGCAGAGCGTTTCAGGTACTTAGCATCCTCTGTGTAAAAAAAATCTTCCTCGGACACCTATTCCAAACTTTGCCCTACGGATCGTAAACCTATGCACCTTAGTGACTGACTACTCCACTCTGGGAACGAGTGCCTGCCCATCCACTCTATCTATGACTCTCATAATCGTGCAGACCTCTACCAGGTCGCCCCTCAACCTCGATCCTTCTAATGAAAACAGTCTGTCTATTCAGCCTCCCCGCACATTTAACAGAACATGCTTGTAAAACTCCTCTGCACCATCTCCAAAGCTTTCACATCCTTCTGGTAATGTGGCGATCAGAATTGCGCACAATATTCTAAATGCAGCCTTACCAAGGTTTTATACAACTGCAGCATGACTTGTCAGTTTTTGTACTCGACGCCCCGTCCCAAGAAAGGCAAACATTCCATATACTTCCATGAATACCTTGCCCACTTGTGTCGCCACTGTCAAAGATCTGTGGATCTGTACGCCAAGATCCCTCTATATTCCTTTTTTAAAAATTTAGAGTGCCCAATTCATTTATTTCCAATTAAGTGGTAATTAATCGTGGCCGATCCACCTACTCTGCATATCCTTTGGTTGTGGGTGCGAAACCTGCACAAACAAGGGAGAATGTGCAATCTCCATACGGACAGTGACCCAGAGCCGCGATCGAACCTGGGAACTTGGCGCCGTGAGGCTGCAGGGCTAACCCAATGCGCCACCGTGCTCCCCTCCCTATAAATTCCTAAAGGTGTTGCCATTTACGGTCTATTTACTCTATGTTAGGCCAACCAAAATGCAATAACTCACATTTGTCCAGAACAATCTTCATTTGACATTTTTCTGCCCAATTTTCCAACGTATCGATGTCCTGCTGTATCCATTAACAACCCTCAACGCTATCTGTCACTCCACCAAACTTGATGTCATCCGCAAAATTACTAATCAGACCCGCTACATTTTCCTCCAAATTATTTATGTACACCACAAACACCACAGATCCCTTGGAATACCGCTAGCCTCAACTTTCCATTCAGAAAGAAAACGCCGTTCTACTGCTACAATCTTACTTCTGTGACCGAGCCAGTTTGTGTCCATCTGGGTTTGTTTAGCTGTGTGGGCTAGACAGCTGGTTCGAGATGCAAAACACCGCCAGCACCGCGCTTTCAATTCCCGTACCAGCTGAGAATTCTGAATTCTCCCTCTGTGTACCCGAACAAGCGCCGAAATGTGGCGACTGGGGTTTTTCACTGTAACTTCATTGCAGTGCTAATGTAAGCGTACTTGTGACAATAAAGCTTTAATATGTTTTCTTGCCACCTCACCTCTGAACCCGTGTGTCTCACCTTTTGTGCAAGTCTGCCGTGAGGCACCTTTTCAACGGCTTTACTAAAGTCCATGTAAACAACATCGACCGCCCTCACCGCTCAATCATCTTCGTCACCTCCTCAAAAAACTCGATCATGCTTGTGAGGCACGAACCCTCCCTTCACAACCCCATGCTGTCTATCATTAATAGATCATGTTGTTGCTGCCTCCCTCTTCACAAAATGTGTCCAGAATGTTGCTTTAACATCCACAGTGAAGACAGGTGGAATGTGTATGCAATTAGTCCTCGGTTCCCGAAATCTCTTAATTAATTACCTTGATTTACTCTCCCTTGGACAGGTGCTCATTTCAAATATCTGCAAAAGCTCCGATGAGGATGAACATCTTGCCAAGGTCATCCCCACACCCCCTCTACTTGCCTTCAAACAACCGCTCAACCTCAAATAAACCATTGTTTGCAGCAAACTACCCAGCCTTCAGAACAGTGACCACGACAGCATACAACCCTGCCATGGCAATCTCTGCAAGACGTGCCAGATCATCGACATGGATACCACCATTACACGTGAGAACACCACCCACCAGGTACGCGGCACATACTCGTGCGACTCGGCCAACGTTGTCTACCTCATACGCTGGAGGAAAGGATGTCCCGAGGCGTGGTACATTGGCGTTCCATGCTGACACTGCGACAACGAATGAACGGACATCAGGCGACAATCACCAGGCAGGAATGTTCCCGTCTAGTCGGAGAACACTTCAGCAGTCAAGGGCATTCAGCCTCTGATCTCCGGGGAAGCACTCCCCAAGGCGGCCTTCAGGACCCGCGACAACGCAGAATCGCCGAGCAGAAACTTATAGCCAAGTTCCGCACATGAGTGCGGCCTCAAACGGGACCTGGGATTCACGTCACATTACAGTCATCCCCCACCATCGGGCCTGCGAAATCCCACCAACTGTCCTGGCTTGACACAATTCACACCTCTTTAACCTGGGGTTACCCCATCTCTGGATCTGTAAAGATTTAATCACCTGCTAATGCTCGCATTCCAAGCATTGTCTGGCATCTTTAAATTTGTCTATATATATGTTTCTGGAACATACCTCTTCATGCATCTAAGGAAGGAGCAGCGCTCTGAAGCTAGTGATATCGAAACAAACCTGTTGGACTTTAACCTGGTGTTGCAAGACTTCTTCCTGTGTTCACCCCAGTCCAACGCCGGCATCTCCACATCATATCTTTTAAAATATATATATATATGTTATCTTTAGAGTCATCGTGATAGATGTTTGCAGCATGGGAAGAGGCGCTTCGGTCCAGCTTGTCCATACCGCCAGTTTATGTCACTAAGCCAGTCCCACTTGCCCGCATTTGTCTTGTATCCCTCGAAACCCACCTTGGCCATTTATTTCCCAAGTGATCTATTTTCTTTGTCTGTTTAATTGCGTTTTGTCAACCGATGCTGTATTATTTACATTTTCTCTCCAATTTCTCACTCTGTCATAACCTCTAGTAATTGGGTTTATATTATTTCAATTATATAAGATATTTCACCTCCCAACTTAGCTAGTGATGATACATCCGGACCTTTGTGTTTTTCCTGATCACTAATGTGAATCTCTGTTTTGCATTTTGAACTAGAATCAAATATGTTCCCATTGCATTTCATTCAGTCCTACTCCTCCAATTAACTCGAGATCTTACTTCTCAGAGCTCTCTCTTCATTCCCTCATAATTGCCTAACTGTAGTTTCAACAATTGTCTTGGAACACTTTCCTCTCCCTCAATCAGATTGTAAAATTCGGTCATGTTATGTTCCCTGCGACGGTACTGGCTCCTTCAAAATGAGGCAGCAAAGAAACATGTGTCCTTTCACATATGTCGATTTGTCGCTTCGCTTGTTGGATGTGGAAAGCGCTTCTCTGAGAAACTGATCCGAAAACGTACGACAATTGTCTTTACCAGGCTCCCCTGACCACCAGATTTTACCATTGTATGTGTACGTTACAAACACCCGTTATTTTTGTTTACCACACACAATCGGCTCTCTAACATTTGCTCTAATAACAGCGGGACTGTAGAGTCTAAAGATAAGTGGTGTTACCGCTGTACAAGTAATCATGTGGCATGGTTAATACTGTAGTGACGGGTTTCAATTCCATCCCCGCTGAAGGTGTGATTTCACTTATTAAATCTGAAATCTGAAATTGTTCTCTGCATTGATCGACATGAAACGACAATTGTGTGCCCTAAATATCCACATTGTTCAATAATAAACTTCATGGCAGGAAATGCATCATCAGTAACTGAGCAATCCATCATCTGAAAGAGGATACATTACAGTGGATCAGGGAATTATGGAGAGGCAGTAATTCTGGTCTTAACCCTAATACTCTGAACTCACACTGACCACTGCGCAGAATGGCTCTCCACCTTAATCATTAGAACTAAGGTATTATCTTCATTGCACCATCCCAAATTAATTCAGTTGCGCTTCCAGGTTCTTTCGCCTTACTGTCCATCTGTTCAACATCCAGCTCTTCGTTATTGTCGCCATTCAGTCATATCCCTTTAATAGTTAGAAGGAGCACGCAAATATTCGTAGTTCCATCCTCAAAGGATCAATTGTGTTGCAAATTCAGCTGGAAGTTAGATGCAGATTCAATCGCGACATCAAAAATAATCTAATGGCTTGTCCTTAGTTGTACACTTTGTATCAATCTACCACATAATAATTTTCTGATTGAAAGCTTACTCTATTGTTTTTGATGTACAAAGATTAAGTGGAGAATTTAAACTCATTAATTTGGCCGGTCATGTTGTCGTACGAACGTAAGGAGCGTGATTACTTGAGGAACACTTCCAATATCTGACAGTTTTCCTGGAGTGGTATCTCATTCTATGGTAATTAACTCTAGCTTGGTAGCTGCAGCAAATCGCTGCTTTTGGTTATTCATTCATGGGATGAGGGCTTCGTTGGCTAGTTCATAATTCATATCGTATCCCTAATGACCCTTTCATACGCTGGTAGTGAGCTGACGTTTTGGACCACTGCAGTCCATATGGTGTACTTGCACAATGTTGTACGTGAGCTACTCCAGGATTTGACAAACGAGCAGTGAAGGAACGGCGAGAACTTTCCAATTCAGGGTGGTGATTGGCTTGGAGGGGAACATCCAGCTCGTGGTGTCCAAATATACCTTTACACATTGAGCATCTGGATGGTAATGGTCGTGGGTGTGGAAGGTTCTGTCTATGGCGTCCTGGTGAGTTCCTGCAATCCATATTGTGGATGGTACACATGGCTGCAATGTGAGTCGGTGCTGGAGGGTGTGATTGTTCGTGGAAGGTATACCGATGACGTGGAGTACTTGTTGCAGGATACTGTCTATCTTCCTGAATGTTGTTGGAGCTTCACGTGGCCAGGAAAGGGCAAAGTATTCCACTTCGTTCCCGACGTTTATCGATTGTCGGCCAACATTGCGAACTCAGGAGGCGAGTCACGCGCCACAGGGTCCCCGGGCTCTGGTCTGCTCATCGAGACACAGTGACTCTCTGGTTAGTCCTGTTGACTTTTTCGGTCATGGATGTTGGTAGAGACAGAATGTGTGATGGAGATTCCATTCAATGTCAAAGGGAAGTTTTTAGATGTTTCGTTTCAGATAAGATCATTGCCTGGCTCCTGTGTGGCTCGTAAGTTACCTGCCCTTTTTCAGCAGAGGCCGGGAAATTGTACATGTATTGTTGCAGTTTCTCATGGAGATTTGTCCGAGCACATTTTTAAAGGCTTCTGAGAGCCCTCCTTCGTGATCGCGCCAGCAACATTTCTGCCAGACAGTCAAGTGTTCACAAAAGGTATGCAGCAACAGACCTGACAGAAACGATGTGTGAACTCGATTTGACCTAATTTATGATGTTGTTTGGGCCATGATGACTTACAACTGAGAGGTTAGGTTGGAGAAATTTGGAATAATCGGGTTGGAATATGTTTAACCCATAAATAAAGGTTTCCTCAGCAGTCGAAGTTTGAGACAGGGATGTTCAGAAAGACAAGATTGGGGAAGGAGGAAGTCTGGGATGTGAAATCAGCCCACGATAGAATGGAACATATTATTGCTTGGCAACCTAATTCAGCCACATATACCTGGCGCAGAGGGGGTGGCAGATGGCAAAATAGTTTGAGACTGGAACTGAAGAGAGTGATGCCTGTGTTAATGCAACTTCAAGAACAAACAGCGCAATAGAGATACACATAGCTTATAGAAATAATGTCTGGTTGGAGAGACTTACCCGGGATGCCAACAAGACCCAGGATGGGAAAATAAACTGCCTAAATAACCTGCAGTACGTGGTACCTCAATTGGTATCGAATCGTACCGTGTCGTAAGCCAGTAAACCGCCTGAGGTAAACTCCTGCCTTTTGTTGTACTATTCCAATCAATTGGCCTCAGAATCTAATCTAATGTTGTCGAATTTTGTTCTAAGACTCTGATCTCTGCTCTCGTCTTGCTTTCTCCGCGGATCCCTGTTATTCGGGGAGATCATTTTCCGGCTGCCTCTGTCGTTCATGCATTGGTAAGAGTTATTTAAAACAAAAAATAAGAGAGACACCCTCCAGTGACACAGTTAGGATCCATGGAGCCTGAGATCACTTACAAGCACTGAACACACAGGTTCACTTCACCCTTTTCAACCAACACATTTTACATTACACTGGAGTAGACTATTAGGCATCCAGTGAGGGATACCTGAGGGTAATTGAACAATATGTTTCAATCATTCTTTGATATTGCCATGTGCCAAAGTCCTGCAGGCTGGAGGTTGTCCTGCGCAATTTACAAAAGGAGAGAGGGAACGTCACTGTAATGACAGGCAAGCCTTCATTGTTAATGTGTGAGGACACATCGAGAGTCCATAAGCAAGGACAGGATTGCAGTCTGTTTATGAATGGCATTTTTGTCCAGTAAACTTCAAGAATTGGAGAGATTAAGTCAACAAATCGTATTTGAAATTGTATCGCTGGACTCACGCTGCGCCTGTGATTAAATGTAATTTCAGAGGGACGGGCACTGCTGCTGCACGGCGCCAAACTCCCAGGTTCGATCCCGGCCCTGGGTCACTATTTTGTGGAGCTTGCACGTTCTTACTGCACTTGTGTGAGTTTCATCCCCACAACCCAAAGACGTGCAGGGTAAGTGGATTGGCCACACTAAGTTGCCCCTCAATTGGAAACAAAAATGAATTGCTCACTCCAAATTAAAGAAAAATGATCTTTCAGGGCTTGTTATGAAAATTGAATCCAAATTAAGCAACTGTAACTATCTATGAGGACATGATTTGCACTAAGCGACAGGAAGTGGAGAGAAGTGGAGAGTGATGTGTCTTTGGACTGGAGGGGAATGCTCTTGATATTTCCCATGGTCTAATGGTAAACGCAATATTTGCTGACACAAATGGCATGAACGAACAGACCAATAGCCCACCTGCTATGTTTGGAAATGAAATGTTGTGTCGCAATCTAAGACTGGAGGGAAAGTGACAGTTCGACGAAATGGGCAGACACGTCAGTCAAATCAATGTAAAGTGGAATTGTGCCAATTGGAAAGGTGATTTATGAAAAGCGAAATTGGATATATGAAAGTCATTGAAGGCTTTTGAACAAACCCTAGTCGATTATTGAAACATTGGTCTCTTTCGATAAACGAAGAAGTGAGTCCCCAGGAGGTTGTACCTGGATTTCTTGTATAACTCAGGGTCACCTGTATTGAACGCCTCAGACCTGTCCTTCAGTAGGGAGTAAATCTCCCGATCAAGCCAAGGTTTCCGGTTGGGAACCATACGTACTGCTTTCTTTGACTCGCAGTCGTCCAAACGTTTGCTGATGAAGTCTATGATGGTGGTGGCATACGCAGGTTGGTCGCTGAGTTCTTAAGTATTGACCAGTCCGCTGTCTCTAAACAGTCACATAGGAGCGTGTCTGTTGCCTCGGACCAGCACTGCATGGCCTTCTGAGCTGGATAATCCCGCTTAACTTTTCGCTTATGGTCTGATTTTCCGAAGTGCGGTCGCGGGATGGAATGGTAGGCGCCCTTAGTTTTTGTGTTGCAGTGGTCAAGAGTCGTGCGACCAGAAGTGCTGTGAAATTTTGGCAGTACATTCTTGGGGTTGGCGTTGTTGAAGTCCCCGGCCACGATGAGCATGACCTCCGGGTGTTCTGTTTCATTGTTGTTTATAACTATGCATAGTTCGACCAGCGCTTTCTTCACTTCTGCCTGGGGTGGGACGTAGACCGCTGTGATAATGAAATGAATGAAAATCGCTTATTGTCACAAGTAGACTTCAAATGAATTTACTGAGAAAAGCCCCCAGTCGCCACATTCCGGCGCCTATTCAGGTAGGCTGTTTCGGGAATGGAACCGTGCTGCTGGCCCGCGTTGGTCTGCTTTCAAAGCCAGCGATTTAGCCCTGTGCTAAACAATCTGAAGTGAATTGATATGGAAGGAAGTATGGGTGGTATTTCCCGGTCAGGTATTCCTGGTCTGGGGAGCAGAACGCCGCCAGGGTCGCCACATCCAAGCACGAGGAAGTGTTAATGAGGAGGCAAACCCCTCCACTCTTTGTTTTGCCCGATGATGCAGTGCGGTCCGCCGGTGAATTCAGAAGCCTTCAGGATGTATGGCACATACCGCTGAGGCGGGGATTTTTGCAAAACAGATCACACAGCAGTCTTTTACTTCCCTCTGAGTGCAACGTATAGCATTATGTTCGTCCAGCCTGTTTTTTAAAATCGCCTGGACGTTTGCCAGGAGTAAACTGGGGTGATGAGTCTTGAAACCGAGTTGTTTCAGTCTCAACTACAAACCACGGTGTTGATAAGAGAAAGCGAACTTTGTGGAAGGTAGGTGGTTGCGTCTGGTGAAGATCAGACCGCTGGCTATGTTTCCACGGTCGCGCCTGGCAGTGTCCCTGGTGCTGGTTGTGGTTGCGGGGTGACATATTTGCGATCCGGTCGGACCCCAGCGTTGTGCGGGTACGGCAATACTTTGCGGCCTGTTTGGTTCTTCACGTGGGGTCTCCGTCGTTTCGGGGGGCTTGTATCGTAGGCAGGGGCTTCAAGAGGAATGTTGGGCTGGGTTCACATGTTCATCTCACTCGTTGATCGCTCCTGGGGTCGGGCCTTGGAGTTGGCCTGGTCAGGTCTCCACGTGGATTCTCCTTTCCTCCATCCTCAGGTTAGTCAGGTCGCTGGAGGGCCTCTCCGGGTTGGGTCACTGGGCGGGCCTCTTTGTGTCGGGCCGGGCCGAATCTCGTGGTCGGCAGCCGGGTCGGGTTTTTCGGAGACTAGGTAGAGCCGTCAGGGGACTGGCGTCGGTAACTCCGGCGGGGCGGGCGCTCCGAGGCCCCTGTCTGGTCGAAATCAAGGTCGGATCCTCACTTCGGGTTTGGGCCTGAACAGTTCCAGGTCGGGTCGTGTCAACAGGGGTGCAGCTGGGTCGGGTCGAGTCCGGCAAAATATCCACTTCAGGGTCTCGGAGGATCTTCAAACCTGCAAGGGAAGGTAAAAGATAATGTTTCTGTTAGAAATGAATATTAAAAGATTCGCCCGGTTATAGGAGATGTAAAAAGAGGATCTGTTTGGGAGAGCTCGCAAAGAGTCGCCACGCTCCGGCGCCATCTTGCACAAAGGAACATCTTGGGGTGCAGGGGATAATTACAAAGTTGCGTCTTTTTCGAAACCTGATAGTATCGTAAACTGTGAGGAGAACAGTATAAAACGTCAAAATGGACATACACAAATTTTTGGAGTGGGCAAATACAAGGCAGATCAAGCGCAACGCGCAGAAGTGTGAGGCCATGCATTTTGTTTGAAAGGACATGGAAGGACAAGATAAAATAAGCCGTAAAATGATTAAAGGATTTCAGGAACTGAGATAACTGGGTGTATATATGCGTCGCTCATTGAATGTGGAAGGACAGGTGGAGAGCATTTAATAAAGAATATAGTATTCATAGCTTTGTTAATAGGGGCACAGAGTACGAGAATGAGGAGGTTATGCTCAACGTATCCAACACTGCAAAGGCTTAGGTAGAGACTAAAACTCCCTGTACACTGTCCCCATCAAACACTCCCAGGGCAGGGACAGCAAAGTGTTAGATAGAGCGGCGAGCTCCCTTTACTTTGTTACAATCAAACACTCCCAGGACAGGTGCAGCACGATATTATATACAGAGTGAAGCTCCCCATACACTGTCCCCATCAATCACTTCCAGGATAGGTACATCACGGGGTTATATGCAGAGTAAAGCTCCATCTACGCTGTCTCCATCAAATATTCCCAGGACAGCTACCGCACGGGGTTATGTGCAGAGTAAAGCTCCCTCTCCACTGTCACCATTAAATACTCCCAGGACAGGTACAGCACGCGTTAGATACAGAGTAAAGCTCCCTCTACACTATCCCCATCCAACACTCCCAGGACAGGCACAGCACGGGGTTGGATACAGAGTAAAGCTCCCTCTGCACTGTCCCCATCCAACACTCCCACGACAGGCACATCACGGGGTTAGATACAGAGTGAAGTTCCCTCTACATTGTCCCCCATCAAACACTCCCAGGATAGGAACAGCACGGGGTTAGTTACAGAGTAAATCTCCATCGACACTCTCCTCTAAAACCTTCCCCGGGCAGTTGCATATGAACATAGGAAGTGAAGTTGGCCATTCAGCCCGTCGATCCTGCTCTGCCATACAACACGATCACGTGTCATCATTGACTGCAATACCTTTGTGCCCACACTAGCCCTATAGCCCTTTCTGTCATTGGGATTTAGATATCTGCCAAGCTCTGCTCTAAACATACTCAGTGACTGAGCTTCCACATCCCTCTGGAATAGCGAATACCAAATATTCACAACCCTTTGAGTAGAGGCATTTCTCCTCATCTCCGTCCTAATTAGCTTCCCCCATATCTTGCAATTGTATCTCCTGGTGCCAGGACAACATCTTACCCGCAATCTACCCTGTCTGTCCCACTGAGTATTTTGTAGGTTTCAATGAGATCACCTCTCATCATTGAAACTCAAAATAATGCAGGCCCAGTTTTCCCAATCTCTCTTCATCGGGTAGTCCCGCCACAGCTGGTACGAGAGTGGTGAACATTTGACAACACACTCTAACACAAAAAGGCCTTTCCATTATATTTTTCAGCCAATAAAGGGGCAATTTAGCGTGTCCTATATACCTACGGCGCACATATTTGTGTTACGGACGTGAGATTCTGGCAATCACCGGAAAATGTTTAAACTCCACGCGGACATTGACCTGGGGCCAGGATCGATCCCGGTTCCTTGACGCAGTGAGGCAGCAGTGATAACCACTGTGCCACTCGGACGCTCCGATAATTTTCTTCCTCAGATAAAGGGACCAAAATTGTACCCAATGCTCCTGGTGCGGCTTACCCAAGTTCCAATACAGATGAAGCAGGACCTCATAATCCTGTATTCAAATCCTCTTGCGCTAAAAGTCAGCTTTCTTAAGATCTGCCGCACCTGCATTGTAGCACTGTCGCGAGGAGCTGCTATAATCATATAATATCTACAGTGCGTTAAGTCCATCGAATCGGCACCGACCTTGTAACAGGGCGCACTACCTTGATCCAATTCTCCACCTTATCCTGATAAGCCCACAATCCCCCAAACCTTCCTACCTTTGTGACACGAAGGAGCAATCTTTTAGCATTGCGCTTTCCCCAAACCTGCAAACCTTTGTGACACAAAGGAGCAATCTTTTAGCATTGCGCTTTCCCCAAACCTGCAAACCTTTGTGACACAAAGGAGCAATCTTTTAGCATGGCCGGGCCACCTAATCCTGCACATCTTTGGGCTGTGGCAGGGAACTGAAGCTCCCGGAAGAAACCCACGCAGACACGGGGGTAGGATGAAATATCCACACAGACAGTGACTTACGGCCGGAATTGTACCCGAGTACCTGGAGATACCAAGCAACATTATTTTTTGATTATATTTTTATTGTGGCATTTGTATCTCTGTAAACCAAAGAGACAACAAACAGGAAATACTATAATAAATAAATAACCATCGCCCCTGCTTCGCACCCTCCCTGATGTTACCCTCTCCCCACTCAGCTGTTATTTTAAATACCAAAATCCCCCCTTTCCCCAATTCCCACTGCTGACTTAAACATCAAGGAATAAATTAATAAACGGATTCCATCGACAGGCAAATCTCTCCACCGACCCTCTCAAAGCGAACTTGATTTTTTTCCATCCTGAGGAAGTCAGCGAAGTCGCTCGCACACATCCCCGCATTCGGCGGCCCAGAGTGACTCCACCCCAACAAGATCCGTCTCCGGGCTACCAAAGAGACAAAGGCCAAAACATCGGCCTCTGTCACCCCCTCGATTCACGGGTCCCCACACTCCAAAAACTGGCACTTCTGGACTCGGGTCCACCTTCGTTTCGAAGTATTTATTTATCCTTGAATGTGTGAGTGTGTGTGTCTCTGTGCCTAATTCTGTAGTTTATAAGTATTTTACATCTATCTGACATATATTACATTATTATTAATTATATATTTCCATATCTATTGATATTATTGACCGAGGTGATAATATATACATATATATATATATATATATATATGCATGCACATATATATATGCAAGTAATCGCAGGCACTGGGAAGCTCAGTGTTGCAGCTGGACCTTGGGGTCCTTGTTCACAGATCCCTGAATGAAGGTGGCAGTGCAGGTGAACAGGGGAGTTAAGTAGGCACGTGGTACACTTGCCTTCATGAGTCGTAGCATAGAATATAAGAGTAATTAGGTTCTTTTGGAGCTACATAGTACGTTGGTTAGGGCCAATTCATTTTTTTTTCCAAAATAATGGGCAATTTAACATGGCCAATCCACCTACCCAACGCGTCTTTGGGTTGTGGGAGCGAAACCCACGCAAACACGGGGAGAATGTGCAAACTCCACACGGACAGTGACCCAGAGCAGGAATCGAACCTGGGATACCGGCGCCGTGAGGCAGCAATGTTAGCCACTGCGCCACAGTACTGCACCTTTCGATCATTAACATATATTGTGCACATCTGTGGTCCTGGCACCGATCCCTTTGGAAACCCTCTATTCACTACCTGTTTTCTCCTTGTCTCTATTTCCTGTCTGCGAACCAGTGTCCTGTCCATCTTAATAAATTACGTGCTTTAATTATGCACACTAATCTACGATGCATAACTTTGTCAAACAACTTCTGACAGTAGACATATATCACATCTACTGGCTCCCCCTCGTCAACTTTACTCAATGCAACCTCGAAGAATTCCATTAGAATTATCAAGCATCAGGGCAGCACGGTGACGCAGTGGTAGCACTGGTACCACATGTAGCTCACATGGTAGCACATTCTCCCATTGTCTGCGTGGGTTTCACCCCCACAATCCAGAGGTGTGCGGGGTAGGTGGATTGGCCACGCTAAATTGCGCCTTAATTGGAAAAAAATAATTGGGTACTCTAAATTTATAAAAAAGCAAGAATTGTCAAGCCTGGTTTCCACTTGATGAATCTATGCTGACTCTGTCCGATCCTGGCACTATTTTCTGAGTCTTATGTTTTGTGCTCTTTTTTCTGACTGCCCTGTTCCCACCATTATATTACACGCAAACAATTTAGTAGCAGCACGCAAGCACAGTGGATAGCATAGTTGCTTCATCGCTCCAGTGACCCAGGTTCGATTCCCGGCTTGGGTCACTGTCTGTGCGGAGTGTGGACATTCTCCCCGTGTCTGCGTGGGTTTCCACCGGGTGCTCCGGTTTCCTCCCAGTGTCCAGAGATATGCACGTTTGGTGCATTGGCCATGATAAATTGCCCTTAGTGTCCAAAAATATTAAGTGGGGTTACTGGGTTACCGCGATAGTGTATGTGTCCCAGTGCCTGGTTCTGAAGTTTATACGTATTTTATATCTATCTGACATATATTACATTATTGTTCATTATACATTTCTATATCTATTGATATTATTGACCGAGATTGGGTGGGTTGCTCTTTTCAAGGGCCGATACAGACTCCATGGGCCGAATGGCCGCTTTCTGAACTTTGATTTCCATGGAGCTGGCGGTCGCTGATCATTATCGCAGCTGTAATTATGCAAGTCCCGGAAGGTGCTGGTATCGGAGCAATACAAGTATTCAGCCGCTCTGTTCACTCAAGGCATTTTCCAAGATGTCTGTTGTAGCGAGAACAAAGAACAAGGGAAATATATATTTCAACCAATTTTATTCAATGAAAGACAAGAGGCAACCAAATTTCGGTAATACTACCCATTTGGATGGCTTGAACAAAGAGACTGCCCGAACCTCGAGTCTCTCTGGGCCGCCATCACGAAGGTGATGTCGCTGGCTGCTTCCTTGTTTCCCTCTCTGGTCAGTCTTCTAGATGGCCACGGCCACTTATCACGCCGATTGTTCACTCCTGAGAGGTCTTGGACGTCTAAGTTTATGCAACTCCCTTCGGACCTTTCTGGAAGCTTCTGTGGCCTTCTATCAATGAGGCCTCGGGAGGTGTACCAACATCCAATGCATTCGGTGATTGCTACTTGGCAGAACGTCGGGGCCCGCCACAAATGTCCCTCTCCTGAGGTAGTTGGCACGTATCTTGTCGCTGTATAATGTTACGGTGGCAACTCTGGGCGCCGGAAAGAGTGGCTACATCTAGGTACCCAATAAAGCTGGTCACAACAATTGAAACAATGATGCGATTCGGCAAGAATTGGGGAGCATAAGATGGAAACAGTAACTGTCAGGGATAGGCACAAGTGAGATGTGGAGCTTGTTCAAGGAACAAATACTGCGTGTCCTTGATATTATGTCCCTGTCAGGCAGGGAGGAAATGGTCGAGTGAGGTTCACAAAAGAGGTTGAATGGCTTCGCAAAAGGAAGAAGGGGGCTTATGTAAGGATGAGAAAACAAGGTGCAGTTAGGGCACTGGAGCGATACAAGGTAGCTAGGATGGAGCTCAAGAAAGGGCTTAGGAGAGCTAGGAGGGAGCATGACATATCCTTGGCGGGAAGGATCAAGGAAAATCACAAGGCTTTTATACTTATGTGAGGAATAAAAGAATGACCAAGGTGAAGTTACGGCCGGTCAAGGACAGTAGTGGGAACGTGTGCATGGAGTCTGAAGGTATAGGAGAGGCCCTAAATGAATATATTTCTTCAATGTTTACAACGGAGAGGGGCCATGTTGTTGAGGGGGATAGTGCGATACAGGCTGGTCGGCTGGAGGAGGTAGATATTCGGAAGGAAGATGTGTTAGAAATTTTGAGAAGCCTGATGATAGATAGGTTCCGTGGGCCTGATGGGATAAGTCCTAGGATTCTTTGGGAGGCGAGGGATGAGATTGCAGAGCCTTTGGCTTTGACCTTTATGACCTCACTGTCTGCAGGAATAGTGCCAGAAGACTGGAGAGAGGCGAATATTGTCCCCTTGTTCAAGAAAGGGAATAGGTGTAACCCTGGGAATAATAGGCCGGTTAGTCTCACTTCGGTCATAGGTACATTATTGGAATGGGTCCTGAGGCAGAGGATTTATGATCATTTGGAAAGATACAGCTTAACCCAGGATAGTCAGCACGGATTTCTGAGGTGTAAGTCTTGCCTCACAAGTTTCATTTTATTCTTTGAGAAGGTAACTAAGTACATAGATGAAGGTAGAGCAGCTGATGTCGTATGCATGGATTTTAGTAAGGCGTTTGATAAGTTGCCCCATGGTCGGCCCATGCAGAAAGTAAGGAGGCATGGCACAGAGGGAAATTTGGCCGATTGGATCAGTAACTGGCTATCACATAGAAGACAGAGGGTGGTGGTAGATGGCAATTTTTCATCCTGCAGCCCAGTCACCACGATGTACCACAGGGATCCTCTGCGATTTGTGATTTTTATCAATGACTTGGATGATGGAGTTGAAGGTTGGATTAGTAAATTTGCTGATGACACCAAGATCGAAGGAGTAATGGATAATGGGGAGGGCAGTTGTAGGCTGCAAAGAGACATTGATAGGATGCAGAGCTGGGCTGAAATGTGGCAGATGGAGTTTAACCCTGATAAGTGTGAGGTGATTAATTTTGGTAGGACAAATTTGAATACGGATTACAAGGCTAACGGCAGGGTTCTGGAGAATGTGGAGGAGCAGAGAGATCTCGCAGTTCATATCCATAGATCTCTGAAAGTTACCATCCAAGTGGATAGAGCCGTGAAGAAAGCCTATAGCGTGTTAGCATTTATCAACAGGGGGACTGAGTTTAAGAGCCGTTAGGTTATGCTGCAACTGTACAAGACGTTGGTTCGACCACATTTGGAGTATTGAGTGCAGTTCTGGTCACTTTATTATAGGAAGCATGTGGAAGCATTGCAAAGGGTGCAAACGAGATTTACCAGGATGCTGCCTGGATTGGAGGGTAGGTCCTATGAGGAAAGGTTGAGGGAGCGAGGGCTTTTCTCATTGGAGCGAAGGAGGATGTGAGGTGACTTAATTGAGATGTATAAAATGATGAGAGGGATAGACAGAGTGGACGTTCAGCGACTTTTTCCTCGGGTGGGTGTTGCTTATACGGTTGGCATAACTATAAGGTTCATTTTGGAAGATATAGGAGGGATTTCAGAAGTAGGTTCTTTACTCAGAGAGTGGTTGGGGCGTGGGCCACACTCCCAGCTATGGTAGTGGAGTCGCACACTTTAGGAACTTTCAAGCGATCATTGGATATGCATATGGAGTGCACTAGAATGATTGCGAGTAGGTTGATTTGATTTTAGTTTCAGACTAGTTCGGCACAACATCGTGGGCCTAACGGCCTATACTGTGCTGTACAGTTCTATGTTTTATGTTCTATGATATCCTGATGGGTGAGTGACGGGGCAGGACCAAGCATGTTCCGGAAGTTTGTCTGGGTGTTGTGTTTCACTTTTGGTCAAGTCCGAATTCCAAGGCTGAGTGAGCTTTCACTCCAGTTTCATATTCAATGCCCAATCCTTTCTTTTAAAATTTCCAGTTGAATCAGGCCTAAACCTAGGCGAAGCCTGCTGACCACACAAGTCTTTCCGCTTTCAAAGCATATCTCTAAGAACCTGTATCAATTTCACTGTGAAATGGCATTGAGAACACAAACGTTTAACGAAGCATTGTGAAGGATTATCTTTTCTGCTTAAAATCTGTAGTGAATACAATTGCTCAATGAAAGTGGCGTCCAAACATGTTTTGTGATTACAAATTGATCTGATCAATTCTGAAATTTTAGTGGGGTTTTTTATTCGCGTCATTGGTTGAATTCACTGACGTGTTGTAGTAGTTTTTGTCATTAAATCTTCCCCGTATCGCACCGCCCTTCTCAGCTCTGCCCTGAATTTTGATTGGGTGAGAGCGTACATACAGGTGCTCGTACAGCAGTTCAGTGTACTGAGCATGTCGGCGAGTTCATGAATAACAGCCACGGGCTCTTTGAAGTCGTGGAAACTGTAGGTTGCAGTGATCCGTGAGAAAAGAAAGAGTCCGATCGTTGGCATCCACAGCAAGATGAAACTGGCGGAGGCTGCAATGAGCAAAACCAGGGCTTTCCTCCGATTCTGCATCTCGGGGTCCCCGGAACTCTGACCATCTCCCCGGAACGCCCGCCGCACCTCACTGGCCGCCAGGACGTGCCTGACCGTCAAAAGATTGAGCAGTATCACAGCGAAGTAGGGAACTAATGGATTTAAAATTAGCTTCACCCAGTAAAATACCCTCCAGGCGTGAATCGAATCTGTGTTGTCAGCATTTCTGGTTTCCGTTTCCAGTTCTTCGTGGTCATAGTAATGAACATTCGTGAAGAAATTAGGGATGCTGCTCAAATATGTCCCAAGATAAATCGCTCCAACGATCAGCGCTGCAGATTTGGGGGCACAGTACCTTCGTTTAAAACTCTGGCAGCAGATGGCCACGAAGCGGTCAAAGGTGAAGGACACAGTCAGCCAGACTGAGCAGTTGGTGACAGCGACACTCATGATAGAGTTCAAACCATATACTAAGCTATTAAGGTAAAACGTCTGTGGTAACCGAGGCGCCAGTATATGATTGATCAGAACAAGAAATATGAGGACAAGCAGGTCCGCTGAGACCATGGCTACCAGGTAGATAGTTGTTCGCTTGCACAGACCACAGTCCTTGAGTCGGAGGATCATCAGAGTGACTAGGTTGGCTGTAATGAAGAAAGGATAAGTGGGATTACACATAACAGCCAAAGGACCTACTTGTGAATTCAGAACATAACGTCAACCTCCTCAGCGTTATTTCTCTCTGCCCTGTTTATATGTTTGCAAAAGCCCCAGCCCGGCAGTCCAAGCATGTATAGTTTAGGTGGAATGGCCTTGGTAAATTGATGTCCAGTGTTGTGGGAGCGAGATTACAGGATTACGGAGATAATGCCCAGGAATGGGCCGAGGTCGGAGGTTTTTTCAGAGGGCCGGCGCATACTTTTGGGCCGAATGGCCTCCTTATGCACTGTATTCTATAGACGACAACTAACTCCACACAACAACCTTTCTCTTCTATTACTTTTATTCAGTCTCCATCTGTCAGCTGATTCCTCTATAAGTTCTTGAATTCCCTTCTTAAACAGCACGGTTCTCTTCTTCGAAATGCCCTTTAAAATGCCTTGCCGATTGCTTTTGCTCTCCTTTCCAAATCTCTTGCCATCGAATATGAGTCAAGTTCTCCTTCCCCGTATGTCATCACTTTCAAAGTTTCACAAGAATTGCAACTAGTTGCAGTGATGCACAGAGGAAAGGTATACAGTTAGAAACAATGACAATAAGAATCAGCAAGCGAAAAAAGACAACTCTAAACGAAACTGATCTGTATAAGGAACAAATCAGCACATATTGTGACAGTTACACATGCAGTTGCTGAACTAGACACTTTCAGGGCATCGGAACTGCAAAAGGAGTAATGGGCGGACATGTCCATGGGGTGATGTACCGAGTGGGAGGTCTTGTTAGCTGAAGAAACTGGAGACTGAGTGGAGTCAGTAAATCAGGATTCTCAATGGATGAATGCAGAAATCACTGATCGTGGTAGTGTTGTGTAGAATTAAAGTGGTCAGACGGGCCAGGCCATAAAATAGTTTTCAGCAACAACATGAATTTTAATGTGTGACTCTACCGGGGATGCATATTGGTCAGACGGGTTGCCAATGTGCGCGATCGGACATGAACAACTGAACTGTGAAACACATGAATTTTGTGGGAGGTGGGAGCTTGTAAATTGGCAAGGAAAGCATTGGCTGACACAAGGCCAGGAGAGGGAGAGGCGCTAAGAGTGCTTGAGAACATGAACAAATAAGAGCATAAAGAGATCCGGAATTACAATAAATCTAATGGAAAACTGCAAACGTAGAAATGGCATTCCTTGCAACTCACAAGATTATCAGTTCAGTTTATTACAAGCGATGATCCCCACCTGTCCTTGAGGTACTCCACCAATCTCGGCCTGCAATCCCGTTAAAATTAGACCACATGACGTATTTTTTGTGATATGTCTTTGAGTCAATGTTCTCTCCATACTAATTATCACCCTCACACCAACCTTACGTGTTGCACCTTTTAATCCAAGTGTATAAAGGTTATTGCATCTCGTTTTTCAACCAGACGTGGTACATCGGGGTAACTGTTGATTGTCGTGATTCAAGAATTATGGCTAGTGTCAGACGTTATGCTATCCACATTTATTAATGCCCAAAATATTTTTTTCGAAATCACAGTGTGACGGCGATACAATATTTCCACAAACGAAACATAGATAGCGAGTTTGAAATAAATGGCAAATCGAACATGATGTGCGACAAATTGGTCAGAACAGCATGCATGACAATATTCAATTTCTTGGGTACATTGAAGAAAGTCGCAAGACGGAGGCATTTCGGATGTCACTTAAACGGGTGGTATTTTAAACAATGAGGCAGGCAATCAAAAATTGCAGCAGGATCCTGATGTTGTGAAAGTCGGTCGCTAAATGGCAAATGGAGGTCAATACAGATACGTGTGAGATGTTGCATTTTAGAAAGTCAAATCAAAGGTATGTCTTTCACGGTGAATGGTAGGACCTTAGCGAGTATCGTGGAACAGAGGGACCTTGGGGTTCAGGTGCATGGTTCTCTAAAGGTGGAGTCACCGATAGCTAAGCCAGTGAAGTAGACTTTTGGAATGCTGGCCTTCATTAGACAGGGCATTGAGTATAGAAGTTGGGAACTTAGGTTGCAGTTGTACAGGACGTTGGTGAGGCCGCACCTGGACTATTGTGTACAGTTTTGGTCACGTTGCTATAGGAAAGATGTTATTAAACTGGATACAGTGCAGCAAAGATTTACAAGGACGTTGCCAGGACTTAAGAGACTGAGTTATAGGGAGAGGTTGGGTAGGCTACCACTTTTTTCTTTAGAACGTAGGAGACCGAGAGGCGATCTTATGGAGGTGCGTAAGATCATGAGAGGATGTGGGGGGAGCACTGACAGTGCTGCCTGTGTGTGGGGCGCACTGACAGTGCTGGCTGTGTGGTGGGAGCACTGACAGTGCTGGCTGTGTGGGGGGAGCACTGACAGTGCTGGCTCTGTGGTGGGAGCACTGACAGTGCTGGATATGTCGGGGAGCACTGACAGTGCTGGCTGTGTGGGGGAGCACTGACAGTGCTGGCTGTGTGGGGGGAGCACTGACAGTGCTGGCTGTGTGGGGGGAGCACTGACAATTCTGGCAGTGTGGGGAGAGCACTGACAGTGCTGGCTGTGTCGTGGGAGCACTTACAGTGCTGGCTGTGTGGTGGGAGCACAGACAGTGCTGGCTGTGTGGTGGGAGCACTGACAGTGCTGGCTGTGTGGGGGGAGCACTGACACTTCTGGCAGTGTGGGGAGAGCACTGACAGTGCTGGCTGTGTCGTGGGAGCACTTACAGTGCTGGCTGTGTGGTGGGAGCACAGACAGTGCTGGCTGTGTGGGGGTGCACTGACAGTGCTGGCTGTGTGGGGGTGCACTGACAGTGCTGGCGGTGTGGTGGGAGCACTGACAGTGCAGGCTGTGTGGGGGGAGCACTGACAGTGCTGCCTGTGTGTGGGGCGCACTGACAGTGCTGGATGTGTGGTGGGAGCACTGACAGTGCTGGCTGTGTGGTGGGTGCACTGACAGTGCTGGCTCTGTGGTGGGAGCACTGACAGTGCTGGCTGTGTGGTGGGAGGACTGACAGTGCTGGCTGTGTGGGGGGAGCACTTACAGTGCTGGCTGTGTGGGGAGCACTGACAGTGCTGGCTGTGTGGGGGAGCACTGGCAGTGCTGGCTGTGTGGTGGGAGCACTGACAGTGCTGTGTGTGTGGTGGTAGCACTGACAGTGCTGGCTGTGTTGTGGGAGCACTGACAGTGCTGGCTGTGTGAGGGGAGCACTGACAATGCTGGCTGTGTGGTGGGAGCACAGACAGTGCTGGCTGTGTTGTGGGAGCACTGACAGGGCTGGCTGTGTGGTGGGAGCACTGACAGTGCTGGCTGTGTGGGGGGAGCACTGACACTGCTGGATGTGTGATGGGAGCACTGACAGTGCTGACTGTGTGGGGGAGCACTGACAGTGCTGGCTGTTTGGTGGGAGAACTGACAGTGCTCGCTGTGTGGTGGGAGCACTGACAGTGCTGGCTGTGTGGTGGGAGCACTGACAGTGCTGCCTGTGTGGAGGGAGCACTGACAGCGCTGCCTGTGCGGGGGGAGCACTGACAGTGCTGGCTGTGTGTGGTAGCACTGACACTGCTGGCTGTGTGCGGGGAGCACTGACAGTGCTGACTGTGTGGTGGGAGCACTGACAGTGCTGGCTGTGTGCGGGAGCACTGACAGTGCTGGCTGTGTGGTGGGAGCACTGACAGTGCTTTCTGTGTCGGGGGAGCACTGACAGTGCTGGCTGTGTGGGGGGAGCACTGACAGTGCTGGCTGTGTGGTGGGAGCACTGGCAGTGCTGACTGTGTGGGGGAGCACTGACAGTGCTGGCTGTGTGGGGGGAGCACTTACAGTGCTCGCTGTGTGGGGGAGCACTGACACTGCTGGCTGTGTGTTGGGAGCACTGACAGTGCTGGCTGTGTGCTGGGAGCACTGACAGTGCCCTCTGTGTGGGAGGAGCAATGACAATGCTGGCTGTGTGGTGGGAGCACTGACAGTGCTTGCTGTGTCGGGGGAGCACTGACAGTGCTGGCTATGTGGGGGGGGGGCACTGACAGTGCTGGCTGTGTTGTGGGAGCACTGACAGTGCTGGCTGTATGGTGTGAGCACTGACAGTGCTGGCTGTGTGGGGGAGCACTGACAGTGCTGGCTGTGTGGGGGAGCACTGACACTACTGGCTGTGCTGGTTGTGCACTGACAGTGCTGGCTGTGTGGGGGAGCACTGACAATGCTGGCTGTGTGGGGGAGCACGGACAGTGCTGGCTGTGTGGTGGGAGCACTGACAGTGCTGGCTGTGTGGTGGGAGCACTGACAGTGCTGGCTGTATGGGGGAGCACTGACAGTGCTGGCTGTGAGAGGGAGCACTGATAGTGCTGGCTGTGTGGGGGTCGCACTGACAGTGCTGGCTGTGTGGGGGGTGCATTGACAGTGCTGGCTGTGTGGGGGGAGCACTGATAGTGCTGGCTGTGAGGGGGAGCACTGACAGTGCTGGCTGTGTGGTGGGAGCACTGACACGGTTGGCTGTGTGGTGGGAGCACTGACAGTGCTGGCTGTGTGAGGGGAGCACTGACAGTGCTGGCTGTGTGGGGGAGGACTGACAGTGCTGGATGTGTGGGGGAGCACAGACAGTGCTGGTTCTGTGGTGGGAGCACTGAGAGTGCTGGCTGTGTGGGGGAGCACTGGCAGTGCTGGCTGCGTGAGGGGAGCACTGACAGTGCTGGCTGTGTGGGGGGAGCACTGACAGTGCTGTCTGTGTGGGGGAGCACTGACAGTGCTGGCTGTGTGGTGGGAGCACTGACAGTGCTGGCTGTGTGGTGTGAGCACTGACAGTGCTGGCTGTGTGGGGGAGCACTGACAGTGCTGGCTGTGTGGTGGGAGAAATGACAGTGCTGGCTGTGTGGTGGGAGCACTGACAGTGCTAGCTGTATGGGTTGGCACTGACAGTGCTGGCTGTGTGGGGGAGCACTGACAGTGCTGTCTGGGTGGTGGAGCACTGACAGTGCTGGCTGTGTGGTGGGAGCACTGACTGTGCTGGCTGTGTGGTGGGAGCACTGACAGTGCTGGCTGTGTGGGGGAGCACTGGCAGTGCTCGCTGTGTGGGGGAGCACCGACAGTGCTGGCTGTGTGGGGAGAGCACTGACAGTGCTGCTATGTGGGTTAGCACTGACAGTGCTGGCTGTGTGGTGGGAGCACTGACGGTGCTGGCTGTGTGGTGGGAGCACTGGCAGTGCTGGCTGTGTGGGGGAGCACTGACAGTGCTGGAATGTGTGGGGAGTGCACTGACAGTGCTGCTATGTGGGGGAGCACTGACAGTGCTGGCTGTGTGGTGGGAGCACTGACGGTGCTGGCTCTGTGGTGGGAGCACTGACAGTGCTGGCTGTGTGGTGGGAGCACTGACAGTGCTGGCTGTGTGGTGGGAGTACTGACAGTGCTGGCTCTGCGGGGGGTGCACTGACAGTGCTGGCTGTGTGGGGGGAGCACTGACAGTGCTGGCTGTGTGGGGGAGCACTGACAGTGCTGGCTGTGTGGTGGGAGCACTGGCAGTGCTGGCTGTGTGGGGGAGCACTGACAGTGCTGGCTGTGTGGGGGAGCACTGACAGTGCTGGCTGTGTGGAGGAGCACTGACAGTGCTGGCTGTGTGGTGGGAGCACTGACTGTGCTGGCTGTGTGGTGGGAGCACTGACAGTGCTGACTGTGTGGGGGAGCACTGGCAGTGCTGGCTGTGTGGGGGAGCACTGACAGTGCTGGCTGTGTGGGGAGAGCACTGACAGTGCTGCTATGTGGGGGAGCACTGACAGTGCTGGCTGTGTGGTGGGACCATTGACGGTGCTGGCTGTGTGGTGGGAGCACTGACAGTGCTGGCTGTATGGTGGGTGTACTGACAGTGCTGGCTCTGCGGGGGGTGCACTGACAGTGCTGGCTGTGTGGGGGGAGCACTGACAGTGCTGGCTGTGTGGGGGGAGCACTGACAGTGCTGGCTGTGTGGTGGGAGCATTGGCAGTGCTGGCTGTGTGGGGGAGCATTGACAGTGCTGGCTGTGTGGGGGAGCACTGACAGTGCTGGCTGTGTGGAGGAGCACTGACAGTGCTGGCTGTGTGGTGGAGCACTGACAGTGCTGGCTGTGTGGTGGGAGCACTGACAGCGCTGGCTGTATGGGGGAGCACTGACAGTGCCGGCTGTGTGGGAGGAGCACTGACAATGCTGGCTTATGTGAGGGGGGGCACTGACAGTGCTTGCTGTGTCGGGGGAGCACTGACAGTGCTGGCTATGTGGGGGGGGGGCACTGACAGTGCTGGCTGTGTTGTGGGAGCACTGACAGTGCTGGCTGTGTGGTGTGAGCACTGACAGTGCTGGCTGTGTGGGGGAGCACTGACAGTGCTTGGTGTGTGGGGGAGCACTGACACTACTGGCTGTGCTGGGTGTGCACTGACAGTGCTGGCTGTGTGGGGGAGCACTGACAATGCTGGCTGTGTGGGGGAGCACGGACAGTGCTGGCTGTGTGGTGGGAGCACTGACAGTGCTGGCTGTGTGGTGGGAGCACTGACAGTGCTGGCTGTATGGGGGAGCACTGACAGTGCTGGCTGTGAGAGAGAGCACTGATAGTGCTGGCTGTTTGGGGGTCGCACTGACAGTGCTGGCTGTGTGCGGGGTGCACTGACAGTGCTGGCTGTGTGGGGGGAGCACTGATAGTGCTGGCTGTGAGGGGGAGCACTGACAGTGCTGTCTGTGTGGTGGGAGCACTGACACGGTTGGCTGTGTGGTGGGAGCACTGACAGTGCTGGCTGTGTGAGGGGAGCACTGACAGTGCTGGCTGTGTGGGGGAGGACTGACAGTGCTGGCTGTGTGGGGGAGCACTGACGGTGCTGGTTCTGTGGTGGGAGCACTGCCAGTGCTGGCTGTGTGGGGGAGCACTGGCAGTGCTGGCTGCGTGAGGGGAGCACTGACAGTGCTGGCTCTGTGGTGAGAGCACTGACAGTGCTGGCTGTGTGGGGGGTGCACTGACAGTGCTGGCTGTATGGAGGGAGCACTGATAGTGCTGGCTGTGAGGGGGAGCACTGACAGTGCTGGCTGTGTTGTGGGAGCACTGACACGGTTGGCTGTGTGGTGGGAGCACTGACAGTGCTGGCTGTGTGAGGGGAGCACTGACAGTGCTGGCTGTGTGGGGGAGGACTGACAGTGCTGGCTGTGTGGGGGAGCACTGACAGTGCTGGCTGTGTGGGGGAGCACTGGCAGTGCTGGCTGCGTGAGGGGAGCACTGACAGTGCTGGCTCTGTGGTGAGAGCACTGACAGTGCTGGCTGTGTGGGGGGAGCACTGACAGTGCTGTCTGTGTGGGGAGCACTGACAGTGCTGGCTGTGTGGTGGGAGCACTGACAGTGCTGGCTGTGTGGGGGAGCACTGACAGTGCTGGCTGTGTGGTGGGAGAAATGACAGTGCTGGCTGTGTGGTGGGAGCACTGACAGTGCTAGCTGTATGGGTTGGCACTGACAGTGCTGGCTGTGTGGGGGAGCACTGACAGTGCTGTCTGTGTGGTGGAGCACTGACAGTGCTGGCTGTGTGGTGGGAGCACTGACTGTGCTGGCTGTGTGGTGGGAGCACTGACAGTGCTGGCTGTGTGGGGGAGCACTGGCAGTGCTCGCTGTGTGGGGGAGCACCGAAAGTGCTGGCTGTGTGGGGAGAGCACTGACAGTGCTGCTATGTGGGTTAGCACTGACAGTGCTGGCTGTGTGGTGGGAGCACTGACGGTGCTAGCTGTGTGGTGGGAGCACTGGCAGTGCTGGCTGTGTGGGGGAGAACTGACAGTGCTGGAATGTGTGGGGAGTGCACTGACAGTGCTGCTATGTGGGGGAGCACTGACAGTGCTGGCTGTGTGGTGGGAGCACTGACGGTGCTGGCTCTGTGGTGGGAGCACTGACAGTGCTGGCTGTGTGGTGGGAGCACTGACAGTGCTGGCTGTGTGGTGGGAGTACTGACTGTGCTGGCTCTGCGGGGGGTGCACTGACAGTGCTGGCTGTGTGGGGGGAGCACTGACAGTGCTGGCTGTGTGGGGGGAGCACTGACAGTGCTGGCTGTGTGGTGGGAGCACTGGCAGTGCTGGCTGTGTGGGGAGCACTGACAGTGCTGGCTGTGTGGGGGAGCACTGACAGTGCTGCTATGTGGGGGAGCACTGACAGTGCTGGCTGTGTGGTGGGAGCACTGACGGTGCTGGCTCTGTGGTGGGAGCACTGACAGTGCTGGCTGTGTGGTGGGAGCACTGACAGTGCTGGCTGTGTGGTGGGAGTACTGACAGTGCTGGCTCTGCGGGGGGTGCACTGACAGTGCTGGCAGTGTGGGGGAGCACTGACAGTGCTGGCTGTGTGGGGGGAGCACTGACAGTGCTGGCTGTGTGGTGGGAGCACTGGCAGTGCTGGCTGTGTGGGGGAGCACTGACAGTGCTGGCTGTGTGGGGGAGCACTGACAGTGCTGGCTGTGTGGAGGAGCACTGACAGTGCTGGCTGTGTGGTGGGAGCACTGACTGTGCTGGCTGTGTGGTGGGAGCACTGACAGTGCTGACTGTGTGGGGGAGCACTGGCAGTGCTGGCTGTGTGGGGGAGGACTGACAGTGCTGGCTGTGTGGGGGAGCACTGACAGTGCTGGTTCTGTGGTGGGAGCACTGACAGTGCTGGCTGTGTGGGGGAGCACTGGCAGTGCTGGCTGCGTGAGGGGAGCACTGACAGTGCTGGCTCTGTGGTGAGAGCACTGACAGTGCTGGCTGTGTGGGGGGAGCACTGACAGTGCTGTCTGTGTGGGGGAGCACTGACAGTGCTGGCTGTGTGGTGGGAGCACTGACAGTGCTGGCTGCGTGGGGGAGCACTGACAGTGCTGGCTGTGTGGTGGGAGAAATGACAGTGCTGGCTGTGTGGTGGGAGCACTGACAGTGCTAGCTGTATGGGTTGGCACTGACAGTGCTGGCTGTGTGGGGGAGCACTGACAGTGCTGTCTGTGTGGTGGAGCACTGACAGTGCTGGCTGTGTGGTGGGAGCACTGACTGTGCTGGCTGTGTGGTGGGAGCACTGACAGTGCTGGCTGTGTGGGGGAGCACTGGCAGTGCTCGCTGTGTGGGGGAGCACCGAAAGTGCTGGCTGTGTGGGGAGAGCACTGACAGTGCTGCTATGTGGGTTAGCACTGACAGTGCTGGCTGTGTGGTGGGAGCACTGACGGTGCTAGCTGTGTGGTGGGAGCACTGGCAGTGCTGGCTGTGTGGGGGAGAACTGACAGTGCTGGAATGTGTGGGGAGTGCACTGACAGTGCTGCTATGTGGGGGAGCACTGACAGTGCTGGCTGTGTGGTGGGAGCACTGACGGTGCTGGCTCTGTGGTGGGAGCACTGACAGTGCTGGCTGTGTGGTGGGAGCACTGACAGTGCTGGCTGTGTGGTGGGAGTACTGACCGTGCTGGCTCTGCGGGGGGTGCACTGACAGTGCTGGCTGTGTGGGGGGAGCACTGACAGTGCTGGCTGTGTGGGGGGAGCACTGACAGTGCTGGCTGTGTGGTGGGAGCACTGGCAGTGCTGGCTGTGTGGGGAGCACTGACAGTGCTGGCTGTGTGGGGGGAGCACTGACAGTGCTGGCTGTGTGGTGGGAGCACTGGCAGTGCTGGCTGTGTGGGGAGCACTGACAGTGCTGGCTGTGTGGGGGAGCACTGACAGTGCTGCTATGTGGGGGAGCACTGACAGTGCTGGCTGTGTGGTGGGAGCACTGACGGTGCTGGCTCTGTGGTGGGAGCACTGACAGTGCTGGCTGTGTGGTGGGAGCACTGACAGTGCTGGCTGTGTGGTGGGAGTACTGACAGTGCTGGCTCTGCGGGGGGTGCACTGACAGTGCTGGCAGTGTGGGGGGAGCACTGACAGTGCTGGCTGTGTGGGGGGAGCACTGACAGTGCTGGCTGTGTGGTGGGAGCACTGGCAGTGCTGGCTGTGTGGGGGAGCACTGACAGTGCTGGCTGTGTGGGGGAGCACTGACAGTGCTGGCTGTGTGGAGGAGCACTGACAGTGCTGGCTGTGTGGTGGGAGCACTGACTGTGCTGGCTGTGTGGTGGGAGCACTGACAGTGCTGACTGTGTGGGGGAGCACTGGCAGTGCTGGCTGTGTGGGGGAGGACTGACAGTGCTGGCTGTGTGGGGGAGCACTGACAGTGCTGGTTCTGTGGTGGGAGCACTGACAGTGCTGGCTGTGTGGGGGAGCACTGGCAGTGCTGGCTGCGTGAGGGGAGCACTGACAGTGCTGGCTCTGTGGTGAGAGCACTGACAGTGCTGGCTGTGTGGGGGGAGCACTGACAGTGCTGTCTGTGTGGGGGAGCACTGACAGTGCTGGCTGTGTGGTGGGAGCACTGACAGTGCTGGCTGTGTGGGGGAGCACTGACAGTGCTGGCTGTGTGGTGGGAGAAATGACAGTGCTGGCTGTGTGGTGGGAGCACTGACAGTGCTAGCTGTATGGGTTGGCACTGACAGTGCTGGCTGTGTGGGGGAGCACTGACAGTGCTGTCTGTGTGGTGGAGCACTGACAGTGCTGGCTGTGTGGTGGGAGCACTGACTGTGCTGGCTGTGTGGTGGGAGCACTGACAGTGCTGGCTGTGTGGGGGAGCACTGGCAGTGCTCGCTGTGTGGGGGAGCACCGAAAGTGCTGGCTGTGTGGGGAGAGCACTGACAGTGCTGCTATGTGGGTTAGCACTGACAGTGCTGGCTGTGTGGTGGGAGCACTGACGGTGCTAGCTGTGTGGTGGGAGCACTGGCAGTGCTGGCTGTGTGGGGGAGAACTGACAGTGCTGGAATGTGTGGGGAGTGCACTGACAGTGCTGCTATGTGGGGGAGCACTGACAGTGCTGGCTGTGTGGTGGGAGCACTGACGGTGCTGGCTCTGTGGTGGGAGCACTGACAGTGCTGGCTGTGTGGTGGGAGCACTGACAGTGCTGGCTGTGTGGTGGGAGTACTGACCGTGCTGGCTCTGCGGGGGGTGCACTGACAGTGCTGGCTGTGTGGGGGGAGCACTGACAGTGCTGGCTGTGTGGGGGGAGCACTGACAGTGCTGGCTGTGTGGTGGGAGCACTGGCAGTGCTGGCTGTGTGGGGAGCACTGACAGTGCTGGCTGTGTGGGGGAGCACTGACAGTGCTGCTATGTGGGGGAGCACTGACAGTGCTGGCTGTGTGGTGGGAGCACTGACGGTGCTGGCTCTGTGGTGGGAGCACTGACAGTGCTGGCTGTGTGGTGGGAGCACTGACAGTGCTGGCTGTGTGGTGGGAGTACTGACAGTGCTGGCTCTGCGGGGGGTGCACTGACAGTGCTGGCAGTGTGGGGGGAGCACTGACAGTGCTGGCTGTGTGGGGGGAGCACTGACAGTGCTGGCTGTGTGGTGGGAGCACTGGCAGTGCTGGCTGTGTGGGGGAGCACTGACAGTGCTGGCTGTGTGGGGGAGCACTGACAGTGCTGGCTGTGTGGAGGAGCACTGACAGTGCTGGCTGTGTGGTGGGAGCACTGACTGTGCTGGCTGTGTGGTGGGAGCACTGACAGTGCTGACTGTGTGGGGGAGCACTGGCAGTGCTGGCTGTGCGGGGGAGCACTGACAGTGCTGGCTGTGTGGGGAGAGCACTGACAGTGCTGCTATGTGGGGGAGCACTGACAGTGCTGGCTGTGTGGTGGGACCATTGACGGTGCTGGCTGTGTGGTGGGAGCACTGGCAGTGCTGGCTGTGTGGAGGGAGCACTGACAGTGCTGGCTGTATGGTGGGAGTACTGACAGTGCTGGTTCTGCGGGGGGTGCACTGACAGTGCTGGCTGTGTGGGGGGAGCACTGACAGTGCTGGCTGTGTGGGGGAGCACTGACAGTGCTGGCTGTGTGGTGGGAGCACTGGCAGTGCTGGCTGTGTGGGGGAGCATTGACAGTGCTGGCTGTGTGGGGGAGCACTGACAGTGCTGGCTGTGTGGAGGAGCACTGACAGTGCTGGCTGTGTGGTGGAGCACTGACAGTGCTGGCTGTGTGGTGGGAGCACTGACAGTGCTGGCTGTGCGGTAGGAGCACTGACAGTGCTGGGTGTGTGGAGGGAGCACTGACACGGCTGGCTGTGTGGTGGGAGCACTGACAGCGCTGGCTGTATGGGGGAGCACTGACAGTGCCGGCTGTGTGGGAGGAGCACTGACAATGCTGGCTTATGTGAGGGGGGGCACTGACAGTGCTTGCTGTGTCGGGGGAGCACTGACAGTGCTGGCTATGTGGGGGGGGGCACTGACAGTGCTGGCTGTGTTGTGGGAGCACTGACAGTGCTGGCTGTGTGGTGTGAGCACTGACAGTGCTGGCTGTGTGGGGGAGCACTGACAGTGCTGGCTGTGTGGGGGAGCACTGACACTACTGGCTGTGCTGGGTGTGCACTGACAGTGCTGGCTGTGTGGGGGAGCACTGACAATGCTGGCTGTGTGGGGGAGCACGGACAGTGCTGGCTGTGTGGTGGGAGCACTGACAGTGCTGGCTGTGTGGTGGGAGCACTGACAGTGCTGGCTGTATGGGGGAGCACTGACAGTGCTAGCTGTGAGAGAGAGCACTGATAGTGCTGGCTGTTTGGGGGTCGCACTGACAGTGCTGGCTGTGTGCGGGGTGCACTGACAGTGCTGGCTGTGTGGGGGGAGCACTGATAGTGCTGGCTGTGAGGGGGAGCACTGACAGTGCTGTCTGTGTGGTGGGAGCACTGACACGGTTGGCTGTGTGGTGGGAGCACTGACAGTGCTGGCTGTGTGAGGGGAGCACTGACAGTGCTGGCTGTGTGGGGGAGGACTGACAGTGCTGGCTGTGTGGGGGAGCACTGACGGTGCTGGTTCTGTGGTGGGAGCACTGCCAGTGCTGGCTGTGTGGGGGAGCACTGGCAGTGCTGGCTGCGTGAGGGGAGCACTGACAGTGCTGGCTCTGTGGTGAGAGCACTGACAGTGCTGGCTGTGTGGGGGGTGCACTGACAGTGCTGGCTGTATGGGGGGAGCACTGATAGTGCTGGCTGTCAGGGGGAGCACTGACAGTGCTGGCTGTGTTGTGGGAGCACTGACACGGTTGGCTGTGTGGTGGGAGCACTGACAGTGCTGGCTGTGTGAGGGGAGCACTGACAGTGCTGGCTGTGTGGGGGAGGACTGACAGTGCTGGATGTGTGGGGGAGCACTGACAGTGCTGGTTCTGTGGTGGGAGCACTGACAGTGCTGGCTGTGTGGGGGAGCACTGGCAGTACTGGCTGCGTGAGGGGAGCACTGACAGTGCTGGCTCTGTGGTGAGAGCACTGACAGTGCTGGCTGTGTGGGGGGAGCACTGACAGTGCTGTCTGTGTGGGGGAGCACTGACAGTGCTGGCTGTGTGGTGGGAGCACTGACAGTGCTGGCTGTGTGGGGGAGCACTGACAGTGCTGGCTGTGTGGTGGGAGAAATGACAGTGCTGGCTGTGTGGTGGGAGCACTGACAGTGCTAGCTGTATGGGTTGGCACTGACAGTGCTGGCTGTGTGGGGGAGCACTGACAGTGCTGTCTGTGTGGTGGAGCACTGACAGTGCTGGCTGTGTGGTGGGAGCACTGACTGTGCTGGCTGTGTGGTGGGAGCACTGACAGTGCTGGCTGTGTGGGGGAGCACTGGCAGTGCTCGCTGTGTGGGGGAGCACCGAAAGTGCTGGCTGTGTGGGGAGAGCACTGACAGTGCTGCTATGTGGGTTAGCACTGACAGTGCTGGCTGTGTGGTGGGAGCACTGACGGTGCTAGCTGTGTGGTGGGAGCACTGGCAGTGCTGGCTGTGTGGGGGAGAACTGACAGTGCTGGAATGTGTGGGGAGTGCACTGACAGTGCTGCTATGTGGGGGAGCACTGACAGTGCTGGCTGTGTGGTGGGAGCACTGACGGTGCTTGCTCTGTGGTGGGAGCACTGACAGTGCTGGCTGTGTGGTGGGAGCACTGACAGTGCTGGCTGTGTGGTGGGAGTACTGACAGTGCTGGCTCTGCGGGGGGTGCACTGACACTGCTGGCTGTGTGGGGGGAGCACTGACAGTGCTGGCTGTGTGGGGGGAGCACTGACAGTGCTGGCTGTGTGGTGGGAGCACTGGCAGTGCTGGCTGTGTGGGGAGCACTGACAGTGCTGGCTGTGTGGGGGAGCACTGACAGTGCTGGCTGTGTGGAGGTGCACTGACAGTGCTGGCTGTGTGGTGGGAGCACCGACTGTGCTGGCTGTGTGGTGGGAGCACTGACAGTGCTGGCTGTGTGGGGGAGCACTGGCAGTGCTGGCTGTGTGGGGGAGCACTGACAGTGCTGGCTGTGTGGGGAGAGCACTGACAGTGCTGCTATGTGGGGGAGCACTGACAGTGCTGACTGTGTGGTGGGACCATTGACGGTGCTGGCTGTGTGGTGGGAGCACTGACAGTGCTGGCTGTGTGGTGGGAGCACTGACAGTGCTGGCTGTATGGTGGGAGTACTGACAGTGCTGGCTCTGCGGGGGGTGCACTGACAGTGCTGGCTGTGTGGGGGGAGCACTGACAGTGCTGGCTGTGTGGGGGAGCACTGACAGTGCTGGCTGTGTGGTGGGAGCACTGGCAGTGCTGGCTGTGTGGGGGAGCATTGACAGTGCTGGCTGTGTGGGGGAGCACTGACAGTGCTGGCTGTGTGGAGGAGCACTGACAGTGCTGGCTGTGTGGGGGAGCACTGACAGTGCTGGCTGTGTGGTGGGAGCACTGACAGTGCTGGCTGTGCGGTAGGAGCACTGACAGTGCTGGGTGTGTGGAGGGAGCACTGACACGGCTGGCTGTGTGGTGGGAGCACTGACAGTGCTGGCTGTATGGGGGAGCACTGACAGTGCTGGCTGTGTCGGGGAGCACTGACAGTGCTGGCTATGTGAGGGGGGGCACTGACAGTGCTGGCTCTGTGGTATGAGCACTGACAGTGCTGGCTTTGTGGTGGGAGAACTGACAGTGCTGGCTGTGTGGTGGGAGCACTGGCAGTGCTGGCTGTGTGGGGGAGCACTGACAGTGCTGGAATGTGTGGGGAGTGCACTGACAGTGCTGCTATGTGGGGGAGCACTGACAGTGCTGGCTGTGTGGTGGGAGCACTGACAGTGCTGGCTGTGCGGGGGGAGCAGTGACAGTGCTGGCTGTGTGGGGTGAGCACTGACAGTGCTGGCTGTCTGGTGGGAGCACTGACAGTGCTGGCAGTGTGGTGGGAGCACTGACGGTGCTAGCTGTGTGGTGGGAGCACTGACAGTGCTGGAATGTGTGGGGAGTGCACTGACAGTGCTGCTATGTGGGGGAGCACTGACAGTGCTGGCTGTGTGGTGGGAGCACTGACGGTGCTTGCTCTGTGGTGGGAGCACTGACAGTGCTGGCTGTGTGGTGGGAGCACTGACAGTGCTGGCTGTGTGGTGGGAGTACTGACAGTGCTGGCTCTGCGGGGGGTGCACTGACAGTGCTGGCTGTGTGGGGGGAGCACTGACAGTGCTGGCTGTGTGGGGGGAGCACTGACAGTGCTGGCTGTGTGGTGGGAGCACTGGCAGTGCTGGCTGTGTGGGGAGCACTGACAGTGCTGGCTGTGTGGGGGAGCACTGACAGTGCTGGCTGTGTGGAGGAGCACTGACAGTGCTGGCTGTGTGGTGGGAGCACCGACTGTGCTGGCTGTGTGGTGGGAGCACTGACAGTGCTGGCTGTGTGGGGGAGCACTGGCAGTGCTGGCTGTGTGGGGGAGCACTGACAGTGCTGGCTGTGTGGGGAGAGCACTGACAGTGCTGCTATGTGGGGGAGCACTGACAGTGCTGGCTGTGTGGTGGGACCATTGACGGTGCTGGCTGTGTGGTGGGAGCACTGACAGTGCTGGCTGTGTGGTGGGAGCACTGACAGTGCTGGCTGTATGGTGGGAGTACTGACAGTGCTGGCTCTGCGGGGGGTGCACTGACAGTGCTGGCTGTGTGGGGGGAGCACTGACAGTGCTGGCTGTGTGGGGGAGCACTGACAGTGCTGGCTGTGTGGTGGGAGCACTGGCAGTGCTGGCTGTGTGGGGGAGCATTGACAGTGCTGGCTGTGTGGGGGAGCACTGACAGTGCTGGCTGTGTGGAGGAGCACTGACAGTGCTGGCTGTGTGGGGGAGCACTGACAGTGCTGGCTGTGTGGTGGGAGCACTGACAGTGCTGGCTGTGCGGTAGGAGCACTGACAGTGCTGGGTGTGTGGAGGGAGCACTGACACGGCTGGCTGTGTGGTGGGAGCACTGACAGTGCTGGCTGTATGGGGGAGCACTGACAGTGCTGGCTGTGTCGGGGAGCACTGACAGTGCTGGCTATGTGAGGGGGGCACTGACAGTGCTGGCTCTGTGGTATGAGCACTGACAGTGCTGGCTTTGTGGTGGGAGAACTGACAGTGCTGGCTGTGTGGTGGGAGCACTGGCAGTGCTGGCTGTGTGGGGGAGCACTGACAGTGCTGGAATGTGTGGGGAGTGCACTGACAGTGCTGCTATGTGGGGGAGCACTGACAGTGCTGGCTGTGTGGTGGGAGCACTGACGGTGCTGGCTCTGTGGTGGGAGCACTGACAGTGCTGGCTGTGTGGTGGGAGCACTGACAGTGCTGGCTGTGTGGTGGGAGTACTGACAGTGCTGGCTCTGCGGGGGGTGCACTGACAGTGCTGGCTGTGTGGGGGGAGCACTGACAGTGCTGGCTGTGTGGGGGGAGCACTGACAGTGCTGGCTGTGTGGTGGGAGCACTGGCAGTGCTGGCTGTGTGGGGGAGCACTGACAGTGCTGGCTGTGTGGGGGAGCACTGACAGTGCTGGCTGTGTGGAGGAGCACTGACAGTGCTGGCTGTGTGGTGGGAGCACTGACTGTGCTGGCTGTGTGGTGGGAGCACTGACAGTGCTGACTGTGTGGGGGAGCACTGGCAGTGCTGGCTGTGTGGGGGAGCACTGACAGTGCTGGCTGTGTGGGGAGAGCACTGACAGTGCTGCTATGTGGGGGAGCACTGACAGTGCTGGCTGTGTGGTGGGACCATTGACGGTGCTGGCTGTGTGGTGGGAGCACTGGCAGTGCTGGCTGTGTGGTGGGAGCACTGACAGTGCTGGCTGTATGGTGGGAGTACTGACAGTGCTGGCTCTGCGGGGGGTGCACTGACAGTGCTGGCTGTGTGGGGGGAGCACTGACAGTGCTGGCTGTGTGGGGGGAGCACTGACAGTGCTGGCTGTGTGGTGGGAGCACTGGCAGTGCTGGCTGTGTGGGGGAGCATTGACAGTGCTGGTTGTGTGGGGGAGCACTGACAGTGCTGGCTGTGTGGAGGAGCACTGACAGTGCTGCCTGTGTGGTGGAGCACTGAGAGTGCTGGCTGTGTGGTGGGAGCACTGACAGTGCTGGCTGTGCGGTAGGAGCACTGACAGTGCTGGGTGTGTGGAGGGATCACTGACACGGCTGGCTGTGTGGTGGGAGCACTGACAGCGCTGGCTGTATGGGGGAGCACTGACAGTGCCGGCTGTGTGGGAGGAGCACTGACAATGCTGGCTTATGTGAGGGGGGGGCACTGACAGTGCTTGCTGTGTCGGGGGAGCACTGACAGTGCTGGCTATGTGGGGGGGGGGCACTGACAGTGCTGGCTGTGTTGTGGGAGCACTGACAGTGCTGGCTGTGTGGTGTGAGCACTGACAGTGCTGGCTGTGTGGGTGAGCACTGACAGTGCTGGCTGTGTGGGGGAGCACTGACACTACTGGCTGTGCTGGGTGTGCACTGACAGTGCTGGCTGTGTGGGGGAGCACTGACAATGCTGGCTGTGTGGGGGAGCACGGACAGTGCTGGCTGTGTGGTGGGAGCACTGACAGTGCTGGCTGTGTGGTGGGAGCACTGACAGTGCTGGCTGTATGGGGGAGCACTGACAGTGCTGGCTGTGAGAGAGAGCACTGATAGTGCTGGCTGTTTGGGGGTCGCACTGACAGTGCTGGCTGTGTGCGGGGTGCACTGACAGTGCTGGCTGTGTGGGGGGAGCACTGATAGTGCTGGCTGTGAGGGGGAGCACTGACAGTGCTGTCTGTGTGGTGGGAGCACTGACACGGTTGGCTGTGTGGTGGGAGCACTGACAGTGCTGGCTGTGTGAGGGGAGCACTGACAGTGCTGGCTGTGTGGGGGAGGACTGACAGTGCTGGCTGTGTGGGGGAGCACTGACGGTGCTGGTTCTGTGGTGGGAGCACTGACAGTGCTGGCTGTGTGGGGGAGCACTGGCAGTGCTGGCTGCGTGAGGGGTGCACTGACAGTGCTGGCTCTGTGGTGAGAGCACTGACAGTGCTGGCTGTGTGGGGGGTGCACTGACAGTGCTGGCTGTATGGGGGGAGCACTGATAGTGCTGGCTGTGAGGGGGAGCACTGACAGTGCTGGCTATGTGGTGGGAGCACTGACACGGTTGGCTGTGTGGTGGGAGCACTGACAGTGCTGGCTGTGTGAGGGGAGCACTGACAGTGCTGGCTGTGTGGGGGAGGACTGACAGTGCTGGCTGTGTGGGGGAGCACTGACAGTGCTGGTTCTGTGGTGGGAGCACTGACAGTGCTGGCTGTGTGGGGGAGCACTGGCAGTGCTCGCTGCGTGAGGGGAGCACTGACAGTGCTGGCTCTGTGGTGAGAGCACTGACAGTGCTGGCTGTGTGGGGGGAGCACTGACAGTGCTGTCTGTGTGGGGGAGCACTGACAGTGCTGGCTGTGTGGTGGGAGCACTGACAGTGCTGGCTGTGTGGGGGAGCACTGACAGTGCTGGCTGTGTGGTGGGAGAAATGACAGTGCTGGCTGTGTGGTGGAAGCACTGACAGTGCTAGCTGTATGGGTTGGCACTGACAGTGCTGGCTGTGTGGGGGAGCACTGACAGTGCTGTCTGTGTGGTGGAGCACTGACAGTGCTGGCTGTGTGGTGGGAGCACTGACTGTGCTGGCTGTGTGGTGGGAGCACTGACAGTGCTGGCTGTGTGGGGGAGCACTGGCAGTGCTCGCTGTGTGGGGGAGCACCGAAAGTGCTGGCTGTGTGGGGAGAGCACTGACAGTGCTGCTATGTGGGTTAGCACTGACAGTGCTGGCTGTGTGGTGGGAGCACTGACGGTGCTGGCTGTGTGGTGGGAGCACTGGCAGTGCTGGCTGTGTGGGGGAGAACTGACAGTGCTGGAATGTGTGGGGAGTGCACTGACAGTGCTGCTATGTGGGGGAGCACCGACCGTGCTGGCTGTGTGGTGGGAGCACTGACGGTGCTGGCTCTGTGGTGGGAGCACTGACAGTGCTGGCTGTGTGGTGGGAGCACTGACAGTGCTGGCTGTGTGGTGGGAGTGCTGACAGTGCTGGCTCTGCGGGGGGTGCACTGACAGTGCTGGCTGTGTGGGGGAGCACTGACAGTGCTGGCTGTGTGGGGGGAGCACTGACAGTGCTGGCTGTGTGGTGGGAGCACTGGCAGTGCTGGCTGTGTGTGGAGCACTGACAGTGCTGGCTGTGTGGGGGAGCACTGACAGTGCTGGCTGTGTGGAGGAGCACTGACAGTGCTGGCTGTGTGGTGGGAGCACCGACTGTGCAGGCTGTGTGGTGGGAGCACTGACAGTGCTGGCTGTGTGGGGGAGCACTGGCAGTGCTGGCTGTGTGGGGGAGCACTGACAGTGCTGGCTGTGTGGGGAGAGCACTGACAGTGCTGCTTTGTGGGGGAGCACTGACAGTGCTGGCTGTGTAGTTGGACCATTGACGGTGCTGGCTGTGTGGTGGGAGCACTTACAGTGCTGGCTGTGTGGTGGGAGCACTGACAGTGCTGGCTGTATGGTGGGAGTACTGACAGTGCTGGCTCTGCGGGGGGTGCACTGACAGTGCTGGCTGTGTGGGGGGAGCACTGACAGTGCTGGCTGTGTGGGGGGAGCACTGACAGTGCTGGCTGTGTGGTGGGAGCACTGGCAGTGCTGGCTGTGTGGGGAGCATTGACAGTGCTGGCTGTGTGGGGGAGCACTGACAGTGCTGGCTGTGTCGAGGAGCACTGACAGTGCTGGCTGTGTGGGGGAGCACTGACAGTGCTGGCTGTGTGGTGGGAGCACTGACATTGCTGGCTGTGCGGTAGGAGCACTGACAGTGCTGGGTGTGTGGAGGGAGCACTGACACGGCTGGCTGTGTGGTGGGAGCACTGACAGTGCTGGCTGTATGGGGGAGCACTGACAGTGCTGGCTGTGTCGGGGAGCACTGACAGTGCTGGCTATGTGAGGGGGGGCACTGACAGTGCTGGCTCTGTGGTATGAGCACTGACAGTGCTGGCTTTGTGGTGGGAGAACTGACAGTGATGGCTGTGTGGTGGGAGCACTGACCGTGCTGGCTGTGTGGGGGGAGCACTGACAGTGCTGACTGTGTGTGGGGAGCACTGACAGTGCTGGCAGTGTGGGGAGAGCACTGATAGGGCTGGCTGTGTGGTGGGAGCACTGACAGTGCTGGCTGTGTGAGGGGTAGAACTAACACTGCTGGCTGTGTTGTGGGAGCACTGACAGTGCTGGCTGTGTGGTGGGAGCACTGACAGTGCTGGCTGTGTGGGGGGAGCACTGACAGTGCTGACTGTGTGGTGGGAGCACTGACAGTGCTGGCTGTGTGGGGAGAGCACTGACAGTGCTGGCTGTGTGGGGTGAGCACTGACAGTGCTGGCTGTGTGGTGGGAGCACTGTCAGTGCTGGCTTTGTGGTGGGAGCACTTATAGTGCTGGCTGTGTGGGGGAGCACTGACAGTGCTGGCTGTGGGGGGAGCACTGTCGGTGCAGTCTGTGTGGGGGAGCACTGACTTTGCTGGCTGTGTGGTGGGATCACTGACAGTGCTGGCTGTGCGGGGGGAGCACTGACAGTGCTGGCTGTGTGGTGGGAGCACTGACAGTGCTGGCTGTGCGGGGGGAGCACTGACAGTGCTGGCTGTGTGGTGGGAGCACTGACAGTGCTGGCTGTGTGGTGGGAGCACTGACAGTGCTGTCTGTGCGGGGGGAGCACTGACAGTGCTGGCTGTATGGTGGGAGTACTGACAGTGCTGGCTCTGCGGGGGGTGCACTGACAGTGCTGGCTGTGTGGGGGGAGCACTGACAGTGCTGGCTGTGTGGGGGAGCACTGACAGTGCTGGCTGTGTGGTGGGAGCACTGGCAGTGCTGGCTGTGTGGGGGAGCATTGACAGTGCTGGCTGTGTGGGGGAGCACTGACAGTGCTGGCTGTGTGGAGGAGCACTGACAGTGCTGGTTGTGTGGGGGAGCACTGACAGTGCTGGCTGTGTGGTGGGAGCACTGACAGTGCTGGCTGTGCGGTAGGAGCACTGACAGTGCTGGGTGTGTGGAGGGAGCACTGACACGGCTGGCTGTGTGGTGGGAGCACTGACAGTGCTGGCTGTATGGGGGAGCACTGACAGTGCTGGCTGTGTCGGGGAGCACTGACAGTGCTGGCTATGTGAGGGGGGGCACTGACAGTGCTGGCTCTGTGGTATGAGCACTGACAGTGCTGGCTTTGTGGTGGGAGAACTGACAGTGCTGGCTGTGTGGTGGGAGCACTGGCAGTGCTGGCTGTGTGGGGGAGCACTGACAGTGCTGGAATGTGTGGGGAGTGCACTGACAGTGCTGCTATGTGGGGGAGCACTGACAGTGCTGGCTGTGTGGTGGGAGCACTGACGGTGCTGGCTCTGTGGTGGGAGCACTGACAGTGCTGGCTGTGTGGTGGGAGCACTGACAGTGCTGGCTGTGTGGTGGGAGTACTGACAGTGCTGGCTCTGCGGGGGGTGCACTGACAGTGCTGGCTGTGTGGGGGGAGCACTGACAGTGCTGGCTGTGTGGGGGGAGCACTGACAGTGCTGGCTGTGTGGTGGGAGCACTGGCAGTGCTGGCTGTGTGGGGGAGCACTGACAGTGCTGGCTGTGTGGGGGAGCACTGACAGTGCTGGCTGTGTGGAGGAGCACTGACAGTGCTGGCTGTGTGGTGGGAGCACTGACTGTGCTGGCTGTGTGGTGGGAGCACTGACAGTGCTGACTGTGTGGGGGAGCACTGGCAGTGCTGGCTGTGTGGGGGAGCACTGACAGTGCTGGCTGTGTGGGGAGAGCACTGACAGTGCTGCTATGTGGGGGAGCACTGACAGTGCTGGCTGTGTGGTGGGACCATTGACGGTGCTGGCTGTGTGGTGGGAGCACTGGCAGTGCTGGCTGTGTGGTGGGAGCACTGACAGTGCTGGCTGTATGGTGGGAGTACTGACAGTGCTGGCTCTGCGGGGGGTGCACTGACAGTGCTGGCTGTGTGGGGGGAGCACTGACAGTGCTGGCTGTGTGGGGGGAGCACTGACAGTGCTGGCTGTGTGGTGGGAGCACTGGCAGTGCTGGCTGTGTGGGGGAGCATTGACAGTGCTGGCTGTGTGGGGGAGCACTGACAGTGCTGGCTGTGTGGAGGAGCACTGACAGTGCTGCCTGTGTGGTGGAGCACTGAGAGTGCTGGCTGTGTGGTGGGAGCACTGACAGTGCTGGCTGTGCGGTAGGAGCACTGACAGTGCTGGGTGTGTGGAGGGATCACTGACACGGCTGGCTGTGTGGTGGGAGCACTGACAGCGCTGGCTGTATGGGGGAGCACTGACAGTGCCGGCTGTGTGGGAGGAGCACTGACAATGCTGGCTTATGTGAGGGGGGGGCACTGACAGTGCTTGCTGTGTCGGGGGAGCACTGACAGTGCTGGCTATGTGGGGGGGGGGGGGCACTGACAGTGCTGGCTGTGTTGTGGGAGCACTGACAGTGCTGGCTGTGTGGTGTGAGCACTGACAGTGCTGGCTGTGTGGGTGAGCACTGACAGTGCTGGCTGTGTGGGGGAGCACTGACACTACTGGCTGTGCTGGGTGTGCACTGACAGTGCTGGCTGTGTGGGGGAGCACTGACAATGCTGGCTGTGTGGGGGAGCACGGACAGTGCTGGCTGTGTGGTGGGAGCACTGACAGTGCTGGCTGTGTGGTGGGAGCACTGACAGTGCTGGCTGTATGGGGGAGCACTGACAGTGCTGGCTGTGAGAGAGAGCACTGATAGTGCTGGCTGTTTGGGGGTCGCACTGACAGTGCTGGCTGTGTGCGGGGTGCACTGACAGTGCTGGCTGTGTGGGGGGAGCACTGATAGTGCTGGCTGTGAGGGGGAGCACTGACAGTGCTGTCTGTGTGGTGGGAGCACTGACACGGTTGGCTGTGTGGTGGGAGCACTGACAGTGCTGGCTGTGTGAGGGGAGCACTGACAGTGCTGGCTGTGTGGGGGAGGACTGACAGTGCTGGCTGTGTGGGGGAGCACTGACGGTGCTGGTTCTGTGGTGGGAGCACTGACAGTGCTGGCTGTGTGGGGGAGCACTGGCAGTGCTGGCTGCGTGAGGGGAGCACTGACAGTGCTGGCTCTGTGGTGAGAGCACTGACAGTGCTGGCTGTGTGGGGGGTGCACTGACAGTGCTGGCTGTATGGGGGGAGCACTGATAGTGCTGGCTGTGAGGGGGAGCACTGACAGTGCTGGCTATGTGGTGGGAGCACTGACACGGTTGGCTGTGTGGTGGGAGCACTGACAGTGCTGGCTGTGTGAGGGGAGCACTGACAGTGCTGGCTGTGTGGGGGAGGACTGACAGTGCTGGCTGTGTGGGGGAGCACTGACAGTGCTGGTTCTGTGGTGGGAGCACTGACAGTGCTGGCTGTGTGGGGGAGCACTGGCAGTGCTCGCTGCGTGAGGGGAGCACTGACAGTGCTGGCTCTGTGGTGAGAGCACTGACAGTGCTGGTTGTGTGGGGGGAGCACTGACAGTGCTGTCTGTGTGGGGGAGCACTGACAGTGCTTGCTGTGTGGTGGGAGCACTGACAGTGCTGGCTGTGTGGGGTAGCACTGACAGTGCTGGCTGTGTGGTGGGAGAAATGACAGTGCTGGCTGTGTGGTGGAAGCACTGACAGTGCTAGCTCTATGGGTTGGCACTGACAGTGCTGGCTGTGTGGGGGAGCACTGACAGTGCTGTCTGTGTGGTGGAGCACTGACAGTGCTGGCTGTGTGGTGGGAGCACTGACTGTGCTGGCTGTGTGGTGGGAGCACTGACAGTGCTGGCTGTGTGGGGGAGCACTGGCAGTGCTCGCTGTGTGGGGGAGCACCGAAAGTGCTGGCTGTGTGGGGAGAGCACTGACAGTGCTGCTATGTGGGTTAGCACTGACAGTGCTGGCTGTGTGGTGGGAGCACTGACGGTGCTGGCTGTGTGGTGGGAGCACTGGCAGTGCTGGCTGTGTGGGGGAGAACTGACAGTGCTGGAATGTGTGGGGAGTGCACTGACAGTGCTGCTATGTGGGGGAGCACTGACCGTGCTGGCTGTGTGGTGGGAGCACTGACGGTGCTGGCTCTGTGGTGGGAGCACTGACAGTGCTGGCTGTGTGGTGGGAGCACTGACAGTGCTGGCTGTGTGGTGGGAGTGCTGACAGTGCTGGCTCTGCGGGGGGTGCACTGACAGTGCTGGCTGTGTGGGGGAGCACTGACAGTGCTGGCTGTGTGGGGGGAGCACTGACAGTGCTGGCTGTGTGGTGGGAGCACTGGCAGTGCTGGCTGTGTGTGGAGCACTGACAGTGCTGGCTGTGCTGGGTGTGCACTGACAGTGCTGGCTGTGTGGAGGAGCACTGACAGTGCTGGCTGTGTGGTGGGAGCACCGACTGTGCTGGCTGTGTGGTGGGAGCACTGACAGTGCTGGCTGTGTGGGGGAGCACTGGCAGTGCTGGCTGTGTGGGGGAGCACTGACAGTGCTGGCTGTGTGGGGAGAGCACTGACAGTGCTGCTTTGTGGGGGAGCACTGACAGTGCTGGCTGTGTAGTTGGACCATTGACGGTGCTGGCTGTGTGGTGGGAGCACTTACAGTGCTGGCTGTGTGGTGGGAGCACTGACAGTGCTGGCTGTATGGTGGGAGTACTGACAGTGCTGGCTCTGCGGGGGGTGCACTGACAGTGCTGGCTGTGTGGGGGGAGCACTGACAGTGCTGGCTGTGTGGGGGGAGCACTGACAGTGCTGGCTGTGTGGTGGGAGCACTGGCAGTGCTGGCTGTGTGGGGAGCATTGACAGTGCTGGCTGTGTGGGGGAGCACTGACAGTGCTGGCTGTGTCGAGGAGCACTGACAGTGCTGGCTGTGTGGGGGAGCACTGACAGTGCTGGCTGTGTGGTGGGAGCACTGACATTGCTGGCTGTGCAGTAGGAGCACTGACAGTGCTGGGTGTGTGGAGGGAGCACTGACACGGCTGGCTGTGTGGTGGGAGCACTGACAGTGCTGGCTGTATGGGGGAGCACTGACAGTGCTGGCTGTGTCGGGGAGCACTGACAGTGCTGGCTATGTGAGGGGGGGCACTGACAGTGCTGGCTCTGTGGTATGAGCACTGACAGTGCTGGCTTTGTGGTGGGAGAACTGACAGTGCTGGCTGTGTGGTGGGAGCACTGACCGTGCTGGCTGTGTGGGGGGAGCACTGACAGTGCTGACTGTGTGTGGGGAGCACTGACAGTGCTGGCAGTGTGGGGAGAGCACTGATAGGGCTGGCTGTGTGGTGGGAGCACTGACAGTGCTGGCTGTGTGAGGGGTAGAACTGACACTGCTGGCTGTGTTGTGGGAGCACTGACAGTGCTGGCTGTGTGGTGGGAGCACTGACAGTGCTGGCTTTGTGGGGGGAGCACTGACAGTGCTGACTGTGTGGTGGGAGCACTGACAGTGCTGGCTGTGTGGGGAGAGCACTGACAGTGCTGGCTGTGTGGGGTGAGCACTGACAGTGCTGGCTGTGTGGTGGGAGCACTGTCAGTGCTGGCTTTGTGGTGGGAGCACTTATAGTGCTGGCTGTGTGGGGGAGCACTGACAGTGCTGGCTGTGGGGGGAGCACTGTCGGTGCAGTCTGTGTGGGGGAGCACTGACTTTGCTGGCTGTGTGGTGGGATCACTGACAGTGCTGGTTGTGCGGGGGGAGCACTGACAGTGCTGGCTGTGTGGTGGGAGCACTGACAGTGCTGGCTGTGCGGGGGGAGCACTGACAGTGCTGGCTGTGTGGTGGGAGCACTGACAGTGCTGGCTGTGTGGTGGGAGCACTGACAGTGCTGTCTGTGCGGGGGGAGCACTGACAGTGCTGGCTGTGTGGTGGGAGTACTGACAGTGCTGGCTGTGCGGGGGGAGCAGTGACAGTGCTGGCTGTGTGGGGGAGCACTGACAGTGCTGGCTGTCTGGTGGGAGCACTGACAGTGCTGGCTGTGTGGTGGGAGCACTGTTAGTGCTGGCTGTGTGGGGGAGCACTGACAGTGCTGGCTGTGTGGGGGAGCACTGACAGTGCTGGCTGTGTGGTGGGAGCACTGACCTTGCTGGCTGTGTGGTGGGAGCACTGACAGTTTTGGCTGTGTGGGGAGCACTGACAGGGCTGGCTGTGTGGGGGGAGCACTGACAGTGCTGGCTGTGTGGTGGGAGCACTGACAGTGCTGGATGTGTGGTGGTGCACTGACAGTGCTGGCTGTGTGGTGGGAGCACTGACAGTGCTGGCTGTGTGGGAGAGCACTGACATTGCTGGCTGTGTGGTGGGACCACTGACAGTGCTGGCTGTGTGGGGGGAACACTGACAGTGCTGGCTGTGTGGGTTGGCACTGACAGTGCTGGCTGTGTGGGGGGCGCTCTGACAGTACTGGCTGTGTGGGGGGAGTACTGACAGTGCTGACTGTGTGGTGGGAGCACTGACAGTGCTGGCTGCGTGGTGGGAGCACTGACAGTGCTGGCTGTGTTGTGGGAGCACTGACAGTGCTGGCTGTGTGGTGGGAGCTTTGACAGTGCTGGCTGGGTGGGGGAGCACTGGAAGTGCTGGCTGTGTGGGGGGACCACTGACAGTGCTAGCTGTGTGGGGGGAGCACTGACAGTGCTGACTGTGTGGTGGGAGCACTGACAGTGCTGGCTGTGTGGGGAGAGCACTGACAGTGCTGGCTGTGTGGGGTGAGCACTGACAGTGCTGGCTGTGTGGTGGGAGCACTGTCAGTGCTGGCTGTGTGGTGGGAGCACTTATAGTGCTGGCTGTGTGGGTGAGCACTGACAGTGCTGGCTGTGTGGGGGAGCACTGACAGTTCTGGCTGTGTGGGGGAGCACTGATAGTGCTGGCTGTGTGGTGGGAGCACTGACAGTGCTGCCAGTGTGGGGGGTGCTCTGACAGTGCTGGCTGTGTGGGGGGAGCACTGACATGCGGCCAGTGTGGGGAGAGCACTGATAGTGCTGGCTGTGTGGTGGGAGCACTGACAGTGCTGGCTGTGTGAGGGATAGCACTGACACTGCTGGCTGTGTGTGGGAGCACTGACAGTGCTGGTGGTGTGGGGGGAGCACTGGCAGTGCTGGCTGTGTGGGGGGAGCACTGACACTGTTGGCTGTGTGGGGAGCACTGACAGTGCTGGCTGTGTGGGGGAGAACTGACAGTGCTAGCTGTGTGGTGGGAGCACTGACAGTGCTTGCTGTGTGGGGGGAGCACTGACAGTGCTGGCTGTGTGGGGGGAGCACTGACAGTGCTAGCTGTGTGGGGGAGCACTGACAGTGCTGGATGTGAGGTTGGAGCACTGACAGTATTGGCTGTGGGGGAGCACTGTCGGTGCAATCTGTGTGGGGGAACACTGACTTTGCTGGCTGTGTGGTGGGATCACTGACAGTGCTGGCTGTGCGGGGGGAGCACTGACAGTGCTGGCTGTGTGGTGGGAGCACTGACAGTGCTGGCTGTGCGGGGGGAGCACTGACAGTGCTGGCTGTGTGGTGGGAGCACTGACAGTGCTGGCTGTGTGGTGGGAGCACTGACAGTGCTGTCTGTGCGGGGGGAGCACTGACAGTGCTGGCTGTGTGGTGGGAGCACTGACAGTGCTGGCTGTGCGGGGGGAGCAGTGACAGTGCTGGCTGTGTGGGGTGAGCACTGACAGTGCTGGCTGTCTGGTGGGAGCACTGACAGTGCTGGCAGTGTGGTGGGAGCACTGTTAGTGCTGGCTGTGTGGGGGAGCACTGACAGTGCTGGCTGTGTGGGGGAGCACTGACAGTGCTGGCTGTGTGGTGGGAGCACTGACCTTGCTGGCTTTGTGGTGGGAGCACTGACAGTTTTGGCTGTGTGGGGAGCACTGACAGGGCTGGCTGTGTGGGGGGAGCACTGACAGTGCTGGCTGTGTTGTGGGAGCACTGACAGTGCTGGCTGTGTGGTGGGAGCACTGACAGTGCTGGCTGGGTGGGTTGGCACTGACAGTGCTGGCTGTGTGGGGGGCGCTCTGACAGTGCTGGCTGTGTGGGGGGAGTACTGACAGTGCTGGCTGTGTTGTGGGAGCACTGACAGTGCTGGCTGTGTGGTGGGAGCACTGACAGTGCTGGCTGGGTGGGGGAGCACTGGCAGTGCTGGCTGTGTGGGGGGACCACTGACAGTGCTGGATGTGTGGGGGGAGCACTGATAGTGCTGGCTGTGTGGGGGGAGCTCTGACAGTGCTGGCTGTGTGGGGGGAGCACTGACAGTGCTGGCTGTGTGGGGGGAGCACTGACAGTGCTGGCTTTGTGAGGGGTAGCACTGACACTGCTGGCTGTGCGGGGGAGCACTGACAGTGCTGGTTGTGTGGGGGAGCACTGACAGTGTTGGCTGTGTGGGTGGAGCACTGACAGTGCTGGCTGTGTGGGGGAGCACTGACAGTGCTGGCTGTGTGGGGGAGCACTGACAATGCTGGCAGTGTGGTGGGAGCACTGACAATGCTGGCTGTGTGGTGGGAGCACTGGCAGTGCTGGCTATGTGAGGGATAGCACTTACTCTGCTGGCTGTGTGGGGGAGCACTGACAGTTCTGGTTGTGTGGGGGGAGCACTGACAGTGCTGGCTGTGTGGGGGGCGCACTGACAGTGCTGGCTGTGTGGGGGAGCACTGACAGTGCTGGCTGTGCGGGAGAAGCACTGACAGTGCTGGCTGTGTGGTGGGAGCACTGACAGTGCTGGCTGTGTGGGGGGAGCACTGGAAGTGCTGGCTGTGTGAGGGAGCACTGACAGTGCTGGCTGTGTGGGGGGAGCACTGACCTTGCTGGCTGTGTGGGGGGAGCACTGACAGTGCTGTCTGTGTGGTGGGAGCACTGACAGTGCTGGCTGTGTGCGGAGCACTGACAGTGCTGGCTGTGTGGGGGAGCACTGACAGTGCTTGCTGTGTGGTGGGAGCGCTGACAGTGCTGGCTGTGTGGGGGAGCACTGACAGTGCTGGCTGTGTGGGGAGCACTGACAGTGCTGGCTGTGTGGGGGAGCACTGACAGTGCTGGCTGTGTGGGGGGAGCTCTGACAGTGCTGGCTGTGTGGTGGGAGCACTGACAGTCCTGGCTGTGTGGTGGGAGCACTGACAGTGCTGGCTGTGTGGTGGGAGCACTGACAGTCCTGGCTGTGTGGGGGGAGCTCTGACAGTGCTGGCTGTGTGGTGGGAGCACTGACAGTCCTGGCTGTGTGGTGGGAGCACTGACAGTGCTGGCTGTGTGGGGGGAGCACTGACAGTGCTGATTGTGTGGGGGGAGCACTGACAGTGCTGGCTGTGTGGTGGGAGCACTGACAGTGCTGGCTGTATGGGTTGGCACTGACAGTGCTGGCTGTGTGGGGGAGCGCTGACAGTGCTGGCTGTGTGGGGAGCACTGACCGTGATGGCTGTGTGGTGGGACCACTGACAGTGTTGGCTGTGTGGGTGGAGCACTGACAGTGCTGGCTGTCTGGCGGGAGGAATGACAGTGCTGGCTGTGTGGGGGAGCACTGACAGTGCTGGCTGTGTGGTGGGAGCACTGACAGTGCTGGCTGTGTGGGGGGAGCACTGACAGTGCTGGCTGTGTGGTGGGAGCACTGACAGTGCTGGCTGTGTGGGGGAGCACTGGCAGTGCTGGCTGTGTGGGGGGAGCACTGACAGTGCTGGCTGTGTGGGGAGAGCACTGACTGTGCTGCTATGTGGGGGAGCACTGACAGTGCTTGCTGTGTGGGGGGACCACTGACAGTGCTGGCTGTGTGGGGGGAGCTCTGACAGTGCTGGCTGTGTCTGGGGAGCACTAACAGTGCTGGCTGTGGGGTGGGAGCACTGACAGTGCTGGTTGTGTGGGGGAGCACTGACAGTGCTGGCTGTGGGGGGGGGGGGACGCACTGACAGTGTTGGCTGTGTCTGGGGAGCACTAACAGTGCTGGCTGTGTGTGGGGGAGCACTGACAGTGCTGGCTGTGGGGTGGGAGCACTGACAGTGCTGGTTGTGTGGGGGAGCACTGACAGTGCTGGCTGTGGGGGGGGGGGACGCACTGACAGTGTTGGCTGTGTGGGTGGAGCACTGACAGTGCTGGCTGTGTGATGGGAGCACTGACAGTGCTGGCTGTGTGGTGGGAGCACTGACAATGCTGGCTATGTGGGGGAGAACTGACAGTGCTGGCTGTGTGAGGGGAGCACTGACAATGCTGGCAGTGTGGGGAGAGCACTGATAGTGCTGGCTGTGTGGTGGGAGCACTGACTGTGCTGGCTGTGTGAGGGGTAGCACTGACACTGCTGGCTGTGTGGGGGAGCACTGACAGTGCTGGTTGTGAGGGGAGAGCACTGACAGTGCTGGCTGTGTGGGGGGAGCACTGACACTGTTGGCTGTGTGGTGGGAGCACTGACAGTGCTGGCTGTGTGGGGGGAGCACTGACAGTGCTGGCTGTGTGGGAGGAGCACTGAAAATGTTGGCTCTGGGGGGAGCACTGACAGTGCTGGCTGTGTGGGGCGATCACTGACAGTTCTGGCTGTGTGGGGGGAGCACTGACTGTGCTGGCTGTGTGGGGTGTGCACTGACAGTGCTGGCTGTGTGGGGAGCACTGACAGTGCTGGCTGTGTGAGGGGAGCACTGACAGTGCTGGCTGTGTGTGGGGAGCACTGACAGTGGTGGCTGTGTGGGGGAGCACTGACAGTGCTGGCTGTGTGGGGGAGCACTGACAGTGTTGGCTGTCTGGGGGGAGCACTTACAGTGCTGGCTGTGTTGTGGGAGCCCTGACAGTGCTGGCTGTGTGGTGGGAGCACTGACAGTGCTGGCTGTGTGGGGGAGCACTGACACTGCTGGCTGTGTGGTGGGAGAACTGACAATGCTGGCTCTGGGGGGAGGACTGACAGTGCTGGCTGTGTGGGGAGAGCACTGACAGTGCTGGCTGTATGTGGGGAGCTCTGACAGTGCTGGCTGTGTGGCGGAGCACTGACAGTGCTGGCTGTGTGGGGGGAGCACTGACAGTGCTGGCTGTGTGGTGGGAGCACTGACAGTGCTGGCTGTGTGGGGAGCACTGACAGTACTGGCTGTGTGGGAGGAGCTCTGACAATGCTGGCTGTGTGGTGGGAACACTGACGGTGCAGTCTCTGTGGTGGGAGCACTGACAGTGCTGGCTGTGTGAGGGAGCACTGACAGTGCTGGCTGTGTGGGAGGAGCTCTGACAATGCTGGCTGTGTGGTGGGAACACTGACGGTGCAGTCTCTGTGGTGGGAGCACTGACAGTGCTGGCTGTGTGAGGGAGCAATGACAGTGCTGGCTGTGTGGGGGAGCACTGACCTTGCTGGCTGTGTGGTGGGAGCACTGACAGTGCTGGCTGTGTGGGGGGGAGAACAGACAGTGCTGGCTGTGTGGGGGAGCACTGACCGTGATGGCTGTGTGGTGGGACCACTGACAGTGTTGGCTGTGTGGGTGGAGCACTGACAGTGCTGGCTGTCTGGCGGGAGGAATGACAGTGCTGGCTGTGTGGGGGAGCACTGACAGTGCTGGCTGTGTGGTGGGAGCACTGACAGTGCTGCGTGTGTGGGGGGAGCACTGACAGTGCTGGCTGTGTGGTGGGAGCACTGACAGTGCTGGCTGTGTGGGGGAGCACTGGCAGTGCTGGCTGTGTGGGGGGAGCACTGACAGTGCTGGCTGTGTGGGGAGAGCACTGACAGTGCTGCTATGTGGGGGAGCACTGACAGTGCTTGCTGTGTGGGGGGACCACTGACAGTGCTGGCTGTGTGGGGGGACCACTGATAGTGCTGGCTGTGTGGGGGGAGCTCTGACAGTGCTGGCTGTGTCTGGGGAGCACTAACAGTGCTGGCTGTGTGGGGGGAGCACTGAGAGTGCTGGCTGTGGGGTGGGAGCACTGACAGTGCTGGTTGTGTGGGGAGCACTGACAGTGCTGGCTGTGGGGGGGGGGGGGCGCACTGACAGTGTTGGCTGTGTGGGTGGAGCACTGACAGTGCTGGCTGTGTGGTGGGAGCACTGACAGTGCTGGCTGTGTGGGGAGCACTGGCAGTGCTGGCTGTGTGCTGGGAGCACTGACAATGCTGGCTATGTGGGGGAGAACTGACAGTGCTGGCTGTGTGGGGGAGCACTGACAGTGCTGGTTGTGAGGGGAGAGCACTGACAGTGCTGGCTGTGTGGGGGGAGCACTGACACTGTTGGCTGTGTGGTGGGAGCACTGACAGTGCTGGCTGTGTGGGGGGAGCACTGACAGTGCTGGCTGTATGGGAGGAGCACTGAAAATGTTGGCTCTGGGGGGAGCACTGACAGTGCTGGCTGTGTGGGGAGAGCACTGACAGTGCTGGCTGTATGTGGGGAGCTCTGACAGTGCTGGCTGTGTGGGGGAGCACTGACAGTGCTGGCTGTGTGGGGGGAGCACTGACAGTGCAGGCTGTGTGGGGGGACCACTGACAGTGCTGGCTGTGTGGGGGGACCACTGATAGTGATGGCTGTGTGGGGGGAGCTCTGACAGTGCTGGATGTGTGGTGGAGCACTGACAGTGCTGGTTGTGTGGTGGGAGCACTGACAGTGCTGGCTGTGCGGGGGGAGCACTGACAGTGCTGGCTGTGTGGTGAGAGCACTGACAGTGCTGGCTGTGTGGGGGAGCACTGACATTGCTGGCTGTGTGGTGGGACCACTGACAGTGCTGGCTGTGTGGGTGGAACACTGACAGTGCTGGCTGTGTGGGTTGGCACTGACAGTGCTGGCTGTGTGGGGGGCGCTCTGACAGTGCTGGCTGTGTGGGGGGAGTACTGACAGTGCTGACTGTGTGGTGGGAGCACTGACAGTGCTGGCTGCGTGATGGGAGCACTGACAGTGCTGGCTGTGTGGTGGGAGCACTGACAGTGCTGGCTGTGTGGTGGGAGCACCGACAGTGCTGGCTGAGTGGGGTAGCACTGGCAGTGCTGGCTGTGTGGGAGGAGCACAGACAGTGCTGGCTGTGTGTGGGGACCATTGACAGTGCTGGCTGTGCGGGGGGACCACTGACAGTGCTGGCTGTGTGGGGGGAGCACTGATAGTGCTGGCTGTGTGGGGGGAGCACTGACAGTGCTGGCTGTGTGGGGGGAGCACTGACAGTGCTAGCTTTGTGAGGGGTAGCACTGACACTGCTGGCTGTGCGGGGGAGCACTGACAGTGCTGGTTGTGTGGGGGAGCACTGACAGTGCTGGCTGTGTGGTGGGAGCACTGACAGTGCTGGCTGTGGTGGGAGCACTGAGAGTGCTGGCTATGTGTGTGGGAGCACTGACAGTGCTGGCTGTGTGGGGGGAGCACTGACAGTGCTGGCTGTGCGGGAGGAACACTGACAGTGCTGGCTGTGTGGTGGGAGCACTGAGAGTGCTGGGTGTGTGGGGGAGCACTGACAGTGCTGGCTGTGTGGTGGGAGCACTGACAGTGCTGGCTGATTGGGGGGAGCACTGACAGTGCTGGTGTGCGGGAGGAACACTGACAGTGCTGGCTGTGTGGTGGGAGCACTGCGAGTGCTGGCTGTGTGGTGGGAGCACTGACAGTGCTGGCTGTGTGGGGGAGCACTGACAGTGCTGGCTGTGCGGGAGGAGCACTGACAGTGCTGGCTGTGTGGTGGGAGCACTGACAGTGCTGGCTGTGTGGGGGGAGCACTGGAAGTGCTGGCTGTGTGAGGGAGCACTGACAGTGCTGGCTGTGTGGGGGGAGCACTGACCTTGCTGGCTGTGTGGAGGGAGTCCTGACAGTGCTGGCTGTGTGTGTGTGTGTGGGGGGGGGGCAATGGCAGTGCTGGCTGTGTGGTGGGAGCACTGACAGTGCTGGCTGTGTGGGGAGCACTGACAGTGCTGGCTGTGTGGGAGGAGCTCTGACAATGCTGGCTGTGTGGTGGGAACACTGACGGTGCAGTCTCTGTGGTGGGAGCACTGACAGTGCTGGCTGTGTGAGGGAGCACTGACAGTGCTGGCTGTGTGGGAGGAGCTCTGACAATGCTGGCTGTGTGGTGGGAACACTGACGGTGCAGTCTCTGTGGTGGGAGCACTGACAGTGTGGCTGTGTGAGGGAGCAATGACAGTGCTGGCTGTGTGGGGGAGCACTGACCTTGCTGGCTGTGTGGTGGGAGCACTGACAGTGCTGGCTGTGTGGGGGGGAGCACAGACAGTGCTGGCTGTGTGGGGGAGCACTGACCGTGATGGCTGTGTGGTGGGACCACTGACAGTGTTGGCTGTGTGGGTGGAGCACTGACAGTGCTGGCTGTCTGGCGGGAGGAATGACAGTGCTGGCTGTGTGGTGGGAGCACTGACAGTGCTGGCTGTGTGCGGAGCACTGACAGTGCTGGCTGTGTGGGGGAGCACTGACAGTGCTTGCTGTGTGGTGGGAGCGCTGACAGTACTGGCTGTGTGGGGGAGCACTGACAGTGCTGGCTGTGTGGGGAGCACTGACAGTGCTGGCTGTGTGGGGGAGCACTGACAGTGCTGGCTGTGTGGGGGGAGCTCTGACAGTGCTGGCTGTGTGGTGGGAGCACTGACAGTCCTGGCTGTGTGGTGGGAGCACTGACAGTGCTGGCTGTGTGGTGGGAGCACTGACAGTCCTGGCTGTGTGGGGGGAGCTCTGACAGTGCTGGCTGTGTGGTGGGAGCACTGACAGTCCTGGCTGTGTGGTGGGAGCACTGACAGTGCTGGCTGTGTGGGGGGAGCACTGACAGTGCTGATTGTGTGGGGGGAGCACTGACAGTGCTGGCTGTGTGGTGGGAGCACTGACAGTGCTGGCTGTATGGGTTGGCACTGACAGTGCTGGCTGTGTGGGGGAGCGCTGACAGTGCTGGCTGTGTGGGGAGCACTGACCGTGATGGCTGTGTGGTGGGACCACTGACAGTGTTGGCTGTGTGGGTGGAGCACTGACAGTGCTGGCTGTCTGGCGGGAGGAATGACAGTGCTGGCTGTGTGGGGGAGCACTGACAGTGCTGGCTGTGTGGTGGGAGCACTGACAGTGCTGGCTGTGTGGGGGGAGCACTGACAGTGCTGGCTGTGTGGTGGGAGCACTGACAGTGCTGGCTGTGTGGGGGAGCACTGGCAGTGCTGGCTGTGTGGGGGGAGCACTGACAGTGCTGGCTGTGTGGGGAGAGCACTGACAGTGCTGCTATGTGGGGGAGCACTGACAGTGCTTGCTGTGTGGGGGGACCACTGACAGTGCTGGCTGTGTGGGGGGAGCTCTGACAGTGCTGGCTGTGTCTGGGGAGCACTAACAGTGCTGGCTGTGGGGTGGGAGCACTGACAGTGCTGGTTGTGTGGGGGAGCACTGACAGTGCTGGCTGTGCGGGGGGGGGACGCACTGACAGTGTTGGCTGTGTCTGGGGAGCACTAACAGTGCTGGCTGTGTGTGGGGGAGCACTGACAGTGCTGGCTGTGGGGTGGGAGCAATGACAGTGCTGGTTGTGTGGGGGAGCACTGACAGTGCTGGCTGTGGGGGGGGGGGACGCACTGACAGTGTTGGCTGTGTGGGTGGAGCACTGACAGTGCTGGCTGTGTGATGGGAGCACTGACAGTGCTGGCTGTGTGGGGGAGCACTGGCAGTGCTGGCTGTGTGGTGGGAGCACTGACAATGCTGGCTATGTGGGGGAGAACTGACAGTGCTGGCTGTGTGAGGGGAGCACTGACAATGCTGGCAGTGTGGGGAGAGCACTGATAGTGCTGGCTGTGTGGTGGGAGCACTGACTGTGCTGGCTGTGTGAGGGGTAGCACTGACACTGCTGGCTGTGTGGGGGAGCACTGACAGTGCTGGTTGTGAGGGGAGAGCACTGACAGTGCTGGCTGTGTGGGGGGAGCACTGACACTGTTGGCTGTGTGGTGGGAGCACTGACAGTGCTGGCTGTGTGGGGGGAGCACTGACAGTGCTGGCTGTGTGGGAGGAGCACTGAAAATGTTGGCTCTGGGGGGAGCACTGACAGTGCTGGCTGTGTGGGGCGATCACTGACAGTTCTGGCTGTGTGGGGGGAGCACTGACTGTGCTGGCTGTGTGGGGTGTGCACTGACAGTGCTGGCTGTGTGGGGAGCACTGACAGTGCTGGCTGTGTGAGGGGAGCACTGACAGTGCTGGCTGTGTGTGGGGAGCACTGACAGTGGTGGCTGTGTGGGGGAGCACTGACAGTGCTGGCTGTGTGGGGGAGCACTGACAGTGTTGGCTGTCTGGGGGGAGCACTTACAGTGCTGGCTGTGTTGTGGGAGCACTGACAGTGCTGGCTGTGTGGTGGGAGCACTGACAGTGCTGGCTGTGTGGGGGAGCACTGACACTGCTGGCTGTGTGGTGGGAGAACTGACAATGCTGGCTCTGGGGGGAGGACTGACAGTGCTGGCTGTGTGGGGAGAGCACTGACAGTGCTGGCTGTATGTGGGGAGCTCTGACAGTGCTGGCTGTGTGGCGGAGCACTGACAGTGCTGGCTGTGTGGGGGGAGCACTGACAGTGCTGGCTGTGTGGTGGGAGCACTGACAGTGCTGGCTGTGTGGGGAGCACTGACAGTGCTGGCTGTGTGGGAGGAGCTCTGACAATGCTGGCTGTGTGGTGGGAACACTGACGGTGCAGTCTCTGTGGTGGGAGCACTGACAGTGCTGGCTGTGTGAGGGAGCACTGACAGTGCTGGCTGTGTGGGAGGAGCTCTGACAATGCTGGCTGTGTGGTGGGAACACTGACGGTGCAGTCTCTGTGGTGGGAGCACTGACAGTGCTGGCTGTGTGAGGGAGCAATGACAGTGCTGGCTGTGTGGGGGAGCACTGACCTTGCTGGCTGTGTGGTGGGAGCACTGACAGTGCTGGCTGTGTGGGGGGGAGCACAGACAGTGCTGGCTGTGTGGGGGAGCACTGACCGTGATGGCTGTGTGGTGGGACCACTGACAGTGTTGGCTGTGTGGGTGGAGCACTGACAGTGCTGGCTGTCTGGCGGGAGGAATGACAGTGCTGGCTGTGTGGGGGAGCACTGACAGTGCTGGCTGTGTGGTGGGAGCACTGACAGTGCTGCGTGTGTGGGGGGAGCACTGACAGTGCTGGCTGTGTGGTGGGAGCACTGACAGTGCTGGCTGTGTGGGGGAGCACTGGCAGTGCTGGCTGTGTGGGGGGAGCACTGACAGTGCTGGCTGTGTGGGGAGAGCACTGACAGTGCTGCTATGTGGGGGAGCACTGACAGTGCTTGCTGTGTGGGGGGACCACTGACAGTGCTGGCTGTGTGGGGGGACCACTGATAGTGCTGGCTGTGTGGGGGGAGCTCTGACAGTGCTGGCTGTGTCTGGGGAGCACTAACAGTGCTGGCTGTGTGGGGGGAGCACTGACAGTGCTGGCTGTGGGGTGGGAGCACTGACAGTGCTGGTTGTGTGGGGAGCACTGACAGTGCTGGCTGTGGGGGGGGGGGCGCACTGACAGTGTTGGCTGTGTGGGTGGAGCACTGACAGTGCTGGCTGTGTGGTGGGAGCACTGACAGTGCTGGCTGTGTGGGGAGCACTGGCAGTGCTGGCTGTGTGCTGGGAGCACTGACAATGCTGGCTATGTGGGGGAGAACTGACAGTGCTGGCTGTGTGGGGGAGCACTGACAGTGCTGGTTGTGAGGGGAGAGCACTGACAGTGCTGGCTGTGTGGGGGGAGCACTGACACTGTTGGCTGTGTGGTGGGAGCACTGACAGTGCTGGCTGTGTGGGGGAGCACTGACAGTGCTGGCTGTATGGGAGGAGCACTGAAAATGTTGGCTCTGGGGGGAGCACTGACAGTGCTGGCTGTGTGGGGAGAGCACTGACAGTGCTGGCTGTATGTGGGGAGCTCTGACAGTGCTGGCTGTGTGGGGGAGCACTGACAGTGCTGGCTGTGTGGGGGGAGCACTGACAGTGCAGGCTGTGTGGGGGGACCACTGACAGTGCTGGCTGTGTGGGGGGACCACTGATAGTGATGGCTGTGTGGGGGGAGCTCTGACAGTGCTGGATGTGTGGTGGAGCACTGACAGTGCTGGTTGTGTGGTGGGAGCACTGACAGTGCTGGCTGTGCGGGGGGAGCACTGACAGTGCTGGCTGTGTGGTGAGAGCACTGACAGTGCTGGCTGTGTGGGGGAGCACTGACATTGCTGGCTGTGTGGTGGGACCACTGACAGTGCTGGCTGTGTGGGTGGAACACTGACAGTGCTGGCTGTGTGGGTTGGCACTGACAGTGCTGGCTGTGTGGGGGGCGCTCTGACAGTGCTGGCTGTGTGGGGGGAGTACTGACAGTGCTGACTGTGTGGTGGGAGCACTGACAGTGCTGGCTGCGTGATGGGAGCACTGACAGTGCTGGCTGTGTGGTGGGAGCACTGACAGTGCTGGCTGTGTGGTGGGAGCACCGACAGTGCTGGCTGAGTGGGGTAGCACTGGCAGTGCTGGCTGTGTGGGAGGAGCACAGACAGTGCTGGCTGTGTGTGGGGACCATTGACAGTGCTGGCTGTGCGGGGGGACCACTGACAGTGCTGGCTGTGTGGGGGGAGCACTGATAGTGCTGGCTGTGTGGGGGGAGCACTGACAGTGCTGGCTGTGTGGGGGGAGCACTGACAGTGCTAGCTTTGTGAGGGGTAGCACTGACACTGCTGGCTGTGCGGGGGAGCACTGACAGTGCTGGTTGTGTGGGGGAGCACTGACAGTGCTGGCTGTGTGGTGGGAGCACTGACAGTGCTGGCTGTGTGGTGGGAGCACTGAGAGTGCTGGCTATGTGTGTGGGAGCACTGACAGTGCTGGCTGTGTGGGGGGAGCACTGACAGTGCTGGCTGTGCGGGAGGAACACTGACAGTGCTGGCTGTGTGGTGGGAGCACTGAGAGTGCTGGGTGTGTGGGGGAGCACTGACAGTGCTGGCTGTGTGGTGGGAGCACTGACAGTGCTGGCTGATTGGGGGGAGCACTGACAGTGCTGGTGTGCGGGAGGAACACTGACAGTGCTGGCTGTGTGGTGGGAGCACTGCGAGTGCTGGCTGTGTGGTGGGAGCACTGACAGTGCTGGCTGTGTGGGGGAGCACTGACAGTGCTGGCTGTGCGGGAGGAGCACTGACAGTGCTGGCTGTGTGGTGGGAGCACTGACAGTGCTGGCTGTGTGGGGGGAGCACTGGAAGTGCTGGCTGTGTGAGGGAGCACTGACAGTGCTGGCTGTGTGGGGGAGCACTGACCTTGCTGGCTGTGTGGAGGGAGTCCTGACAGTGCTGGCTGTGTGTGTGTGTGGGGGGGGGGGCAATGGCAGTGCTGGCTGTGTGGTTGGAGCACTGACAGTGCTGGCTGTGTGGGGCGATCACTGACAGTTCTGGCTGTGTGGGGGGAGCACTGACTGTGCTGGCTGAGTGGGGTGTGCACTGACAGTGCTGGCTGTGTGGGGAGCACTGACAGTGCTGGCTGTGTGAGGGGAGCACTGACAGTGCTGGCTGTGTGTGGGGAGCACTGACAGTGGTGGCTGTGTGGGGGAGCAGTGACAGTGCTGGCTGTGTGGGGGAGCACTGACAGTGTTGGCTGTCTGGGGGGAGCACTTACAGTGCTGGCTGTGTTGTGGGAGCACTGACAGTGCTGGCTGTGTGGTGGGAGCACTGACAGTGCTGGCTGTGGGGGGAGACTGACAGTGCTGGCTGTGTGGGGAGAGCACTGACAGTGCTGGCTGTATGTGGGGAGCTCTGACAGTGCTGGCTGTGTGGGGTAGCACTGACAGTGCTGGCTGTGTGGGGGGAGCACTGACAGTTCTGGCTGTGTGGTGGCAGCACTGACAGTGCTGGCTGTGTGGGGGAGCACTGACAGTGCTGGCTGTGTGGGAGGAGCTCTGACAATGCTGGCTGTGTGGTGGGAACACTGACGGTGCAGTCTCTGTGGTGGGAGCACTGACAGTGCTGGCTGTGTGAGGGAGCACTGACAGTGCTGGCTGTGTGGGGGAGCACTGACCTTGCTGGCTGTGTGGTGGGATCACTGACAGTGCTGGCTGTGTGGGGGGGAGCACAGACAGTGCTGGCTGTGTGGGGGAGCACTGACCGTGATGGCTGTGTGGTGGGACCACTGACAGTGTTGGCTGTGTGGGTGGAGCACTGACAGTGCTGGCTGTCTGGCGGGAGGAATGACAGTGCTGGCTGTGTGGGGGAGCACTGACAGTGCTGGCTGTGTGGTGGGAGCACTGACAGTGCTGGCTGTGTGGGGGGAGCACTGACAGTGCTGGCTGTGTGGTGGGAGCACTGACAGTGCTGGCTGGGTGGGGGAGCACTGGCAGTGCTGGCTGTGTGGGGGGAGCACTGACAGTGCTGGCTGTGTGGGGAGAGCACTGACAGTGCTGCTATGTGGGGGAGCACTGACAGTGCTTGCTATGTGGGGGGACCACTGACAGTGCTGGCTGTGTGGGGGGACCACTGATAGTGCTGGCTGTGTGGGGGAGCTCTGACAGTGCTGGCTGTGTCTGGGGAGCACTAACAGTGCTGGCTGTGTGGGGGGAGCACTGAGAGTGCTGGCTGTGGGGTGGGAGCACTGACAGTGCTGGTTGTGTGGGGAGCACTGACAGTGCTGGCTGTGGGGGGGGGGGGGCGCACTGACAGTGTTGGCTGTGTGGGTGGAGCACTGACAGTGCTGGCTGTGTGGTGGGAGCACTGACAGTGCTGGCTGTGTGGGGAGCACTGGCAGTGCTGGCTGTGTGCTGGGAGCACTGACAATGCTGGCTATGTGGGGGAGAACTGACAGTGCTGGCTGTGTGAGGGGAGCACTGACAATGCTGGCAGTGTGGGGAGAGCACTGATAGTGCTGGCTGTGTGGTGGGAACACTGACTGTGCTGGCTGTGTGAGGGGTAGCACTGACACTGCTGGCTGTGTGGGGGAGCACTGACAGTGCTGGTTGTGAGGGGAGAGCACTGACAGTGCTGGCTGTGTGGGGGGAGCACTGACACTGTTGGCTGTGTGGTGGGAGCACTGACAGTGCTGGCTGTGTGGGGGGAGCACTGACTGTGCTGGCTGTGTGGGAGGAGCACTGAAAATGCTGGCTCTGGGGGGAGCACTGACAGTGCTGACTGTGTGGGGAGAGCACTGACAGTGCTGGCTGTATGTGGGGAGCTCTGACAGTGCTGGCTGTGTGGGGGAGCACTGACAGTGCTAGCTGTGTGGGGGGAGCACTGACAGTGCAGGCTGTGTGGGGGACCACTGACAGTGCTGGCTGCGTGGGGGGACCACTGAGAGTGCTGGCTGTGTGGGGGGAGCTCTGACAGTGCTGGATGTGTGGTGGAGCACTGACAGTGCTGGTTGTGTGGTGGGAGCACTGACACTGCTGCTGTGCGGGGGGAGCACTGACCTTGCTGGCTGTGTGGTGGGAGCACTGACAGTGCTGGCTGTGTGGGGGAGCACTGACATTGCTGGCTGTGTGGTGGGACCACTGACAGTGCTGGCTGTGTGGGGGGAACACTGACAGTGCTGGCTGTGTGGGTTGGCACTGACAGTGCTGGCTGTGTGGGGGGCGCTCTGACAGTGCTGGCTGTGTGGGGGGAGTACTGACAGTGCTGACTGTGTGGTGGGAGCACTGACAGTGCTGGCTGCGTGGTGGGAGCACTGACAGTGCTGGCTGTGTGGTGGGAGCACTGACAGTGCTGGCTGTGTGGTGGGAGCACTGACAGTGCTGGCTGAGTGGGGGAGCACTGGCAGTGCTGGCTGTGTGGGAGGAGCACTGACAGTGCTGGCTGTGTGTGGGGACCATTGACAGTGCTGGCTGTGTGGGGGGAGCACTGACAGTGCTGGCTGTGTGGGGGGAGCACTGACAGTGCTGGCTTTGTGAGGGGTAGCACTGACACTGCTGGCTGTGCGGGGGAGCACTGACAGTGCTGGTTGTGTGGGGGAGCACTGACAGTGCTGGCTGTGTGGGGGAGCACTGACAGTGCTGGCAGTGTGGTGGGAGCACTGACAATGCTGGCTGTGTGGTGGGAGCACTGGCAGTGCTGGCTATGTGAGGGGTAGCACTGACACTGCTGGCTCTGTGGTGGGAGCACTGACAGTGCTGGCTGTGTGGGGGAGCACTGGCAGTGCTGGCTGTGTGGTGGGAGCACTGACAATGCTGGCTATGTGGGGGAGAACTGACAGTGCTGGCTGTGTGAGGGGAGCACTGACAATGCTGGCAGTGTGGGGAGAGCACTGATAGTGCTGGCTGTGTGGTGGGAGCACTGACTGTGCTGGCTGTGTGAGGGGTAGCACTGACACTGCTGGCTGTGTGGGGGAGCACTGACAGGGCTGGTTGTGTGGGGGGAGCTCTGACAGTGCTGGCTATGTGAGGGGTAGCACTGACACTGCTGGCTGTGTGGGGGAGCACTGACAGTTCTGGTTGTGTGGGGGGAGCACTGACAGTGCTGGCTGTGTGGGGGGAGCACTGACAGTGTTGGCTGTGTGGATGGAGCACTGACAGTGCTGGCTGTGTGGTGGGAGCACTGACAGTGCTGGCTGTTGAGGGGGAGCACTGACAGTGCTGGCTGTGTGGTGGGCACTGACAGTGCTGGCTGTGTGGTGGGAGCACAGACAGTGCTGGCTATGTGTGGGAGAACTGACAGTGCTGGCTGTGTGAGGGGAGCACTGACAGTGCTGGCTGTCTGGGGGGAGCACTGACAGTGCTGGCAGTGTGGGGAGAGCACTGACAGTGCTGGCTGTCTGGTGGGAGCACTGACAGTGCTGGCTGTCTGGTGGGAGCACTGACAGTGCTGGCTGTGTGGGGGTGCACTGACAGTGCTGGCTGTGTGGGCAGCACTGGCAGTGCGAGCAGATTGGGGGGAGCACTGACAGTGCTGGCTGTGTGGAGGGAGTCCTGACAGTACTGGCTGTGTGTGTGTGTGGGGGGGGGGGGGGCAATGGCAGTGCTGGCTGTGTGGTTGGAGCACTGACAGTGCTGGCTGTGTGGGGCGATCACTGACAGTTCTGGCTGTGTGGGGGAGCACTGACAGTGCTGGCTGTGTGGGGGGTGCACTGACGGTGCCGGCTGTGTGGGGAGCACTGACAGTGCTGGCTGTGTGAGGGGAGCACTGACAGTGCTGGCTGTGTGTGGGGAGCACTGACAGTGCTGGCTGTGTGGGGGAGCACTGACAGTGCTGGCTGTGTGGGGGAGCACTGACAGTGTTGGCTGTCTGGGGGGAGCACTTACAGTGCTGGCTGTGTTGTGGGAGCACTGGCAGTGCTGGCTGTGTGGTGGGAGCACTGACAGTGCTGGCTGTGTGGGGGAGCACTGACACTGCTGGCTGTGTGGTGGGAGCACTGACAATGCTGGCTCTGGGGGGAGCACTGACAGTGCTGGCTGTGTGGGGAGAGCACTGACAGTGCTGGCTGTATGTGGGGAGCTCTGACAGTGCTGGCTGTGTGGGGGAGCACTGACAGTGCTGGCTGTGTGGGGGGAGCACTGACAGTGCTGGCTGTGTGGTGGGAGCACTGACAGTGCTGGCTGTGTGGGGGAGCACTGACAGTGCTGGCTGTGTGGGAGGAGCACTGACAATGCTGACTGTGTGGTGGGAACACTGACAGTGCTCGCTGTTTGGGGGGAGCACTGACAGTGCTGGCTCTGTGGTGGAGCACTGACAGTGCTGGCTGTGTGGGGGGAGCACTGACAGTGCTGGCTGTGTGGGGGAGCACTGACAGTGCTGGCTGTTTGGGGGGAGCACTGACAGTGCTGGCTCTGTGGTGGAGCACTGACAGTGCTGGCTGTGTGGGGGGAGCACTGACAGTGCTGGCTGTGTGAGGGAGCACTGACAGTGCTGGCTGTGTGGGGGATAACTGACCTTGCTGGCTGTGTGGTGGGAGCACTGACAGTGCTGGCTGTGTGGGGGGGAGCACAGACAGTGCTGGCTGTGTGGGGGAGCACTGACAGTGCTAGCTGTGTGGTGGGACCACTGACAGTGCTGGCTGTGTGGTGGAGCACTGACAGTGCTGGCTGTGTGGTGGGAGCACTGACAGTGCTAGCTGTATGGGTTGGCACTGACAGTGCTGGCTGTGTGGTGGAGCACTGACAGTGCTGGCTATGTGGGTGAGCACTGGCAGTGCTGGCTGTGTGGTGGGAGCACTGACAGTGCTGGCTGTGTGGTGGGAGCACTGACAGTGCTGGCTGTGTGGGGGAGCACTGACAGTGCTGGCTGTGTGGGGGAACCACTGACAGTGCTGGCTGTGTGGGGGCCCACTGATAGTGCTGGCTGTGTGGGGGGACCTCTGACAGTGCTGGCTGTGTGGGGGAGCACTGACAGTGCAGGCTGTGTGGGGGGACCACCGACAGTGCTGGCTGTGTGGGGGGACCACTGATAGTGCTGGCTGTGTGGGGGGGAGCTCTGACAGCGCTGGATGTGTGGTGGAGCACTGACAGTGCTGGTTGTGTGGTGGGAGCACTGACAGTGCTGGCTGTGCGGGGGGAGCACTGACCTTGCTGGCTGTGTGGTGGGAGCACTGACAGTGCTGATGTGTGGGGGAGCACTGACATTGCTGGCTGTGTGGTGGGACCACTGACAGTGCTGGCTGTGTGGGGGGAACACTGACAGTGCTGGCTGTTTGGGTTGGCACTGACAGTGCTGGCTGTGTGGGGGGCGCTCTGACAGTGCTGGCTGTGTGGGGGGAGTACTGACAGTGCTGACTGTGTGGTGGGAGCTCTGACAGTGCTGGCTGCGTGGTGGGAGCACTGACAGTGCTGGCTGTGTGGTGGGAGCACTGACAGTGCTGGCTGTGTGGTGGGAGCACTGACAGTGCTGGCTGAGTGGGGAGCTCTGGCAGTGCTGGCTGTGTGGGAGTAGCACTGACAGTGCTGGCTGTGTGTGGGGAGCATTGACAGTGCTGGCTGTGTGGGGGGACCACTGACAGTGCTGGCTGTGTGGGGGGAGCACTGATAGTGCTGGCTGTGTGGGGGGAGCTCTGACAGTGCTGGCTGTGTGGGGGGAGCACTGACAGTGCTGGCTGTGTGGGGGGGGGGAGCACTGACAGTGCTGGCTTTGTGAGGGGTAGCACTGACACTGCTGGCTGTGCGGGGGAGCACTGACAGTGCTGGTTGTGTGGGGGGCACTGACAGTGTTGGCTGTGTGGGTGGAGCACTGACAGTGCTGGCTGTGTGGGGGAGCACTGACAGTGCTGGCTGTGTGGGGGAGCACGGACAGTGCTGGCAGTGTGGTGGGAGCACTGACAATGCTGGCTGTGTGGTGGGAGCACTGGCAGTGCTGGCTATGTGAGGGGTAGCACTGACACTGCTGGCTGTGTGGGGGAACACTAACAGTTCTGGTTGTGTGGGGGGAGCACTGACAGTGCTGGCTGTGTGGGGGGAGCACTGAAAGTGTTGGCTGTGTGGATGGAGCACTGACAGTGCTGGCTGTGTGGTGGGAGCACTGACAGTGCTGGCTGTGTAAGCGGAGCACTGACAGTGCTGGCTGTGTGGTGGGCACTGACAGTGCTGGCTGTGTGGTGGGAGCACAGACAGTGCTGGCTATGTGTGGGAGAACTGACAGTGCTGGCTGTTTGAGGGGAGCACTGACAGTGCTGGCTGTATGTGGGGAGCTCTGACAGTGCTGGCTGTGTGGGGGAGCACTGACAGTGCTGGCTGTGTGGGGGGAGCACTGACAGTGCAGGCTGCGTGGGGGGACCACTGACAGTGCTGGCTGTGTGGGGGGACCACTGATAGTGCTGGCTGTGTGGTGGGAGCACTGACAGTGCTGGCTGAGTGGGGGAGCACTGGCAGTGCTGGCTGTGTGGGTGGAGCACTGACAGTGCTGGCTGTGTGTGGGGACCATTGACAATGCTGGCTGTGCGGGGGGACCACTGACAGTGCTGGCTGTGTGGGGGGAGCACTGATAGTGCTTGCTGTGTGGGGGGAGCTCTGACAGTGCTGGCTGTGTGGGGGGAGCACTGACAGTGCTGGCTGTGTGGGGGGAGCACTGGCAGTGCTGGCTTTGTGAGGGGTAGCACTGACACTGCTGGCTGTGCGGGGGAGCACTGACAGTGCTGGTTGTGTGGGGGAGCACTGACAATGCTGGCTGTGTGGTGGGAGCACTGGCAGTGCTGGCTATGTGAGGGGTAGCACTGACACTGCTGGCTGTGTGGGGGAGCACTGACAGTTCTGGTTGTGTGGGGGGAGCACTGACAGTGCTGGCTGTGTAGGGGGAGCACTGACAGTGTTGGCTGTGTGGATGGAGCACTGACAGTGCTGGCTGTGTGGTGGGAGCACTGACAGTGCTGGCTGTTGAGGGGGAGCACTGACAGTGCTGGCTGTGTGGTGGGCACTGACAGTGCTGGCTGTGTGGTGGGAGCACAGACAGTGCTGGCTATGTGTGGGAGAACTGACAGTGCTGGCTGTGTGAGGGGAGCACTGACAGTGCTGGCTGTGTGGGGGGAGCACTGACAGTGCAGGCTGCGTGGGGGGACCACTGATAGTGCTGGCTGTGTGGGGGGACCACTGATAGTGCTGGCTGTGTGGTGGGAGCACTGACAGTGCTGGCTGAGTGGGAGAGCACTGGCAGTGCTGGCTGTGTGGGAGGAGCACTGACAGTGCTGGCTGTGTGTGGGGACCATTGACAATGCTGGCTGTGCGGGGGGACCACTGACAGTGCTGGCTGTGTGGGGGGAGCACTGATAGTGCTTGCTGTGTGGGGGAGCTCTGACAGTGCTGGCTGTGTGGGGGAGCACTGACAGTGCTGGCTGTGTGGGGGGAGCACTGGCAGTGCTGGCTTTGTGAGGGGTAGCACTGACACTGCTGGCTGTGCGGGGGAGCACTGACAGTGCTGGTTGTGTGGGGGAGCACTGACAATGCTGGCTGTGTGGTGGGAGCACTGGCAGTGCTGGCTATGTGAGGGGTAGCACTGACACTGCTGGCTGTATGGGGGAGCACTGACAGTTCTGGTTGTGTGGGGGGAGCACTGACAGTGCTGGCTGTGTGGGGGGAGCACTGACAGTGTTGGCTGTGTGGATGGAGCACTGACAGTGCTGGCTGTGTGGTGGGAGCACTGACAGTGCTGGCTGTTGAGGGGGAGCACTGACAGTGCTGGCTGTGTGGTGGGCACTGACAGTGCTGGCTGTGTGGTGGGAACACAGACAGTGCTGGCTATGTGTGGGAGAACTGACAGTGCTGGCTGTGTTAGGGGAGCACTGACAGTGCTGGCTGTCTGGGGGGAGCACTGACAGTGCTGGCAGTGTGGGGAGAGCACTGACAGTGCTGGCTGTGTGGAGGGAGCACTGACAGTGCTGGCTGTCTGGGGGGAGCACTGACAGTGCTGGCAGTGTGGGGAGAGCACTGACAGTGCTGGCTGTGTGGGGGTTCACTGACAGTGCTGGCTGTGTGGGCAGCACTGGCAGTGCTGGCTGTGTGGTTGGAGCACTGACAGTGCTGGCTGTGTGGGGCGATCACTGACAGTTCTGGCTGTGTGGGGGAGCACTGACAGTGCTGGCTGTGTGGGGGGTGCACTGACAGTGCTGGCTGTGTGGGGAGCACTGACAGTGCTGGCTGTGTGAGGGGAGCCCTGACAGTGCTGGCTGTGTGTGGGGAGCATTGACAGTGCTGGCTGTGTGGGGGAGCACTGACAGTGCTGGCTGTGTGGGGGAGCACTGACAGTGTTGGCTGTCTGGGGGGAGCACTTACAGTGCTGGCTGTGTTGTGGGAGCACTGACAGTGCTGGCTGTGTGGTGGGAGCACTGACAGTGCTGGCTGTGTGGGGGAGCACTGACACTGCTGGCTGTGAGGTGGGAGCAATGACAATGCTGGCTCTGGGGGGAGCACTGACAGTGCTGGCTATGTGGGGAGAGCACTGACAATGCTGGCTGTGTGGTGGGAACACTGACAGCGCTGGCTGTTTGGGGGGAGCACTGACAGTGCTGGCTCTGTGGTGGAGCACTGACAGTGCTGGCTGTGTGGGGGGAGCACTGACAGTGCTGGCTGTGTGGGGGAGCACTGACAGTGCTGGCTGTGTGGTGGGAGCACTGACAGTGTTGGCTGTGGTGGGAGCACTGACAGTGCAGTCTCTGTGGTGGGAGCACTGACAGTGCTGGCTGTGTGAGGGAGCACTGACAGTGCTGGCTGTGTGGGGGAGCACTGACCTTGCTGGCTGTGTGGTGGGATCACTGACAGTGCTGGCTGTGTGGGGGGAGCACAGACAGTGCTGGCTGTGTGGGGGAGCACTGACAGTGCTAGCTGTGTGGTGGGACCACTGACAGTGCTGGCTGTGTGGGGGAGCACTGACAGTGCTAGCTGTATGGGTTGGCACTGACAGTGCTGGCTGTGTGGTGGAGCACTGACAGTGCTGGCTATGTGGGTGAGCACTGGCAGTGCTGGCTGTGTGGTGGGAGCACTGACAGTGCTGGCTGTGTGGGGGAGCACTGACAGTGCTGGCTGTGTGGGGGAACCACTGACAGTGCTGGCTGTGTGGGGGCCCACTGATAGTGCTGGCTGTGTGGGGGGACCTCTGACAGTGCTGGCTGTGTGGGGGAGCACTGACAGTGCAGGCTGTGTGGGGGGACCACTGACAGTGCTGGCTGTGTGGGGGGACCACTGATAGTGCTGGCTGTGTGGGGGGAGCTCTGACAGCGCTGGATGTGTGGTGGAGCACTGACAGTGCTGGTTGTGTGGTGGGAGCACTGACAGTGCTGGCTGTGCGGGGGGAGCACTGACCTTGCTGGCTGTGTGGTGGGAGCACTGACAGTGCTGATGTGTGGGGGAGCACTGACATTGCTGGCTGAGTGGTGGGACCACTGACAGTGCTGGCTGTGTGGGGGGAACACTGACAGTGCTGGCTGTGTGGGTTGGCAATGACAGTGCTGGCTGTGTGGGGGGCGCTCTGACAGTGCTGGCTGTGTGGGGGGAGTACTGACAGTGCTGACTGTGTGGTGGGAGCACTGACAGTGCTGGCTGCGTGGTGGGAGCACTGACAGTGCTGGCTGTGTGGTGGGAGCACTGACAGTGCTGGCTGTGTGGTGGGAGCACTGACAGTGCTGGCTGAGTGGGGGAGCTCTGGCAGTGCTGGCTGTGTGGGAGGAGCACTGACAGTGCTGGCTGTGTGTGGGGAGCATTGACAGTGCTGGCTGTGTGGGGGGACCACTGACAGTGCTGGCTGTGTGGGGGGAGCACTGATAGTGCTGGCTGTGTGGGAGGGGCTCTGACAGTGCTGGCTGTGTGGGGGGAGCACTGACAGTGCTGGCTGTGTGGGGGAGCACTGACAGTGCTGGCTTTGTGAGGGGTAGCACTGACACTGCTGGCTGTGCGGGGGAGCACTGACAGTGCTGGTTGTGTGGGGGAGCACTGACAGTGTTGGCTGTGTGGGTGGAGCACTGACAGTGCTGGCTGTGTGGGGGAGCACTGACAGTGCTGGCTGTGTGGGGGAGCACTGACAGTGCTGGCAGTGTGGTGGGAGCACTGACAATGCTGGCTGTGTGGTGGGAGCACTGGCAGTGCTGGCTATGTGAGGGGTAGCACTGACACTGCTGGCTGTGTGGGGGAGCACTGACAGTTCTGGTTGTGTGGGGGGAGCACTGACAGTGCTGGCTGTGTGGGGGGAGCACTGACAGTGTTGGCTGTGTGGATGGAGCACTGACAGTGCTGGCTGTGTGGTGGGAGCACTGACAGTGCTGGCTGTGTAGGCGGAGCACAGACAGTGCTGGCTGTGTGGTGGGCACTGACAGTGCTGGCAGTGTGGTGGGAGCACAGACAGTGCTGGCTATGTGTGGGAGAACTGACAGTGCTGGCTGTTTGAGGGGAGCACTGACAGTGCTGGCTGTCTGGGGGGAGCACTGACATTGCTGGCAGTGTGGGGAGAGCACTGACAGTGCTGGCTGTCTGGTGGAAGCACTGACAGTGCTGGCTGTGTGGTGGGAGCACTGACAGTGCTGGCTGTGTGGGGGTGCACTGACAGTGCTGGCTGTGTGGGCAGCACTGGCAGTGCTAGCTGATTGGTGGGAGCACTGACAGTGCTGGCTGTGTGGAGGGAGCACTGCGAGTGCTGGCTGTGTGGTGGGAGCACTGACACTGCTGGCTGTGTGGGGGGAGCACTGACAGTGCTGGCTGTGCGGGAGGAGCACTGACAGTGCTGGCTGTGTGGTGGGAGCACTGACAGTGCTGGCTGTGTGGGGGGAGCACTGGAAGTGCTGGCTGTGTGAGGGAGCACTGACAGGGCAGGCTGTGTGGGGGGAGCACTGACCTTGCTGGCTGTGAGGGCGGAGCACTGACAGTGCTGTCTGTGTGGTGGGAGCACTGACAGAGCTAGCTGTATGGGTTGGCACTGACAGTGCTGGCTGTGTGGGGGAGCACTGAGAGTGCTGACTGTGTGGTGGAGCACTGACAGTGCTGGCTGTGTGGGTGAGCACTGGCAGTGCTGGCTGTGTGGTGGGAGGACTGACAGTGCTGGCTGTGTGGTGGCAGCACTGACAGTGCTGGCTGTGTGGGGGAGCACTGACAGTGCTGGCTGTGTGGGGGGACCACTGACAGTGCTGGCTGTGTGGGGGGACCACTGATAGTGCTGGCTGTGTGGGGGAGCTCTGACAGTGCTGGCTGTGTGGGGGGAGCACTGACAGCGCTGGCTGTGTGAGGGGTAGCACTGACACTGCTGGCTGTGTGGGGGAGCACTGACAGTGCTGGTTGTGTAGGGGAGCACTCACAGTGTTGGCTGTGTGGGGGAGCACTCACAGTGTTGGCTGTGTGGGGGGAGCACTGACAGTGCTGGCTGTGTGGGGGAGCACTGACAGTGCTAGCTGTGTGGTGGGAGCACTGACAGTGCTGGCTGTGTGGGGGAGCACTGACAGTGCTGGATGTGTGGTGGGAGCACTGACAGTGTTGGCTGTGGGGGGAGCACTGTCTGTGCAGTCTGTGTGGGGGAGCACTGACAGTGCTGGCTGTGTGGTGGGAGCACTGACAGTGCTGGCTGTGCGGGGGGTGCACTGACAGTGCTGGATGTGTGGTGGGAGCACTGATAGTGCTGGCTGTGTGGGGGAGCACTGACAGAGCTGGCTGTGTGGTGGGAGCACTGACAGTGCTGGCTGTGCGGTGGGAGCACTGACCTTGCTGGCTGTGTGGGGGAGCACTGACATTGCTGGCTGTGTGGTGGGAGCACTGACAGTGCTGGCTGTGCGGTGGGAGCACTGACCTTGCTGGCTGTGTGGGGGGAGCACTGACAGTGCTGGCTGAGTGGGGGAGCACTGACAGTGCTGGCTGTGTGGGGGAGCACTGACAGTGCTGGCTGTGTGGGGGGAGCACAGACAGTGCTGGCTGTGTGGTGGGAGCACTGACAGTGCTGGATGTGTGGTGGAGCACTGACAGTGCTGTTTGTGTGGTGGGAGCACTGACAGTGCTGGCTGTGCGGGGGGAGCACTGACCTTGCTGGCTGTGTGGTGGGAGCACTGACAGTGCTGGCTGTGTGGGGGAGCACTGACATTGCTGGCTGTGTGGTGGTACCACTGACAGTGCTGGCTGTGTGGGGGGAACACTGACAGTGCTGGCTGTGTGGGGGGCGCTCTGACAGTGCTGGCTGTGTGGGGGGGTGGAGTACTGACAGTGCTGACTGTGTGGTGGGAGCACTGACAGCGCAGGCTGCGTGGTGGGAGCACTGACAGTGCTGGCTATGTGGTGGGAGCACTGACAGTGCTGGCTATGTGGGGGGAGCACTGACAGTGCTGGCTGGGTGGGGGAGCACTGGCAGTGCTGGCTGTGTGGGGGGAGCACTGACAGTGCTGGCTGTGTGTGGGGAGCATTGACAGTGCTGGCTGTGTGGGGGAGCATTGACAGTGCTGGCTGTGTGGGGGAGCACTGATAGTGCTGGCTGTGTGGGGGGAGCTCTGACAGTGCTGGCTGTGTGGGGGGAGCACTGACAGTGCTGGATGTGTGGGGAGAGCACTAACAGTGCTGATATGTGGGGGAGCACTGATAGTGCTGGCTGTGTGGGGGGTGCTCTGACAGTGCTGGCTGCGTGGTGGGAGCACTGACTGTGCTGGCTGTGTGAGGGGTAGCACTGACACTGCTGGCTGTGTGGGGGAGCACTGACAGTGCTGGTTGTGTGGGGGAGCACTGACAGTGTTGGATGTGTTGGTGGAGCACTGACAGTGCTGGCTGTGTGGGGGGGAGCACTGACAGTGCTGGCTGTGTGGGGGAGCACTGACAGTGCTGGCTGTGTGGGGGAGCACTGACAGTGCAGGCAGTGTTGTGGGAGCACTGACAATGCTGGCTGTGTGGTGGGAGCACTGGCAGTGCTGGCTATGTGAGGGGTAGCACTGACACTGCTGGCTGTGTGGGGGAGCACTGACAGTTCTGGTTATGTCGGGGGAGCACTGACAGTGCTGGCTGTGTGGGGGGAGCACTGACAGTGTTGGCTGTGTGGGTGGAGCACTGACAGTGCTGGCTGTGTGGTGGGAGCACTGACAGTGCTGGCTGTGTAGGGGGAGCACTGACAGTGCTGGCTGTGTGGTGGGAGCACTGACCGTGCTGGCTGTGTGGTGGGTGCACTGACAGTGCTGGCTGTGTGGGGGGAGCACTTACAGTGCTGGCTGTGTGGGGGAGAACTGACGGTGCTGGCTGTGTGGGGGAGCACTGGCAGTGCTGGCTGTGTGGTGGGAGCACTGACAGTGCTGGCTGTGTGGTGGTAGTACTGACAGTGCTGGCAGTGTTGTTGGAGCACTGACAGCGCTGGCTGTGTGAGGGGAGCGCTGACAATGCTGGCTGTGTGGTGGGAGCACTGAGAGTGCTGGCTGTGTGGTGGGAGCACTCACAGTGCTGGCTGTGTTGTGGGAGCACTGACAGGGCTGGCTGTGTGGTGGGAGCACTGACAATGCTGGCTGTGTGGGGGGATCACTGACAGTGCTGGCTGTGTGGGGGAGCACTGACAGTGCTGGCTGTGTGGTGGGAGAAATGACAGTGCTGGCTGTGTGGTGGGAGCACTGACAGTGCTGCCTGTGTGGAGGGAGCACTGACAGTGCTGGCTGTGTGGTGGGAGCACTGACAGTGCTGGCTGTGTGGGGAGCACTGACAGTGCTGGCTGTGTGGGGAGAGCACTGGCAGTGCTGGCTGTGTGTGGGGAGCACTGACAGTGCTGGTTGTGTGGGGGAGCACTGACAGTGCTGGCTGTGTGGGTGGAGTACTGACAGTGCTGGCTGTGTGGTGGGAGCACTGACAGTGCTGGCTGTGTGGGGGGAGTACTGACAGTGCTGGCTGTGTGGGAGGAGCACTGACAATGCTGGCTGTGTGGTGGGAACACTGACAGTGCTGGCTGTTTGGGGGGAGCACTGACAGCGCTGGCTCTGTGGAGGAGCACTGACAGTGCTGGCTGTGTGGAAGAGCACTGACAGTACTGGCTGTGTGGTGGAAGCACTGACAGTGCTGGCTGTGTGGGGGAGCACTGACAGTGCTGGCTGTGTGGTGGGAGCACTGACAGTGTTGGCTGTGGGGGGAGCACTGACTGTGCAGTCTCTGTGGTGGGAGCACTGACAGTGCTGGCTGTGTGAGGGAGCACTGACAGTGCTGGCTGTGTGGGGGGAGTACTGACCTTGCTGGCTGTGTGGTGGGAGCACTGACAGTGCTGGCTGTGTGGTGGGACCACTGACAGTGCTGGCTGTGTGCGGGGAGCACTGACAGTGCTGGCTGTGTGGTGGGAGCACTGACAGTGCTAGCTGTGTGGAGGAGCACTGACAGTGCTGGCTGTGTGGTGGGACCACTGACAGTGCTGGCTGTGTGGGGGGAGCACTGACAGTGCTGACTGTGTGGTGGAGCACTGACAGTGCTGGCTATGTGGTGGGAGCACTGACAGTGCTGGCTATGTGGGGGGAGCACTGACAGTGCTGGCTGGGTGGGGGAGCACTGGCAGTGCTGGCTGTGTGGGGGGAGCACTGACAGTGCTGGCTGTGTGTGGGGAGCATTGACAGTGCTGGCTGTGTGGGGGAGCATTGACAGTGCTGGCTGTGTGGGGGAGCACTGATAGTGCTGGCTGTGTGGGGGGAGCTCTGACAGTGCTGGCTGTGTGGGGGGAGCACTGACAGTGCTGGATGTGTGGGGAGAGCACTAACAGTGCTGATATGTGGGGGAGCACTGATAGTGCTGGCTGTGTGGGGGGTGCTCTGACAGTGCTGGCTGCGTGGGGGGAGCACTGACAGTGCTGGCTGTGTGAGGGGTAGCACTGACACTGCTGGCTGTGTGGGGGAGCACTGACAGTGCTGGTTGTGTGGGGGAGCACTGACAGTGTTGGATGTGTTGGTGGAGCACTGACAGTGCTGGCTGTGTGGGGGGAGCACTGACAGTGCTGGCTGTGTGGGGGAGCACTGACAGTGCTGGCTGTGTGGGGGAGCACTGACAGTGCAGGCAGTGTTGTGGGAGCACTGACAATGCTGGCTGTGTGGTGGGAGCACTGGCAGTGCTGGCTATGTGAGGGGTAGCACTGACACTGCTGGCTGTGTGGGGGAGCACTGACAGTTCTGGTTATGTCGGGGGAGCACTGACAGTGCTGGCTGTGTGGGGGGAGCACTGACAGTGTTGGCTGTGTGGGTGGAGCACTGACAGTGCTGGCTGTGTGCTGGGAGCACTGACAGTGCTGGCTGTGTAGGGGGAGCACTGACAGTGCTGGCTGTGTGGTGGGAGCACTGACCGTGCTGGCTGTGTGGTGGGTGCACTGACAGTGCTGGCTGTGTGGGGGGAGCACTTACAGTGCTGGCTGTGTGGGGGAGAACTGACGGTGCTGGCTGTGTGGGGGAGCACTGGCAGTGCTGGCTGTGTGGTGGGAGCACTGACAGTGCTGGCTGTGTGGTGGTAGCACTGACAGTGCTGGCAGTGTTGTTGGAGCACTGACAGCGCTGGCTGTGTGAGGGGAGCGCTGACAATGCTGGCTGTGTGGTGGGAGCACTGAGAGTGCTGGCTGTGTGGTGGGAGCACTGACAGTGCTGGCTGTGTTGTGGGAGCACTGACAGGGCTGGCTGTGTGGTGGGAGCACTGACAATGCTGGCTGTGTGGGGGGATCACTGACAGTGCTGGCTGTGTGGGGGAGCACTGACAGTGCTGGCTGTGTGGTGGGAGAAATGACAGTGCTGGCTGTGTGGTGGGAGCACTGACAGTGCTGCCTGTGTGGAGGGAGCACTGACAGTGCTGGCTGTGTGGTGGGAGCACTGACAGTGCTGGCTGTGTGGGGAGCACTGACAGTGCTGGCTGTGTGGGGAGAGCACTGGCAGTGCTGGCTGTGTGTGGGGAGCACTGACAGTGCTGGCTGTGTGGGGGAGCACTGACAGTGCTGGCTGTGTGGGTGGAGCACTGACAGTGCTGGCTGTGTGGTGGGAGCACTGACAGTGCTGGCTGTGTGGGGGGAGTACTGACAGTGCTGGCTGTGTGGGTGGAGCACTGGCAATGCTGGCTGTGTGGTGGGAACACTGACAGTGCTGGCTGTTTGGGGGGAGCACTGACAGCGCTGGCTCTGTGGAAGAGCACTGACAGTGCTGGCTGTGTGGAAGAGCACTGACAGTACTGGCTGTGTGGTGGAAGCACTGACAGTGCTGGCTGTGTGGGGGAGCACTGACAGTGCTGGCTGTGTGGTGGGAGCACTGACAGTGTTGGCTGTGGGGGGAGCACTGACGGTGCAGTCGCTGTGGTGGGAGCACTGACAGTGCTGGCTGTGTGAGGGAGCACTGACAGTGCTGGCTGTGTGGGGGGAGCACTGACCTTGCTGGCTGTGTGGTGGGAGCACTGACAGTGCTGGCTGTGTGGTGGGACCACTGACAGTGCTGGCTGTGTGCGGGGAGCACTGACAGTGCTGGCTGTGTGGTGGGAGCACTGACAGTGCTAGCTGTGTGGAGGAGCACTGACAGTGCTGGCTGTGTGGTGGGACCACTGACAGTGCTGGCTGTGTGGGGGGAGCACTGACAGTGCTGACTGTGTGGTGGAGCACTGACAGTGCTGGCTGTGTGGTGGGAGCACTGACTGTGCTGGCTGTGTGGTGGGAGCACTGACAGCGCAGGCTGTGTGGGGGAGCACTGGCAGTGCTGGCTGTGTGGGGGAGCACTGACAGTGCTGGCTGTGTGGGGAGAGCACTGACAGTGCTGCTATGTGGGGGAGCACTGACAGTGCTGGCTCTGTGGGGGGACCACTGACAGTGTGACTGTGTGGGCGGACCACTGATAGTGCTGGCTGTGTGGGGGGAGCTCTGACAGTGCTGGCTGTGTGAGGGGAGCACTGACAGTGCTGGCTGTGTGGGGGGTAGCACTGACACTGCTGGCTGGGTGGGGGAGCACTGACAGTGCTGGTTGTGTGGGGGAGCACAGACAGTGCTGTCTGTGGGGGGGAGCACTGACAGTGCTGGCTGTCTGGTGGGAGCACTGACAGTGCTGGCTGTGTGGTGGGAGCACTGACAGTGCTGGCTGTGTGGGGGTGAACTGACAGTGCAGGCTGTGTGGGCAGCACTGGCAGTGCTAGCTGATTGGGGGAAGCACTGACAGTGCTGGCTGTGTGGAGGGAGTCCTGACAGTACTGGCTGTGTGTGTGGGGGGGGGGGCAATGGCAGTGCTGGCTGTGTGGTTGGAGCACTGACAGTGCTGGCTGTGTGGGGCGATCACTGACAGTTCTGGCTGTGTGGGGGAGCACTGACAGTGCTGGCTGTGTGGGGGGTGCACTGACAGTGCTGGCTGTGTGGGGAGCACTGACAGTGCTGGCTGTGTGGGGGGAGCACTGACAGTGCTGGCTGTTTGGGGGGAGCACTGACAGTGCTGCCTCTGTGGTGGAGCACTGACAGTGCTGGCTGTGTGGGGGGAGGACTGACAGTGCTGGCTGTGTGGGGGAGCACTGACAGTGCTGGCTGTGTGGTGGGAGCACTGACAGTGTTGGCTGTGGTGGGAGCACTGACGGTGCAGTCTCTGTGGTGGGAGCACTGACAGTGCTGGCTGTGTGAGGGAGCACTGACAGTGCTGGCTGTGTGGGGGAGCACTGACCTTGCTGGCTGTGTGGTGGGAGCACTGACAGTGCTGGCTGTGTGGGGGGGAGCACAGACAGTGCCGGCTGTGTGGGGGAGCACTGACAGTGCTAGCTGTGTGGTGGGACCACTGACAGTGCTGGCTGTGTGGGGGAGCACTGACAGTGCTGGCTGTGTGGTGGGAGCACTGACAGTGCTAGCTGTATGGGTTGGCACTGACAGTGCTGGCTGTGTGGTGGAGCACGGACAGTGCTGGCTATGTGGGTGAGCACTGGCAGTGCTGGCTGTGTGGTGGGAGCACTGACAGTGCTGGCTGTGTGGTGGGAGCACTGACAGTGCTGGCTGTGTGGGGGAGCACTGACAGTGCTGGCTGTGTGGGGGCCCACTGATAGTGCTGGCTGTGTGGGGGGACCTCTGACAGTGCTGGCTGTGTGGGGGGAGCACGGACAGTGCAGGCTGTGTGGGGGGACCACTGACAGTGCTGGCTGTGTGGGGGGACCACTGATAGTGCTGGCTGTGTGGGGGGAGCTCTGACAGCGCTGGATGTGTGGTGGAGCACTGACAGTGCTGGTTGTGTGGTGGGAGCACTGACAGTGCTGGCTGTGCGGGGGGAGCACTGACCTTGCTGGCTGTGTGGTGGGAGCACTGACAGTGCTGATGTGTGGGGGAGCACTGACATTGCTGGCTGTGTGGTGGGACCACTGATAGTGCTGGCTGTGTGGGGGGAACACTGACAGTGCTGGCTGTGTGGGTTGGCACTGACAGTGCTGGCTGTGTGGGGGGCGCTCTGACAGTGCTGGCTGTGTGGGGGGAGTACTGACAGTGCTGACTGTGTGGTGGGAGCACTGACAGTGCTGGCTGCGTGGTGGGAGCACTGACAGTGCTGGCTGTGTGGTGGGAGCACTGACAGTGCTGGCTGTGTGGTGGGAGCACTGACAGTGCTGGCTGAGTGGGGGAGCTCTGGCAGTGCTGGCTGTGTGGGAGGAGCACTGACAGTGCTGGCTGTGTGTGGGGAGCATTGACAGTGCTGGCTGTGTGGGGGCCCACTGATAGTGCTGGCTGTGTGGGGGGACCTCTGACAGTGCTGGCTGTGTGGGGGGAGCACTGACAGTGCAGGCTGTGTGGGGGGACCACTGACAGTGCTGGCTGTGTGGGGGGACCACTGATAGTGCTGGCTGTGTGGGGGGAGCTCTGACAGCGCTGGATGTGTGGTGGAGCACTGACAGTGCTGGTTGTGTGGTGTGAGCACTGACAGTGCTGGCTGTGCGGGGGGAGCACTGACCTTGCTGGCTGTGTGGTGCGAGCACTGACAGTGCTGATGTGTGGGGGAGCACTGACATTGCTGGCTGTGTGGTGGGACCACTGACAGTGCTGGCTGTGTGGGGGGAACACTGACAGTGCTGGCTGTGTGGGTGGCACTGACAGTGCTGGCTGTGTGGGGGGCGCTCTGACAGTGCTGGCTGTGTGGGGGGAGTACTGACAGTGCTGACTGTGTGGTGGGAGCACTGACAGTGCTGGCTGCGTGGTGGGAGCACTGACAGTGCTGGCTGTGTGGTGGGAGCACTGACAGTGCTGGCTGTGTGGTGGGAGCACTGACAGTGCTGGCTGAGTGGGGGAGCTCTGGCAGTGCTGGCTTTGTGGGAGGAGCCCTGACAGTGCTGGCTGTGTGTGGGGAGCATTGACAGTGCTGGCTGTGTGGGGGGACCACTGACAGTGCTGGCTGTGTGGGGGGAGCACTGATAGTGCTGGCTGTGTGGGGGGAGCTCTGACAGTGCTGGCTGCGTGGGGGGAGCACTGACAGTGCTGGCTGTGTGGGGGGAGCACTGACAGTGCTGGCTTTGTGAGGGGTAGCACTGACACTGCTGGCTGTGCGTGGGAGCACTGACAGTGCTGGTTGTGTGGGGGAGCTTTGACAGTGTTGGCTGTGTGGGTGGAGCACTGACAGTGCTGGATGTGTGGGGGAGCACTGACAGTGCTGGCTGTGTGGGGGAGCACTGACAGTGCTGGCAGTGTGGTGGGAGCACTGACAATGCTGGCTGTGTGGTGGGAGCACTGGCAGTGCTGGCTGTGTGAGGGGTAGCACTGACACTGCTGGCTGTGTGGGGGGAGCACTGACAGTGTTGGCTGTGTGGATGGAGCACTGACAGTGCTGGCTGTGTAGGCGGAGCACTGACAGTGCTGGCTGTGTGGTGGGCACTGACAGTGCTGGCTGTGTGGTGGGAGCACAGACAGTGCTGGCTGTGTGTGGGAGAACTGACAGTACTGGCTGTTTGAGGGGAGCACTGACAGTGCTGGCTGTTTGGGGGGAGCACTGACAGTGCTGGCAATGTGGGGAGAGCACTGACAGTGCTGGCTGTGTGGGGGTGCACTGACAGTGCTGGCTGTGTGGGCAGCACTGGCAGTGCTAGCTGATTGGGGGGAGCACTGACAGTGCTGGCTGTGTGGAGGGAGCACTGCGAGTGCTGGCTGTGTGGTGGGAGCACTGACAGTGCTGGCTGTGTGGGGGGAGCACTGACAGTGCTGGCTGTGCGGGAGGAGCACTGACAGTGCTGGCTGTGTGGTGGGAGCACTGACAGTGCTGGCTGTGTGGGGGGAGCACTGGAAGTGCTGGCTGTGTGAGGGAGCACTGACAGTGCAGGCTGTGTGGGGGGAGCACTGACCTTGCTGGCTGTGTGGGGAGAGCACTGACAGTGCTGTAAGTGTGGTGGGAGCACTGACAGAGCTAGCTGTATGGGTTGGCACTGACAGTGCTGACTGTGTGGGGGAGCACTGAGAGTGCTGACTGTGTGGTGGAGCACTGACAGTGCTGGCTGTGTGGGTGAGCACTGGCAGTGCTGGCTGTGTGGTGGGAGGACTGACAGTGCTGGCTGTGTGGTGGCAGCACTGACAGTGCTGGCTGTGTGCGGGAGCACTGACAGTGCTGGCTGTGTGGGGGGACCACTGACAGTGCTGGCTGTGTGGGGGGACCACTGATAGTGCTGGCTGTGTGGGGGGAGCTCTGACAGTGCTGGCTGTGTGGGGGGAGCACTGACAGCGCTGGCTGTGTGAGGGGTAGCACTGACACTGCTGGCTGTGTGGGGGAGCACTGACAGAGCTGGTTGTGTAGGGGAGCACTCACAGTGTTGGCTGTGTGGGGGGAGCACTGACGGTGCTGGCTGTGTGGGGGAGCACTGGCAGTGCTGGCTGTGTGGTGGGAGCACTGACAGTGCTGGCTGTGTGGTGGTAGCACTGACAGTGCTGGCAGTGTTGTTGGAGCACTGACAGCGCTGGCTGTGTGAGGGGAGCGCTGACAATGCTGGCTGTGTGGTGGGAGCACTGAGAGTGCTGGCTGTGTGGTGGGAGCACTGACAGTGCTGGCTGTGTTGTGGGAGCACTGACAGGGCTGGCTGTGTGGTGGGAGCACTGACAATGCTGGCTGTGTGGGGGGATCACTGACAGTGCTGGCTGTGTGGGGGAGCACTGACAGTGCTGGCTGTGTGGTGGGAGAAATGACAGTGCTGGCTGTGTGGTGGGAGCACTGACAGTGCTGCCTGTGTGGAGGGAGCACTGACAGTGCTGGCTGTGTGGTGCGAGCACTGACAGTGCTGGCTGTGTGGGGAGCACTGACAGTGCTGGCTGTGTGGGGAGAGCACTGGCAGTGCTGGCTGTGTGTGGGGAGCACTGACAGTGCTGGCTGTGTGGGGGAGCACTGACAGTGCTGGCTGTGTGGGTGGAGCACTGACAGTGCTGGCTGTGTGGTGGGAGCACTGACAGTGCTGGCTGTGTGGGGGGAGTACTGACAGTGCTGGCTGTGTGGGTGGAGCACTGACAATGCTGGCTGTGTGGTGGGAACACTGACAGTGCTGGCTGTTTGGGGGGAGCACTGACAGCGCTGGCTCTGTGGAAGAGCACTGACAGTGCTGGCTGTGTGGAAGAGCACTGACAGTACTGGCTGTGTGGTGGAAGCACTGACAGTGCTGGCTGTGTGGGGGAGCACTGACAGTGCTGGCTGTGTGGTGGGAGCACTGACAGTGTTGGCTGTGGAGGGAGCACTGACGGTGCAGTCTCTGTGGTGGGAGCACTGACAGTGCTGGCTGTGTGAGGGAGCACTGACAGTGCTGGCTGTGTGGGGGGAGTACTGACCTTGCTGGCTGTGTGGTGGGAGCACTGACAGTGCTGGCTGTGTGGTGGGACCACTGACAGTGCTGGCTGTGTGCGCGGAGCACTGACAGTGCTGGCTGTGTGGTGGGAGCACTGACAGTGCTAGCTGTGTGGAGGAGCACTGACAGTGCTGGCTGTGTGGTGGGACCACTGACAGTGCTGGCTGTGTGGGGGGAGCACTGACAGTGCTGACTGTGTGGTGGAGCACTGACAGTGCTGGCTGTGTGGTGGGAGCACTGACTGTGCTGGCTGTGTGGTGGGAGCACTGACAGCGCAGGCTGTGTGGGGGAGCACTGGCAGTGCTGGCTGTGTGGGGGAGCACTGACAGTGCTGGCTGTGTGGGGAGAGCACTGACAGTGCTGCTATGTGGGGGAGCACTGACAGTGCTGGCTCTGTGGGGGGACCACTGACAGTGTGACTGTGTGGGCGGACCACTGACAGTGCTGGCTGTGTGGGGGGAGCTCTGACAGTGCTGGCTGTGTGAGGGGAGCACTGACAGTGCTGGCTGTGTGGGGGGTAGCACTGACACTGCTGGCTGGGTGGGGGAGCACTGACAGTGCTGGTTGTGTGGGGGAGCACAGACAGTGCTGTCTGTGGGGGGGAGCACTGACAGTGCTGGCTGTCTGGTGGGAGCACTGACAGTGCTGGCTGTGTGGTGGGAGCACTGACAGTGCTGGCTGTGTGGGGGTGAACTGACAGTGCAGGCTGTGTGGGCAGCACTGGCAGTGCTAGCTGATTGGGGGAAGCACTGACAGTGCTGGCTGTGTGGAGGGAGTCCTGACAGTACTGGCTGTGTGTGTGTGGGGGGGGGGGCAATGGCAGTGCTGGCTGTGTGGTTGGAGCACTGACAGTGCTGGCTGTGTGGGGCGATCACTGACAGTTCTGGCTGTGTGGGGGAGCACTGACAGTGCTGGCTGTGTGGGGGGTGCACTGACAGTGCTGGCTGTGTGGGGAGCACTGACAGTGCTGGCTGTGTGGGGGGAGCACTGACAGTGCTGGCTGTTTGGGGGGAGCACTGACAGTGCTGGCTCTGTGGTGGAGCACTGACAGTGCTGGCTGTGTGGGGGGAGCACTGACAGTGCTGGCTGTGTGGGGGAGCACTGACAGTGCTGGCTGTGTGGTGGGAGCACTGACAGTGTTGGCTGTGGTGGGAGCACTGACGGTGCAGTCTCTGTGGTGGGAGCACTGACAGTGCTGGCTGTGTGAGGGAGCACTGACAGTGCTGGCTGTGTGGGGGAGCACTGACCTTGCTGGCTGTGTGGTGGGAGCACTGACAGTGCTGGCTGTGTGGGGGGGAGCACAGACAGTGCCGGCTGTGTGGGGGAGCACTGACAGTGCTAGCTGTGTGGTGGGACCACTGACAGTGCTGGCTGTGTGGGGGAGCACTGACAGTGCTGGCTGTGTGGTGGGAGCACTGACAGTGCTAGCTGTATGGGTTGGCACTGACAGTGCTGGCTGTGTGGTGGAGCACTGACAGTGCTGGCTATGTGGGTGAGCACTGGCAGTGCTGGCTGTGTGGTGGGAGCACTGACAGTGCTGGCTGTGTGGTGGGAGCACTGACAGTGCTGGCTGTGTGGGGGAGCACTGACAGTGCTGGCTGTGTGGGGGCCCACTGATAGTGCTGGCTGTGTGGGGGGACCTCTGACAGTGCTGGCTGTGTGGGGGGAGCACGGACAGTGCAGGCTGTGTGGGGGGACCACTGACAGTGCTGGTTGTGTGGGGGGACCACTGATAGTGCTGGCTGTGTGGGGGGAGCTCTGACAGCGCTGGATGTGTGGTGGAGCACTGACAGTGCTGGTTGTGTGGTGGGAGCACTGACAGTGCTGGCTGTGCGGGGGGAGCACTGACCTTGCTGGCTGTGTGGTGGGAGCACTGACAGTGCTGATGTGTGGGGGAGCACTGACATTGCTGGCTGTGTGGTGGGACCACTGATAGTGCTGGCTGTGTGGGGGGAACACTGACAGTGCTGGCTGTGTGGGTTGGCATTGACAGTGCTGGCTGTGTGGGGGGCGCTCTGACAGTGCTGGCTGTGTGTGGGGAGCATTGACAGTGCTGGCTGTGTGGGGGCCCACTGATAGTGCTGGCTGTGTGGGGGGACCTCTGACAGTGCTGGCTGTGTGGGGGGAGCACTGACAGTGCAGTCTGTGTGGGGGGACCACTGACAGTGCTGGCTGTGTGGGGGGACCACTGATAGTGCTGGCTGTGTGGGGGGAGCTCTGACAGCGCTGGATGTGTGGTGGAGCACTGACAGTGCTGGTTGTGTGGTGTGAGCACTGACAGTGCTGGCTGTGCGGGGGGAGCACTGACCTTGCTGGCTGTGTGGTGGGAGCACTGACAGTGCTGATGTGTGGGGGAGCACTGACATTGCTGGCTGTGTGGTGGGACCACTGACAGTGCTGGCTGTGTGGGGGGAACACTGACAGTGCTGGCTGTGTGGGTTGGCACTGACAGTGCTGGCTGTGTGGGGGGCGCTCTGACAGTGCTGGCTGTGTGGGGGGAGTACTGACAGTGCTGACTGTGTGGTGGGAGCACTGACAGTGCTGGCTGCGTGGTGGGAGCACTGACAGTGCTGGCTGTGTGGTGGGAGCACTGACAGTGCTGGCTGTGTGGTGGGAGCACTGACAGTGCTGGCTGAGTGGGGGAGCTCTGGCAGTGCTGGCTTTGTGGGAGGAGCCCTGACAGTGCTGGCTGTGTGTGGGGAGCATTGACAGTGCTGGCTGTGTGGGGGGACCACTGACAGTGCTGGCTGTGTGGGGGGAGCACTGATAGTGCTGGCTGTGTGGGGGGAGCTCTGACAGTGCTGGCTGCGTGGGGGGAGCACTGACAGTGCTGGCTGTGTGGGGGGAGCACTGACAGTGCTGGCTTTGTGAGGGGTAGCACTGACACTGCTGGCTGTGCGTGGGAGCACTGACAGTGCTGGTTGTGTGGGGGAGCTTTGACAGTGTTGGCTGTGTGGGTGGAGCACTGACAGTGCTGGCTGTGTGGGGGAGCACTGACAGTGCTCGCTGTGTGGGGGAGCACTGACAGTGCTGGCAGTGTGGTGGGAGCACTGACAATGCTGGCTGTGTGGTGGGAGCACTGGCAGTGCTGGCTGTGTGAGGGGTAGCACTGACACTGCTGGCTGTGTGGGGGGAGCACTGACAGTGTTGGCTGTGTGGATGGAGCACTGACAGTGCTGGCTGTGTAGGCGGAGCACTGACAGTGCTGGCTGTGTGGTGGGCACTGACAGTGCTGGCTGTGTGGTGGGAGCACAGACAGTGCTGGCTGTGTGTGGGAGAACTGACAGTGCTGGCTGTTTGAGGGGAGCACTGACAGTGCTGGCTGTTTGGGGGGAGCACTGACAGTGCTGGCAGTGTGGGGAGAGCACTGCCAGTGCTGGCTGTGTGGGGGTGCACTGACAGTGCTGGCTGTGTGGGCAGCACTGGCAGTGCTAGCTGATTGGGGGGAGCACTGACAGTGCTGGCTGTGTGGAGGGAGCACTGCGAGTGCTGGCTGTGTGGTGGGAGCACTGACAGTGCTGGCTGTGTGGGGGGAGCACTGACAGTGCTGGCTGTGCGGGAGGAGCACTGACAGTGCTGGCTGTGTGGTGGGAGCACTGACAGTGCTGGCTGTGTGGGGGAGCACTGGAAGTGCTGGCTGTGTGAGGGAGCACTGACAGTGCAGGCTGTGTGGGGGGAGCACTGACCTTGCTGGCTGTGTGGGGGGAGCACTGACAGTGCTGTAAGTGTGGTGGGAGCACTGACAGAGCTAGCTGTATGGGTTGGCACTGACAGTGCTGACTGTGTGGGGGAGCACTGAGAGTGCTGACTGTGTGGTGGAGCACTGACAGTGCTGGCTGTGTGGGTGAGCACTGGCAGTGCTGGCTGTGTGGTGGGAGGACTGACAGTGCTGGCTGTGTGGTGGCAGCACTGACAGTGCTGGCTGTGTGGGGGAGCACTGACAGTGCTGGCTGTGTGGGGGGACCACTGACAGTGCTGGCTGTGTGGGGGGACCACTGATAGTGCTGGCTGTGTGGGGGGAGCTCTGACAGTGCTGGCTGTGTGGGGGGAGCACTGACAGCGCTGGCTGTGTGAGGGGTAGCACTGACACTGCTGGCTGTGTGGGGGAGCACTGACAGAGCTGGTTGTGTAGGGGAGCACTCACAGTGTTGGCTGTGTGGTGGAGCACTGACAGTGCTGGTTGTGTGGGGGAGCACTGACAGTTCTAGCTGTGTGGTGGGAGCACTGACAGTGCTGGCTGTGTGGGGGAGCACTGACAGTGCTGGATGTGTGGTGGGAGCACTGACAGTGTTGGCTGTGGGGGAGCATTGTCTGTGCAGTCTGTGTGGGGGAGCACTGACAGTGCTGGCTGTGTGGTGGGAGCACTGACAGTGCTGGCTATGCGGGGGGAGCACTGACAGTGCTGGATGTGTGGTGGGAGCACTGATAGTGCTGGCTGTGTGGGGGAGCACTGACAGAGCTGGCTGTGTGGTGGGAGCACTGACAGTGCTGGCTGTGCGGTGGGAGCACTGACCTTGCTGGCTGTGTGGGGGTGCACTGACAGTGCTGGCTGTGTGGTGGGAGCACTGACAGTGCTGGCTGTGCGGTGGGAGCACTGACCTTGCTGGCTGTGTGGGGGGAGCACTGACAGTGCTGGCTGTGTGGGGGAGCACTGACAGTGCTGGCTGTGTGGGGGAGCACTGACAGTGCTGGCTGTGTGGGGGGAGCACAGACAGTGCTGGCTGTGTGGTGGGAGCACTGACAGTGCTGGATGTGTGGTGGAGCACTGACAGTGCTGTTTGTGTGGTGGGAGCACTGACAGTGCTGGCTGTGTGGTGGGAGCACTGACAGTGCTGGCTGTGTGGGGGAGCACTGACATTGCTGGCTGTGTGGTGGTACCACTGACAGTGCTGGCTGTGTGGGGGGAACACTGACAGTGCTGGCTGTGTGGGTTGGCACTGACAGTGCTGGCTGTGTGGGGGGCGCTCTGACAGTGCTGGCTGTGTGGGGGGGAGTACTGACAGTGCTGACTGTGTGGTGGGAGCACTGACAGCGCTGGCTGCGTGGTGGGAGCACTGACAGTGCTGGCTATGTGGTGGGAGCACTGACAGTGCTGGCTATGTGGGGGGAGCACTGACAGTGCTGGCTGGGTGGGGGAGCACTGGCAGTGCTGGCTGTGTGTGGGGAGCGCTGTCAGTGCTGGCTGTGTGTGGGGAGCATTGACAGTGCTGGCTGTGTGGGGGAGCATTGACAGTGCTGGCTGTGTGGGGGAGCACTGATAGTGCTGGCTGTGTGGGGGGAGCTCTGACAGTGCTGGCTGTGTGGGGGGAGCACTGACAGTGCTGGATGTGTGGGGAGAGCACTAACAGTGCTGATATGTGGGGGAGCACTGATAGTGCTGGCTGTGTGGGGGGTGCTCTGACAGTGCTGGCTGCGTGGGGGGAGCACTGACAGTGCTGGCTGTGTGAGGGGTAGCACTGCCACTGCTGGCTGTGTGGGGGAGCACTGACAGTGCTGGTTGTGTGGGGGAGCACTGACAGTGTTGGATGTGTTGGTGGAGCACTGACAGTGCTGGCTGTGTGGGGGGAGCACTGACAGTGCTGGCTGTGTGGGGGAGCACTGACAGTGCTGGCTCTGTGGGGGGAGCACTGACAGTGCAGGCAGTGTGGTGGGAGCACTGACAATGCTGGCTGTGTGGTGGGAGCACTGTCAGTGCTCCCACCACACAGCCAGCACTGTCAGTGCTCCCACCACACAGCCAGCACTGTCAGTGCTCCACCAACACATCCGACACTGTCAGTGCTCCCCCACACAACCAGCACTGTCAGTGCTCCCCCACACAGCCAGCAGTGTCAGTGCTACCCCTCACACAGCCAGCACTGTCAGTGCTCCCCACACAGCCAGCACTGTTAGTGCTCTCCACACACATCCAGCACTGTCAGTGCTCCCACCACACAGCCAGCACTGTCAGTGCTCCCACCACACAGCCAGCACTGTCAGTGCTCCACCAACACATCCAACACTGTCAGTGCTCCCCCACACAACCAGCACTGTCAGTGCTCCCCCACACAGCCAGCACTGTCAATGCAACCCCACAGCCAGCACTGTCAGTGCTCCCACCACACAGCCAGCACTGTCAGTGCTCCCACCACACAGCCAGCACTGTCAGTGCTCCCCCCACACAACCAGCACTGTCAGTGATCCCACCACAGAGTCAGCACTATCAGTGCTCCCCCCACACAGCCAGCAATGTCAGTGGTCCCCCCACACAGTCAGCACTGTCAGTGCTCCCCCACATAGCAGCACTGTTAGTGCTCTCCACACACATCCAGCACTGTCAGTGCTCCCCCCGCACAGCCAGCACTGTCAGAGCTCCCCCCACACAGCCAGCACTATCAGTGGTCCCCCCACACAGCCAGCACTGTCAGTGGTCCCCCCACACAGCCAGCACTGTTAATGCTCCCCACACACAGCCAGCACTGTCAGTGTCCCCCAACACAGCCAGCACTGCCAGTGCTCCCCCACCCAGCCAGCACTGTCACTGCTCCCCCCACACAGCCAGCACTGTCAGTGCGCCCACCACACAGCCAGCACTGTCAGTGCTCCCACCACGCAGCCAGCACTGTCAGTGCTCCCACCACACAGTCAGCACTGTCAGTACTCCCCCCACATAGCCAGCACTGTCAGAGCGCCCCCCACACAGCCAGCACTGTCAGTGCCAACCCACACAGCCAGCACTGTCAGTGTTCCCCCCACACAGCCAGCACTGTCAGTGGTCCCACCACACAGCCAGCAATTTCAGTGCTCCCCCACACAGCCAGCACTGTCAATGCTCCCACCACACAGCCAGCAAGGTCAGTGCTCCCCCCGCACAGCCAGCACTGTCAGTGCTCCCACCACAGAACCAGCACTGTCAGTGCTCACACACACAGCCAGCACTGTCAGTGCTCCCACCACACAACCAGCACTGTCAGTGCTCACACACACAGCCAGCACTGTCAGTGCTCCCCCCACACAGACAGCACTGTCAGTGCTCCCCCACACAGCCAAAACTGTCAGTGCTCCCACCACACAGCCAGAAAGGTCAGTGCTCCCACCACACAGCCAGCACTGTCAGTGCTCCCGCCACACAGCCAGCACTGTCAGTGCTCCCCCACACAGCCAGCACTGTCAGTGCTCCCCCCACACAACCAGCACTGTCAGTGCTCCCCCACACAGCCAAAACTGTCAGTGCTCCCACCACACAGCCAGAAAGGTCAGTGCTCCCACCACACTGCCAGCACTGTCAGTGCTCCCCCACACAGCCAGCACTGTCAGTGCTCCCTCCACACAGCCAGCACTGTCAGTGCTCCCCCACACAGCCTGCACCGACAGTGCTCCCCCCACAGCCAACACTGTCAGTGCTCCCACCACACAGCCAGCACTGTCAGTGCTCTCACCACACAGACAGCACTGTCAGTGCTCCCACCACACAGTCAGCACTGTCAGTACTCCCCCCACACAGCCAGCACTGTCAGAGCGCCCCCCACACAGCCAGCACTGTCAGTGCCAACCCACACAGCCAGCACTGTCAGTGTTCCCCCCACACAGCCAGCACTGTCAGTGGTCCCACCACACAGCCAGCAATGTCAGTGCTCCCCACACAGCCAGCACTGTCAATGCTCCCCCACATAGCAGCACTGTTAGTGCTCTCCCCACACATCCAGCACTGTCAGTGCTCCCCCCACACAGCCAGCACTGTCAGAGCTCCCCCCACACAGCCAGCACTATCAGTGGTCCCCCCACACAGCCAGCACTGTCAGTGGTCCCCCCACACAGCCAGCACTGTTAATGCTCCCCACACACAGCCAGCACTGTCAGTGTCCCCCCACACAGCCAGCACTGCCAGTGCTCCCCACCCAGCCAGCACTGTCAGTGCTCCCCCCACACAGCCAGCACTGTCAGTGCTCCCACCACACAGGCAGCACTGTCAGTGCTCCCACCACACAGCCAGCACTGTCAGTGCTCCCACCACACAGTCAGCACTGTCAGTACTCCCCCCACACAGCCAGCACTGTCAGAGCGCCCCCCACACAGCCAGCACTGTCAGTGCCAACCCACACAGCCAGCACTGTCAGTGTTCCCCCCACACAGCCAGCACTGTCAGTGGTCCCACCACACAGCCAGCAATGTCAGTGCTCCCCCACACAGCCAGCACTGTCAGTGCTCCCACCACACAGCCAGCAAGGTCAGTGCTCCCCCCGCACAGCCAGCTCTGTCAGTGCTCCCACCACACAACCAGCACTGTCAGTGCTCACACACACAGCCAGCACTGTCAGTGCTCACCCCACACAGCCAGCACTGTCAGTGCTCCCCCACACAGCCAAAACTGTCAGTGCTCCCACCACACAGCCAGAAAGGTCAGTGCTCCCACCACACAGCCAGCACTGTCAGTGCTCCCGCCACACAGCCAGCACTGTCAGTGCTCCCCCCACACAGCCAGCACTCTCAGTGCTCCCCCCACACAGCCAGCACTGTCAGTGCTCCCCCACACAGCCAAAACTGTCAGTGCTCCCACCACACAGCCAGAAAGGTCAGCGCTCCCACCACACAGCCAGCACTGTCAGTGCTCCCGCCACACAGCCAGCACTGTCAGTGCTCCCACCACACAGCCAGCACTGTCAGTGCTCCCCCACACAGCCAAAACTGTCAGTGCTCCCACCACACAGCCAGAAAGGTCAGTGCTCCCACCACACTGCCAGCACTGTCAGTGCTCCCCCCACACAGCCAGCACTGTGAGTGCTCCCTCCACACAGCCAGCACTGTCAGTGCTCCCCACACAGACTGCACCGACAGTGCTCCCCCCACAGCCAACACTGTCAGTGCTCCCACCACACATCCAGCACTGTCAGTGCTCCCCCACACAGCCAGCACTGTCAGTGCTCCCACCACACATCCAGCACTGTCAGTGCTCCCCCACACAGCCAACACTGTCAGTGCTCCCACCACACATCCAGCACTGTCAGTGCTCCCCCACACAGCCAGCACTGTCAGTGCTCCCTCCACACAGCCAGCACTGTCAGTGCTCCCCACACAGACTGCACCGACAGTGCTCCCCCCACAGCCAACACTGTCAGTGCTCCCACCACACATCCAGCACTGTCAGTGCTCCCCCACACAGCCAGCGCTGTCAGTGCACCCACCACACAGCCAGCACTGTCAGTGCTCCCCCACACAGCCAGCACTGTCAGTGCTCCCACCACACAGCCAGAAAGGTCAGTGCTCCCACCACACAGCCAGCACTGTCAGTGCTCCCGCCACACAGCCAGCACTGTCAGTGCTCCCCCCACACAGCCAGCACTGTCAGTGCTCCCCCCACACAGCCAGCACTGTCAGTGCTCCCCCACACAGCCAAAACTGTCAGTGCTCCCACCACACAGCCAGAAAGGTCAGTGCTCCCACCACACAGCCAGCACTGTCAGTGCTCCCACCACACAGCCAGCACTGTCAGTGCTCCCGCCACACAGCCAGCACTGTCAGTGCTCCCGCCACACAGCCAGCACTGTCAGTGCTCCCCCACACAGCCAAAACTGTCAGTGCTCCCACCACACAGCCAGAAAGGTCAGTGCTCCCACCACACAGCCAGCACTGTCAGTGCTCCCACCACACAGTCAGCACTGTCAGTACTCCCCCCACACAGCCAGCACTGTCAGAGCGCCCCCCACACAGCCAGCACTGTCAGTGCTCCCACCACACAGCCAGCACTGTCAGTGCTCCCACCACACAGTCAGCACTGTTAGTACTCCCCCCACACAGCCAGCACTGTCAGAGCGCCCCCCACACAGCCAGCACTGTCAGTGCCAACCCACACAGCCAGCACTGTCAGTGTTCCCCCCACACAGCCAGCACTGTCAGTGGTCCCACCACACAGCCAGCAATGTCAGTGCTCCCCACACAGCCAGCACTGTCAGTGCTCCCCCACACAGCCAGCACTGTCAGAGCACCCCCCACACAGCCAGCACTATCAGTGCTCCCCCCACACAGCCAGCACTCAGTGGTCCCCCCACACAGTCAGCACTGTCAGTGCTCCCCCACATAGCAGCACTGTTAGTGCTCTCCCCACACATCCAGCACTGTCAGTGCTCCCCCCACACAGCCAGCACTGTCAGAGCTCCCCCCACACAGCCAGCACTATCAGTGGTCCCCCCACACAGCCAGCACTGTCAGTGGTGCCCCCACACAGCCAGCACTGTTAATGCTCCCCACACACAGCCAGCACTGTCAGTGTCCCCCCACACTGCCAGCACTGCCAGTGCTCCCCACCCAGCCAGCACTGTCAGTGCTCCCCCCACACAGCCAGCACTGTCAGTGCTCCCACCACACAGCCAGCACTGTCAGTGCTCCCACCACGCAGCCAGCACTGTCAGTGCTCCCACCACACAGTCAGCACTGTCAGTACTCCCCCCACACAGCCAGCACTGTCAGAGCGCCCCCCACACAGCCAGCACTGTCAGTGCCAACCCACACAGCCAGCACTGTCAGTGTTCCCCCCACACAGCCAGCACTGTCAGTGGTCCCACCACACAGCCAGCAATGTCAGTGCTCCCCCACACAGCCAGCACTGTCAGTGCTCCCACCACACAGCCAGCAAGGTCAGTGCTCCCCCGCACAGCCAGCTCTGTCAGTGCTCCCACCACACAACCAGCACTGTCAGTGCTCACACACACAGCCAGCACTGTCAGTGCTCACCCCACACAGCCAGCACTGTCAGTGCTCCCCCACACAGCCAAAACTGTCAGTGCTCCCACCACACAGCCAGAAAGGTCAGTGCTCCCACCACACAGCCAGCACTGTCAGTGCTCCCGCCACACAGCCAGCACTGTCAGTGCTCCCCCCACACAGCCAGCACTCTCAGTGCTCCCCCCACACAGCCAGAAAGGTCAGTGCTCCCACCACACTGCCAGCACTGTCAGTGCTCCCCCCACACAGCCAGCACTGTGAGTGCTCCCTCCACACAGCCAGCACTGTCAGTGCTCCCCACACAGACTGCACCGAAAGTGCTCCCCCACAGCCAACACTGTCAGTGCTCCCACCACACATCCAGCACTGTCAGTGCTCCCCCACACAGCCAGCACTGTCAGTGCTCCCACCACACATCCAGCTCTGTCAGTGCTCCCCCACACAGCCAACACTGTCAGTGCTCCCACCATACATCCAGCACTGTCAGTGCTCCCCCACACAGCCAGCACTGTCAGTGCTCCCTCCACACAGCCAGCACTGTCAGTGCTCCCCACACAGACTGCACCGACAGTGCTCCCCCCACAGCCAACACTGTCAGTGCTCCCACCACACATCCTGCACTGTCAGTGCTCCCCCACACAGCCAGCGCTGTCAGTGCACCCACCACACAGCCAGCACTGTCAGTGCTCCCCCCACACAGCCAGCACTGTCAGTGCTCCCCACACAGCCAGCACTCTCAGTGCTCCCCCACACAACCAGCACTGTCAGTGCTCCCACACACAGCCAGCAGTGTCAGTGCCACCCCTCACACAGCCAGCACTGTCAGTGCTCCCACCACACAGCCAGCACTATCAGTGCTCTCCCACCCAGCCAGCAGTGTCAGTGCTACCCCCCACACAACCAGCACTGTCAGTGCTCCCCCCACACAGCCAGCACTGTCAGAGCTCCCACCACACAGCCAGCACTATCAGTGGTCCGCCCACACAGTCACACTGTCAGTGGTCCCCCCACAGAGCCAGCACTGTCAGTGCTCCCCCACATAGCAGCACTGTCAGTGCTCTCCCCACACAGCCAGCACTGTCAGTGCTCCCCCACACAGCCAGCACTGCCAGTGCTCCCCCACACAGCCAGCACTGTCAGTGCTCCCACCACACAGCCAGCACAGTCAGTGCTCCCACCACACAGCCAGCACTGTCAGTGCTCCACCACACAGTCAGCACTGTCAGTGCTCCCCCCACACAGCCAGCACTGTCAGTGGTCCCACCACACAGCCAGCACTGTCAGTGCTCCTCCACACAGCTAGCACTGTCAGTGCTCCCACCACACAGCCAGCACTGTCAGTGCTCCCCGCACACAGCCAGCACTGTCAGTGGTCCCACCACACAGCCAGCACTGTCAGTGCTCCCACCACACAGCCAGCAAGGTCAGTACTCCCCCCACACAGCCAGCACTGTCAGTGCTCCCTCACACAGCCAGCACTGTCAGTGCTCCCACCACAGAGACTGCACCGTCAGTGCTCCCCCCACAGCCAACACTGTCAGTGCTCCCACCACACAGCCAGCACTGTCAGTGCTCTTCCACAGAGCCAGCACTGTCAGTGCTCCCCCCAAACAGCCAGCACTGTCAGTGTTCCCACCACACAGCAGCATTGTCAGTGCTCCTCCCACACAGCCAGCACTGTCAGTTCTCCCCCCACAAAGCCAGCACTGTCAGTGCTCCCACCACACAGCCAGCACTGTCAGTGCTCCACCCACACAGCCAGCACTGTCAGTGCTCCCCACACAGCCAGCACTGTCAGTGCTCCCCACACACAGCCAGCACTGTCAGTGCTCTCCCCACACAGCCAGCACTGTCAGTGCTCCCCACACAGCCAGCACTGTCAGTGCTCCCACCACACAGCCAGCACTGTCAGTGCTCCCTCCACACAGGCAGCACTGTCAGTGCTCTCACCACACAGCCAGCACTGTCATTTCTCCCACCACACAGCCAGCACTGTCAGTGCTCCCCCACACAGCCAGCACTGTCAGTGATCCCCCCACACAGCCAGCATTGTCAGTGCTCCCACCACACAGCCAGCCCTGTCAGTGCTCCCACAACACAGCCAGCACTGTCAGTGCTCCCACCACACAGCCAGCACTCTCAGTGCTCCCACCACACAGCCAGCATTGTCAGCGCTCCCCTCACACAGCCAGCGCTGTCAGTGCTCCCACAACACTGCCAGCACTGTCAGTGCTACCACCACACAGCCAGCACTGTCAGTGCTCCCACCACACAGCCAGCACTGCCAGTGCTCCCCCACACAGCCAGCACCGTCAGTTCTCCCCCACACAGCCAGCACTGTAAGTGCTCCCCCCACACAGCCAGCACTGTCAGTGCACCCACCACACAGCCAGCACGGTCAGTGCTCCCACCACACAGCCAGCAGTGTCAGTGCTCCCCCTACACAGCCAGCACTGTCAGTGCTCCCACCACACAGCCAGCACTGTCAGTGCTCCACCCACACAGCCAACACTGTCAGTGCTCCCCCCACACAGCCAGCACTGTCAGTGCTCCCCCCACATAACCAGAACTGTCAGTGCTCCCCCACACAGCCAGCTTGGGACATTGGTTCTTTTTCCTTTTCCTCTCTCTCCTTTTCTTTTTGTTCTGCTGGGGATAATCTTTCTTTCTCCCTAATTTCAAATTCAAGTTGCTCTAACTTTTTTCATCCTCAAGATGCTTTATCTGTAATTGAATTTTTGCCATTTTCAGTAATTCTGCATGTGTCGCAGGCAATTGCAAATGCTAAGCTACCGCCACAAACGCCCCTTCATTCCATACCTTGTCACGCAATATTAACCATAATGTGTGTGCTAAATCTAATAGCCTTTTTCTTAGCCTCCATTTGTAAGGTACTGCGCGTGACCTTTTCCACTCCCAAAAATCACCGAGCCCCTGAAAGAGCCATTGTCCACAACCCACTCCATATTTCAACTTGAATTCAATACCTGAAAGCAAACTGAAATATGCTCACCCTTCACTGTCTTTAAGTACACTAAACCAACTCGAATCACGAAAGATATACTTTAATGCCAATAGCCCACAATTTTGTTATGGGCCAGAGCTTAGAAACCCCAAAGTATATTATAAAGATCCCCTGACTACAACTTTTATGTTGAGTTTGGCTGGGATGAACACAAGCGCCTTCCCTTCAGCTGTCATTCAAGAGTCTTCCTCGAGGCTGCAGGGCAAATGCACTGCACCACCGTGCTGCCCTTACACAACAAGAGTTGTTATCAATTACAAACATAAAGACATCACACAGCTACAGTAATCTATGTATAACATTTAATGATCCACCCATTAACTGTTCCAATTCAAAAACAAAGTCCCATAAACCCAAAACCCCTTTTCAAGGGCGTGGCCCAGCACTCTGCATTCTCACTTGAATGAGACTAGCTTTCACTGAGATTATAATCTCGCTGTACCAGCAGACCTAACTCCTTCGGAAAGGAAACTATATCTTTTAGGTGACCAAAACAGGTCGCTATAATCAATGGTTGTTTTTCTGGACCAACTCGTTAGAATGAAAACAGAGAGAGAGACAGGCCAAAACACTCTTTTCCCTATCGTAGTCCACAGCAGTCAAAACTGGAAACGAAACTAAGAAAAAAACTCACATCCATCGCTCTGCTCCGCCCACAAAATGACATCACTGAAGCCACGTGTTACGACCACAACCTTTCCTGAAGGGACACTCCCATGACACTTTCCACAGGGGACCGTCGTGGATTTTCCTCCATGATCACATTGCTGCTTGTGTAATCTTACTGGGCAATAAAAATGTCTGCTGTCATTTTGTACATGTTTGTGTAGAAACAGAGAGAGCGAGAGAGACAACTTCGCTGTCAGATACTCTGAACTTACTTTTAAAAGTTCAAATATTTAGGGGCGCTTCCTGTGCACAAGCTGCCTGCAGAATTCCCCAAATTAAAAGCAGGATGATAGATTATTGCTATATTGATTCATTGATTTATTTGGTGCATTGGAGGATTGATTTAGTGCATAGCTATAAAATTGTATTCTTCAAAAGGTCATGAATGTGGAAAGATAGTCAATGTTTCAGATAATGAAGAATCTGTTGCCATTTCTGCAGAAATTCAGACATTGTTTCAGGAAATGTTGCATAAAAGTTTAATGTATTGAATTGACCACAGTATTCCAGTACATTAGTAATGCAATTGTATTAAATACTTGGCAACAGCAAGGTTAATTCCAGGGTGTTATCTTTTTAAGGTTAGTGGCGCAGTGTTTATCACTGCTGCCTTGAGGCGCCGAGGTCCCAAGTTCGATCCCGGGTCTGGGTCACTGTCTATGTGGAGTTTGCACATTCTCCCTGTGTTTGCGTAGTTTTCGCCCCGACAAAAAGCAACGATGCGCGGGATAGGTGGATTGGCCACGCTAAATTGGCCCTTAAATAAATAAAGTGAAATAGGCAATCCAGTAAAAAAAAATCTTTGTAAGATTAGCGTGCGTAGCTGGAGCACATAGACACTGAATTAATTTGATGGGCATTAGTAAATGTGACGCAATGACCAATGCTTGATTAATAAATACTAAACAGGTATTTAAACAGCCATACAGTAAACAGTGTCCATGGAAACAGTGTCCTCCAGGAAAAGGTGTTAGTGTATACCGTACACTGCTGTGAACAGAGTCTAGGTAAGCAGCGCAAACAGGAAACAATGGTTATGTAATCCGTACACTTCTGCAAACCCAGTCTTGGTAAACAGCGCCTCCGGTAATCAGTGTTTATGTAAACCGAGCACAACTAAACAGTGACAATGTAAACATTGCCCTACAGTAACAGTGGTTATGTAAATCGTGCACTGCGGTAAACATACAACATACTCTATGTAAGCAGTGCCCTACAGTAAGCAATGTTTACGTAAACCATACACTAACATAAACAGTGTCCTACAGTAAGCAGTGTTTACGTAAACCATACACTAACATAAACAGTGTCCTACAGTAAGCAGTGTTTACGTAAACCATACACTACCATAAACAGTGTCCTACAGTAAGCAGTGTTTACGTAAACCGTACACTCCTTTAAATAGAGTCTATGTAAACAGTGCCCTCCAGTAAGCAATGTTTACGTAAACTGTACTATACTGTAAACAGAGTCTATGTAAACAGTGCCCTACAGTAAGCAATGTTTACGTAAACTGTACACTACTGTAAACAGAGTCTATGTAAACAGTGCCTTACAGTAAGCAGTGTTTACGTAAACCGTACACTACTGTAAACAGTCTGTGTAAACAGTGCCCCCCCCCCACCCCCAGTAAACAGTGTTTATGTAAAAGGTGCCCTACAGTAAACAATATTTAAACAGTGCCCGACAGTAAACAGAGTCCAGAAAACAGTTTCCTATAGTAAACACTATTTATGTAAACCGTTCCTTGCTGTAAACAGTCGATGGAAACAGTACCCTACAGCAAACAAACTGAAAGTAGACCGTACACTACTGTAAACGGAGTTTATTTAAAAAGTGCCCTACAGTAATCAGTATTTAAATAGTGCCCTAGCGTAACCAGAGTCTATGTAAATGTACCCTACAGTAAACAGTATTGAAACAGTACCCAACAGTAAACTGTCTATGCAAACACTGTCCTGCAGTAAACAGTATTTAAACATTGTGCTTCTGTAAACAGAGTGAAAGTAAGTCTTACACCACGGTAATCAGAGTCATTGAAAACAGTGTTTACGTAAACCGTACACTCCTGTAAACAGAGTCTATGTAAACAGATTGCCCAATTATAAACAGTGCTTATGTAAATCGTACACTGCTGTTAACACAGTCTATCTAAACAATGTCCCGCAGTAAACAGTGTTAATATAAACCTCACACTACTGTAAATGAGTCTCTGTAAACAGCGCCCTATAATAAACAGTGCTAACCTAAACCGTACTCTGCTGTAAACTGAGTCAATGTACACAGTGCCCGAGAGTAAACAATGTTTATGTAAACCGAACACTGCTGTAAACAGAGTCTATGCAAACAGCGCAAGCAGGAAACAATGTTTATGTAAACCGTACACTTCTGCAAACCCAGTCTTGGTAAACAGCGCCTACAGTAATCCGAGTTTATGTAAACCGAGCACAACTGGAAACAGTGACAATGTATACATTGCCCTAAAGTAACAGTGGTTATGTAAATCGTGCACTGCGGTAAACATACTCTATGTAAACAGTGCCCTACAGTAAGCAGTGTTTACGGAAACGGTACACTACCATAAACAGTGCCCTACAGTAAACAGTGTTTCTATAAAATGTACACTGCTGTGCACAGAGACTATGTAAACAGTGCACTACAATAAACAGAGTGAAAGTACACCGCACACTGCTGTAAACAGAGTCTGTGTAAACAGTGAACTGCAGTAAACAGAATTTATACTGTGCTCTCCAGTAAAATGAGTATAGTTAAACAGTGCCCTACAGTAAACAGAGTGAAAGTAACCCGTACACTACTGCAAACAGAGTCTATGTAAACACTGCCCTATAGTAAACAGTGTTTCTGTAAATCGTACACTGCTGTAAATAGTGGCGATGTAAACAGTGCCCTAAAGTAAGTGTTTATGTAAACCGTGCACTGCTGTAAACATACTCTATGTAAACAGCGACGTACAGTGAACAATGTTTACTTAAACTGTACCATACTGAAAACAGAGTCGATGCAAACAGTTCCATCCATTAAACAGTGTTAATGTAAACCATACAGCACACTCAACAGAGTCTATGTAAACAGTGCCCCACAGAAATCAGTCTATGAAAATAGTGCATGACAGTGAATAGAGACTAGGTTAACTGCACCCTACAGTAAACAACGTCTATGCTATCTGCGACCTACAATAAACAGTGTTAATGCAAACCGTACACTACTGTAAACAGTCTATATAATTAATGCGCTAGCGTAAAGATAATCGACTAAGACGGTGCCGTACAGTAAAAAGTGTTTAGGTAAACCGTACACTGCTGTAAACAGAGTCTATGTAATCTGAACCCTGCAGTAAACAGTGTTTATGTAAACTGTACACTGATGCAAACAGAGTCGAGGCAAACAGTGCGCTACTGCAAACAATGGTTATGTAAACTGTACACAACTGTAAACAATCTATGTAAAAGTGCCTTGCAGTAAACAGTGCATGTCAATGGACATTGCTGTAAACGGAGTCTATACACTGCTGTAAACAGATTCTATGTAAACAGGGCCCTACAGTAAACAGAGTGAAAATAAACCGTGCCCTACTTAAGCAGAGTCTGTAAAAGTGCCCTACAGTGAACAGTGCTTATGTGAAATGTACATTGCTGTAAACAGAGACTATGTAAACAGTGCACTACAGTGAACGGAATTCTAACTGCGCCATACAGTAAAAAGAGTCTATGTAAACAGCGCCCGAAGGTTAACAGAATGAAAGTAAACCCTGCACTACTGTAAACAGAGTTTATGTAAGCAGTGCACTACAGTAAACAGTTTTTCTGTAAATCACAGTGCTGTAAACAGTGACTATATAAACAGTGCCCTACGCTAAACAGTCTATGTAAACAGTACGCTACGGTAAACAATATTGATGTAAACCCCACACGACTGCCAACAAAGTCTGGGTGCACAGTGCTCTACAGTAAACAATGTTAATGTAAATCATACACAACTGTAAATAGTGTCTTTGTAAATATAGCACTACAGCAAACAGTGTTTATGTAAAGAGTAGACTGCTGGAAACAGATTCTGTATAAACGGTGCCCGACAGTAAACAGTGTTTATGTAAATGGTATACTGCTGGAAACAGATTCTGTATAAACGGTGCTCTACAGTAAACAGTGTTTATGTAAACAGTATACTGCTGGAAACAGATTCTATATAAACGGTGCTCTACAGTAAAGAGTGTTTATGTAAGCAGTATACTGCTGGAAACAGATTCTATATAAACGGTGCCCTACAGTAAACAGTGTTTATGTAAACAGTATGCTGCTGGAAACAGATTCTATATAAACGGTGCTCTACAGTAAACAGTGCTTATGTAAACAGTATACTGCTGGAAACAGATTCTATATAAACGGTGCTCTACAGTAAACAGTGTTTATGTAAACGGTGTACTGCTGGAAACAGATTCTGTATAAACGGTGCCCGACAGCAAACAGTGTTTATGTAAACAGCATACTGCTGGAAACTGATTCTATATAAACGGTGCCCTACAGTAAATAGTGTTTATGTAAACAGTATACTGCTGGAATCAGATTCTATATGAACGGTGCACTTCAGTAAACAGTGTTTATGTAAACAGTATACTGCTGGAAACAGATTCTATATAAACGGTGCTCTACAGTAAACAGTGTTTATGTAAAGGGTATACTGCTGTAAACAGAATCTTTCTAAACGGTGCCCTACAGTAAACACTGTTTATGTGAACAGTGTACTGCTGGAAACAGATTCTATAGACACGGTGCCCTACAGTAAACAGTGTTTATGTAAACAGTGTACTGCTGGAATCAGATTCTATATGAACGGTGCACTACAGTAAACAGTGTTTATGTAAACAGTATACTGCTGGAAACAGATTCTATATAAACGGTGCTCTACAGTAAACAGTGTTTATGTAAACAGTATACTGCTAGAAACAGATTATATATAAACGGTGCCCGACAGCAAACAGTGTTTATTTAAAATAAATTCTGCCGTAAACAGGGTCTATGTAAATAAAGCACTACAGCACACAGTGTTTATGTAAGCAGTACACTGCTGGAAGCAGATTCTATATAAACGGTGCCCGACAGTAAACAGTGTTTATGTAAATCATACACTCCTGTAAACATAGTCTATATAAATAGAGCACTACAGCAACAAGTGTTTATGTAAATCATACACTACTGTAAACATAGTCTATGTAAATAGAGCACTACAGCAACAAGTGTTTATGTAAACAGTATACTTCTGGAAACAGATTCTACATAAACGGTGCCCTACAGTGAACAGTGTTTATTTAATAGATACACTGCTGCAAACAGAGTCTATGTAACAGTGCCCGACAGTAAACAGTGGTTACGTAAACGTACAATACGGTAAACCTGGTCTATGTAAACAGTTCCCTACAGTAAACAGTGTTTATGTAAGCCATACCCTGCTCCAAATAGAGTCTATGCAACAGTGGCCAATAATAAATAGTTTTTATGCAAATCGTACACTACTGTAAACAGAGTATGTGTAAACAGTGTCCTGCTGTAAACAGTGTTTCTGTAAAATGTACACTCCTGTAAACAGAGTCAATGTAAACAGTGCCCTACAGTAAACAGTATTTATGTGAAGTGTACACTGCTGCAAAAACTCTATGTGAACAGTGTCCAAAACTAAACAGTGTTTCTTAAATCGTATGCTGCTGTAAACAAAGTATATGTAAACAGCGCCCTCCAGTAAACAGCGTTAATATAAACCGTACACTACTGTAAATAGTGTATATGTAAACAGTGTCTTACAGTAATTATTGTTCATGTAAACCGTACACTGTTGTAAACAGAGTCTGTGTAAACAGTGTCCTACTGTAAACAGTGTTTCTGTAAAATGTACACTACTGTAAACAGAGTCAATGTAAACAGTGCCCTACAGTAAACAGTATTTATGTGAAGTGTACACTGCTGCAAAAACTCTATGTGAACAGTGTCCAAAACTAAACAGTGTTTCTTAAATCGTATGCTGCTGTAAACAAAGTCTATGTAAACAGTGCCCTCCAGTAAACAGCGTTAATGTAAACCGTACACTACTGTAAATAGTGTATATGTAAACAGTGCCTTACAGTAATTATTGTTCATGTAAACCGTACACTGTTGTAAACAGAGTCTGTGTAAACAGTGTCCTACTGTAAACAGTGTTTCTGTAAAATTTACACTACTGTAAACAGAGTCAATGTAAACAGTGCCCTACAGTAAACAGTATTTATGTGAAGTGTATACTGCTGCAAAAACTCTATGTGAACAGTGTCCAAAAATAAACAGTGTTTCTTAAAATGTATGCTGCTGTTAACTAAGTCTGTGTAAACAGCGCCCTACAGTAAACAGTGTTAACGTGAACCGTACTCCGCTGTCTATGTAAACAGTGCCGTAACAGTGTTCATGTAAACCGAGGACTGCTGTAAGCAGAGTCTATGTAAAAAGAGCCCTGCAGGAAACAGTTTTTCAAAACCGTAACCTGCAGTAAAAAGTGTCTGTGTAAAAAGTGCACTACAGTAACCAGTGTTTGTAGAAACCGTAAACTGTTGTATACAGAGTCTATGTCAACAATGTCCTACAGTAAACAACATTTGGATACACCGTACACCACTGTAAACAGAGTGCATGTAACAGAGACCTACAGTTAACAGTATTCAAGCAGTGCCATACAGTAAGCAGAGTCCATGTAAACCGTGACCTACAGTAAACGGAGCGAAAGCTAACCGCACAAGACTGTAAACACTGTTTACATTGACTCCGTACAACAGTGTACGGTTTACATGAACAATAATTACTGTAAGACACTGTTTACATATACACTATTTACAGTAGTGTACGGTTTACAGTCTGTGTCTCTGTACAGACTGTGTCTATGTGAACAGTGCCCGACAGTAAAACGTGTTTATGCAAACTGTACACTGCTGTAGACAAAGTCTATGTAAAGAGTACACTAACTAAACAGTGTTTATGTAAACCGCACATTGCCGTAAACAGAGTACATGTAAACAGTGCCCTACAGTGAACAGAGTGAAAGTAAACCGTGTTAGACGTTTTAGTTGCTGTGATATGAAGAGTCTAAAGTTCTGTTCCTTTTTCACAAACACCCATTTATTTCATTCCAAACAGCCTTTGCACAAAACTCTGACTATCCATCACCTCACAGGCTACATGAAGCCCCTTTACATATCAGAGATTGGCGGAGGCAGATACAACAATGACTTTCGCATTTCATGATGTGGAGATGCCGGCGTTGGACTGGGGTGAGCACAGTACGAAGTCTTACAACACCAGGTTAAAGTCCAACAGGTTTGTTTCGATGTCACTAGCTTTCGGAGCGCTGCTCCTTCCTCAGGCGAGGAAGGAGCAGCGCTCCGAAAGCTAGTGACATCGAAACAAACCTGTTGGACTTTAACCTGGTGTTGTAAGACTTCGTACTGTTTCGAATTTCAATGCGAGAAACAACAGCATTCAAATGCATGCCTCTGTGGAAAGGTCGGTCGAGTGGGATTGAATGATCTCCTAATCTAAAGAGCCACTGAGGTTAAACGGAATGAATGTCCTCCGTTGTTACTTCACGCACTTTTAAATTTTTGGTCACGTCTGGCTGTGAGGTGATGTGCAGCGACACCTGGAGTTTCCCCTCAATGCTCCCCACCACGGCGTGTTTCATCATGGTAATCCTTTATATACAATGTGTCCGTGCTTGATGTCAGCGTCAGCTTTAGCTCACTGGTTACTTCACAGCATCAACTTAATTGTAAGTTCGGACCTGTCTCACCGTGGGTGCTGCCTGGCGTTTTTTATATTTCCGTAAAATGTGTGGTGCGTAAATAAAAGCAGCAGCACATTTATAATTAGAAGTCGGTGTATTTTGTTACAGGAGCATTGATCTGTTTTAAAAGCAGCCTATGCCACGTGTTTACTTTCTGGGCTCGCGCTGCGGAAACCCTAGTTCGATTCCAGCTCTGTACAATAACTGACCTGTCACACTTTGCCAATTACTCACTACCTAAATGGAGGAAAAGAACATTAACGATTATCTATTATACATTTTTTGAAATTTCGGAACAAAATTGTTTCCGCAGGCAAATTGATTAATCCATTTTTTCCAAGTGAAGCGCTGTTCCCCAGATCTCCAAGAACACTGAGGTAGACCGAAGACTGGAGAGTGGGGGTGGAGGGTATGATACTGGGGAGTGCCGGTGGAGGATGTGATACTGGGGTATGGGGGTGGAGGGTGTGATACTAGGGTGGGGATGGGGTTTGTGATACTGGGGTGTGGGGGTGGAGGGGGTGATACTGGGTGGGGATCGGATTTGTGATACTGGGGTGTGGGGGTGGAGGGTGTGATACTGGGGTGTGGGGGTGGAGGGTGTGATACTGGGATGTGGGGGTGGAGGGTGTGATACTTGGATGTGGGGGTGGAGGGTGTGATACTTGGATGTGGGGGTGGAGTGTGTGATACTGGGGTGTGGGGGTGTGGGGGTGATACTGGGGTGTAGGGGTGGAGGGTGTGATACTGGGGTGTGGGGTGTGTGATACTGTGGTGGGGGTCCAGGGTGTGATACTGGGGTGTGCCGGTGGAGGATGTGATACTGGGGAATGGGGGTGGAGGGTGTGATACTGGGGTGGGGATGGGGTTTGTGATACTGGGGTGTGGGGGTGGAGGGGGTGATACTGGGTGGGGATCGGGTTTGTGATATTGGGGTGTGGGGGTGGAGGGTGTGATACTGGGGTGTGGGGGTGGAGGGTGTGAGACTGGGATGTGGGGGTGGAGGGTGTGATACTGGGATGTGGGGGTGGAGGGTGTGATACTTGGATGTGGGGGTGGATTGTGTGATACTGGGGTGTGGGTTGGAGGGTGTGATACTTGGGTGAGGGTGGAGGCTGTGATACTGGGGTGGGGGTGGAGGGTGTGATACTGGGATGTGGGGGTGGAGGGTGTGAAACTGGGGTGTGGGGGTGAGGGAGTGATACTGGGGTGTGGGGGTGGAGGGTGTGATACTGGGGTGGGATTGGAGGGGGTGATACTGGGGTGTGGGGGTGGAGGGTGTGATTCTGGGGTGTGCCGGTGGAGGGTGTGTTACTGGGCTGTGGGTGTGAGTGTGTGATACTGGTGTGGGGGTGGTGTGATACTGGGGTGTGGGGGTGGAGGGTGTGATACTGGGGTCAGGTGGAGGGTGTGATACTGGGATGTGGGGGTGGAGTGTGTGATACTGGGGTGTGGAGTGTGTGATAATGGGGTGTGGGGGTGGAGGGTGTGATACTGGGGTGTGGGGGTGGAGGGTGTGATACTGGGAAGTGGGGGTGGAGGGTGTGAAACTGGAGTGTGGGGGTGGAGGTTGTGATACTGGGGTGTGCGGGTGGAGGATGTGATACTGGGGTTTTCGGGAGGGTGTGATACTGGGGTGTGGGGTTGGAGGGTGTGATACCGGGGTGTGGGGGTGGAGGGTGTGATACTGGGGTGTTGGGGTGGAGGGTGTGATACTGGGGTGTGCGGTTGGAGGGTGTGATACTGGGGTGTGGGGATAAGGGTGTGATACTGGGGTGTGCGGGTGGAGGGTGTGATACTGGGGTGTGGGGGTGGAGGGTGTGATACTGGGGTGAGGGGGTGGAGGGTGTGAAACAGGGGTGTGCGGGTGGAGGGTGTGACACTGGGGTGTGGGGCTTGAGGGTGTGATACTGGAGTGTGTGGGTGGAGGGTGTGATCCTGGGGTGTGGGGGTGGAGGGTGTGATACTGGAGTGTGTGAGTGGAGGATTTGATACTGGGGTGTACGGGTGGAGGGTGTGATACTGGGGTGTGGGGGTGGAGGGTGTGGTACAGGGGTGGGGGTGAGAGTGTGATACTGGGGTGTGCGTTTGGAGGGTGTGATACAGGGGTGTGGGGGTGGAGAATGCGATACTGGGGTGTGGGAGTGGAGGGTGTGCTACTGGGGTGTGAGGTTGATGGATGCGGTAGTGGGGTGGGGGCTGGGATACTGATGTGTAAGGGTAGAGGATGTAACGGTGTGAGGGTGTGGCACTGTAGTGTGTGGATGGATGGGTGTGATTCTGGAGTGCGGGGTGGTGATACTGGAGTGTGCGGTTGGCAGGTGTCTTACTGGGATTTCGGGATGGAGGGTGTGATACTAGGGTGGGGGTGAGGGTCTGATACTGGGTTGTGGGGGTGGAGGGTGTGATAATGGGAGGGGTGGAGGGTGTCATACTGGGGTGGGGGTGGAGTGTGTGATACTGGGGTGTGGGGGTGGAGGGTGTGATACTGGGGTGTGCGGGTGGAGGGTATGGTACAGGGGTGTGGGGGTGGAGTGTGTGATACTGGGGTGGGGGTGGAGGGTGTGATACTGGGGTGTGGAGGTGGAGGGGGTGATACTGGGGTGTGGGGTGGAGGGTGTGATACTGGGGTGTGGGGGTGGAGGGTGTGATACTGGGGTGGGGGTGGAGGGTGTGATACTGGAATGTGTGCCGGTGGGGTGTTACTGGAGTGTGGGGGTGGAGGGTGTGATATTGGTGTGTGGGGTTGGAGGGTGTGATACTGGGGTGGGGGTGGAGGGTGTGATACTAGTGTGTGAGGGTGGAAGGTGTGATACTGGGGTTTCGGGGAGGAGGGTGTGATACTGGGGAGTGGGGGTGGAGGGTGTGATACTGGGGTGTGGAGGTGGAGGGGGTGATACTGGGGTGTGGGGTGGAGGGTGTGATACTGGGGTGTGGGGGTGGAGGGTGTGATACTGGGGTGTGGGTGTGGACGATGTGATACTGGGGTGTGTGGGTGGAGGGTGTGATACTGGTGTGTGGGGGTGGAAGGTGTGATACTGGGGTGGGGGTGGAGGGTGTGATACTGGAATGTGTGCCGGTGGAAGGTGTGATACTGGGGTGTGGGGGTGGGGGGTGTGATACTGGGGTGGGGGTGGAGGGTGTGATACTGGGGTGTGCCGGTGGAGGGTGTGCCGGTGGGGGGTGTGATACTGATGTGTGGGGGTGGAGGGTGTGATACTGGGGTGTGGGGGTGGAGGGTGTGATACTGGGGTGTGAGGGTGGGGGCGGTGATACTGGGGTGGGGGTTTGGAGGGTGTGATACTGGGGTGTGCCGGTGGATGGTGTGATACTGGGGTGTGGGGGTGGAGGGTGTGATACTGGGGTGTGGGGGTTGGGGTGTGATACTGGGGTGGGTGGAGGGTGTGATGCTGGGGTGTGGGGCTGGAGGATGTGATACTGGGGTATGGGGGAGTAGGGTGTGATACTGAGGTGTGGGGGTGAAGGGTGTGATGCTGGGGTGTGGGGGTGGAGGGTATGATACTGGGGTGTGGGGGTGGAGGGTGTGATACTGGGGTGTGGCGATGTAGGGTGTGATATTGGGGTGGGGGTGGACGGTGTGATACTGGGGTGTGGGGGTGGGTGTGTGATACTGGGCTGGGGGTGGAGGGTGTGATACTGGGGTGTGCGGGTGGAGGGTGTGATACTGGAGTGTGTGGGTGGAGGGTGTGATACTGCAGTGGGGTGGAGGGTGTGATACTGTGGTGTGCGGGTGGAGGGTGTGATACTGGAGTGTGTGGGTGGAGGGTGTGATATTTACGTGTGGGGTTGGAGGGTGTGATACTGGGGTGTGCGGGTGGAGGATGTGATACTGGGGTGTGGGGGTGGAGGGTGTGACACTGGTGGGTGGGGGTGGAGAGTGATACTGGCGTGTGGGGTGGAGGGTGTGATACTGGGATGTCGGGATGGAGGGTGTGATACTGGGGTGTGGGGTGGAGGGTGTGATACTGGTGTGTCTAGGGATGGAGGGTGTGATACTGGGGTGTGGGGTGGAGGGTGTGATACTGGGTGTGCGGGTGGAGGATGTGATACTGGGGTGTGGGGGTGGAGGGTGTGATACTGGAGTGTGTGGTTGGAGGGTGTGATATTGGGGTGGGGTTGGAGGGTGTGATACTGCGGTGTGGGGGTGGAAGGTGTGTTACTGGTGTGTGGGAATGCAGGGTGTGATACTGGGGTGGGGGTGGAGGGTGTGATACTGGGGTGTGCGGTTGGAGGATTTGATACTGGGGTGGGGGGTGGAGGGTGTGATACTGGGGTCTGCGGGTGGAGGATGTGATACTGGTGTGAGGGGCTGGATGGTGTGATACTGGGGTGTGCCGGTGGAGGGTGTGATACTGGTGTGTGGGGCTGGAGGGTGTGATACTGGTGTGTGGGGCTGGAGGGTGTGATACTGGGGTGTGGGGGTGGAAGGTGTGTTACTGGAGTTTGGGGGTGGAGTGTATGATACTGGGGTGTGCGGGTGGAGGGTGTGATACTGGGGTTTGGGGGTGGAGGGTGTGATACTGGGGTGTGGGGGTGGAGGATGTGATACTGGGGTGGGGTGGAGGGTGTAATACTGGAGTGTGTGGGTGGAGGATGTGATATTTGCGTGTGGGGGTGGAGGGTGTGATACTGGGGTGTGCGGGTGGAGGATGTGATACTGGGGTGTGGGGGTGGAGGGTGTGACACTGGGGAGTGGGGGTGGAGAGTGATACTGGCGTGTGGGGTGGAGGGTGTGACACTGGAATGTCGGGATGGAGGGTGTGATACTGGGGTGTGGGGTGGAGGGTGTGATACTGGTGTGTGGGGATGGAGGGTGTGATACTGGGGTGTGGGGTGGAGGGTGTGATACTGGGTGTGCGGGTGGAGGATGTGATACTGGGGTGTGGGGGTGGAGGGTGTGATACTGGAGTGTGTGGTTGGAGGGTGTGATATTGGGGTGGGGTTGGAGGGTTTGATACTGCGGTGTGGGGGTGGAGGGTGTGATACTGGGGTGTGGGGTTGGAGGGTGTGATACTGGGGTGGGGGTGGAGGGTGTGATACTGGGGTGTGCGGGTGGAGGATGTGATAATGGGGTGTGGGGGTGGAGGGTGTGATACTGGGGTGGGGGTGGAGGGTGTGATACTGGAATGTGTGCCGGTGGAAGGTGTGATACTGGGGTGTGGGGGTGGGGGTTGTGATACTGGGGTGGGGGTGGAGGGTGTGATACTGGGGTGTGCCGGTGGAGGGTGTGCCGGTGGGGGGTGTGATACTGATGTGTGGGGGTGGAGGGTGTGATACTGGGATGTCGGGATGGAGGGTGTGATACTGGGGTGTGGGGTGGAGGGTGTGATACTGGTGTGTCTAGGGATGGAGGGTGTGATACTGGGGTGTGGGGTGGAGGGTGTGATACTGGGTGTGCGGGTGGAGGATGTGATACTGGGGTGTGGGGGTGGAGGGTGTGATACTGGAGTGTGTGGTTGGAGGGTGTGATATTGGGGTGGGGTTGGAGGGTGTGATACTGCGGTGTGGGGGTGGAAGGTGTGTTACTGGTGTGTGGGAATGCAGGGTGTGATACTGGGGTGGGGGTGGAGGGTGTGATACTGGGGTGTGCGGTTTGAGGATTTGATACTGGGGTGGGGGGTGGAGGGTGTGATACTGGGGTCTGCGGGTGGAGGATGTGATACTGGTGTGAGGGGCTGGATGGTGTGATACTGGGGTGTGCCGGTGGAGGGTGTGATACTGGTGTGTGGGGCTGGAGGGTGTGATACTGGTGTGTGGGGCTGGAGGGTGTGATACTGGGGTGTGGGGGTGGAAGGTGTGTTACTGGAGTTTGGGGGTGGAGTGTGTGATACTGGGGTGTGCGGGTGGAGGGTGTGATACTGGGGTTTGGGGGTGGAGGGTGTGATACTGGGGTGTGGGGGTGGAGGATGTGATACTGGGGTGGGGTGGAGGGTGTAATACTGGAGTGTGTGGGTGGAGGGTGTGATATTTGCGTGTGGGGGTGGAGGGTGTGATACTGGGGTGTGCGGGTGGAGGATGTGATACTGGGGTGTGGGGGTGGAGGGTGTGACACTGGGGAGTGGGGGTGGAGAGTGATACTGACGTGTGGGGTGGAGGGTGTGACACTGGAATGTCGGGATGGAGGGTGTGATACTGGGGTGTGGGGTGGAGGGTGTGATACTGGTGTGTGGGGATGGAGGGTGTGATACTGGGGTGTGGGGTGGAGGGTGTGATACTGGGTGTGCGGGTGGAGGATGTGATACTGGGGTGTGGGGGTGGAGGGTGTGATACTGGAGTGTGTGGTTGGAGGGTGTGATATTGGGGTGGGGTTGGAGGGTTTGATACTGCGGTGTGGGGGTGGAGGGTGTGATACTGGGGTGTGGGGTTGGAGGGTGTGATACTGGGGTGGGGGTGGAGGGTGTGATACTGGGGTGTGCGGGTGGAGGATGTGATAATGGGGTGTGGGGGTGGAGGGTGTGATACTGGGGTGGGGGTGGAGGGTGTGACACTGGAATGTGTGCCGGTGGAAGGTGTGATACTGGGGTGTGGGGGTGGGGGTTGTGATACTGGGGTGGGGGTGGAGGGTGTGATACTGGGGTGTGCCGGTGGAGGGTGTGCCGGTGGGGGGTGTGATACTGATGTGTGGGGGTGGAGGGTGTGATACTGGGGTGTGGGGGTGAAGGGTGTGATACTGGGGTGTGAGGGTGGGGGGGTGATACTGGGGTCGGGGTTTGGAGGGTGTGATACTGGGGTGTGCCGGTGGATGGTGTGATACTGGGGTGTGGGGGTGGAGGGTGTGATACTGGGGTGTGGGGGTGAGGGTGTGATGCTGGGGTGGGTGGAGGGTGTGATGCTGGGGTGTGGGGCTGGAGGATGTGATACTGGGGTATGGGAGTGGAGGGTGTGATACTGAGGTGTGGGGGTGGAGGGTGTGATGCTGGGGTGTGGGGGTGGAGGGTATGATACTGGGGTGTGGGGGTGGAGGGTGTGATACTGGGGTGTGGCGATGTAGGGTGTGATATCGGAGTGGGGGTTGACGGTGTGATACTGGGGTGTGGGGGTAGGTGTGTGATACTGGGCTGGGGGTGGAGGGTGTGATACTGGGGTGTGCGGGTGGAGGGTGTGATACTGGAGTGTGTGGGTGGAGGGTGTGATACTGCAGTGGGGTGGAGGGTGTGATACTGTGGTGTGCGGGTGGAGGGTGTGATACAGGAGTGTGTGGGTGGAGGGTGTGATATTTACGTGTGGGGTTGGAGGGTGTGATACTGGGGTGTGCGGGTGGAGGATGTGATACTGGGGTGTGGGGGTGGAGGGTGTGACACTGGGGGGTGGGGGTGGAGAGTGATACTGGCGTGTGGGGTGGAGGGTGTGATACTGGGATGTCGGGATGGAGGGTGTTATACTGGGGTGTGGGGTGGAGGGTGTGATACTGGTGTGTGGGGATGGAGGGTGTGATACTGGGGTGTGGGGTGGGGGGTGTGATACTGGGTGTGCGGGTGGAGGATGTGATACTGTGGTGTGGGGGTGGAGGGTGTGATACTGGGGTGTGGGGCTGTAGGGTGTGATATTGGGGTGGGGGTGGACGGTGCGATACTGTGGTGTGGGGGTGGGGGTGTGATACTGGGGTGGGGGTGGAGGGTGTGATACTGGGGTGTGCGGGTGGAGGGTGTGATACTGGAATGTGTGGGTGGAGGGTGTGATACTGCAGTGGGGTAGAGGGTGTGATACTGTGGTGTGCGGGTGGAGGGTGTGATACTGGAGTGTATTGGTGGAGGGTGTGATATTTGCGTGTGGGGTTGGAGTGTGTGATACTGGGGTGTGCGGGTGGAGGATGTGATAATGGGGTGTGGGGGTGGAGGGTGTGACACTGGGGGGTGGGGGTGGAGAGTGATACTGGCGTGTGGGGTGGAGGGTGTGACACTGGGATGTCGGGATGGAGGGTGTGATACTGGGGTGTGGGGTGGAGGGTGTGATACTGGTGTGTGGGGATGGAGGGTGTGATACTGGGGTGTGGGGTGGAGGGTGTGATACTGGAGTGTGTGGTTGGAGGGTGTGATATTGGGGTGGGGTTGGAGGGTGTGATACTGCGGTGTGGGGGTGGAGGGTGTGATACTGGGGTGTGGGGGTGGAGGGTGTGATACTGGAGTGTGTGGTTGGAGGGTGTGATATTGGGGTGGGGTTGGAGGGTGTGATACTGCGGTGTGGGGGTGGAGGGTGTGATACTGGGGTGTGGGGTTGGAGGGTGTAATACTGGGGTGGGGGTGGAGGGTGTGATACTGGTGTGTGCGGGTGGAGGATGTGATAATGGGGTGTGGGGGTGGAGGGAGTGATACTGGGGTGTGCGGGTGGAGGATGTGATACTGGGGTGTGGGGGTGGAGGGTGTGATACTGGGGTGTGCCGGTGGAGGGTGTGATACTGGTGTGTGGGGCTGGAGGGTGTGATACTGGTGTGTGGGACTGGAGGGTGTGATACTGGGGTGTGGGGTTGGAAGGTGTGTTACTGGGGTTTGGGGGTGGAGTGTGTGATACTGGGGTGTGCGGGTGGAGGTTGTGATACTGGGGTTTGGAGTTGGAGGGTGTGATACTGGGGTCTGGGGGTGGAGGATGTGATACTGGGGTGTGCCGGTGGAGGATGTGATGCTGGGGTGGGGTGGAGGGTGTGGTACTGGGGTGTGGGGGTGGAGGGTATGATACTGGGGTGGGGGTGCAGGGTGTGATACTGGGGTGTGGATGGAGGGTGTGATACTGGGGTGGAGGTGGAGGGTGTGATACTGGGCTGTGGGGGGGAAGGGTGTGAAACTGGAGTGTGGGGGTGTAGGTTGTGATACTGGTGTGTGGGGGTGGAAGGTGTGATAATGTGGTGGGGGTGGAGGGTGTGATACTGGGGTGTGCGGGTGGAGGATGTGATACTGGGGTTTGGGGGTGGAGGGTGTGATACTGGGGTGTGGGGTTGGAGGGTGTGATACTGGGGTATTGGGGTGGAGGGTGTGATACTGGGGTGTTGGGGTGGAGGGTGTGATACTGGGGTGTGCGGTTGGAGGGTGTGATACTGGGGTGTGGGGATAAGGGTGTGATACTGGGGTGTGCGGGTGGAGGGTGTGATACTGGGGTGTGGGGGTGGAGGGTGTGATACTGGGGTGAGGGGGTGGAGGGTGTGAAACAGGGGTGTGCGGGTGAAGGGTGTGACACTGGGGTGTGGGGCTTGAGGGTGTGATACTGGAGTGTGTGGGTGGAGGGTGTGATCCTGGGGTGTGGGCGTGGAGGGTGTGATACTGGAGTGTGTGAGTGGAGGATTTGATACTGGGGTGTACGGGTGGAGGGTGTGATACTGCGGTGTGAGTTTCGAGGGTGTGATACAGGGGTGTGGGGGTGGAGAGTGCGATACTGGGGTGTGGGAGTGGAGGGTGTGCTACTGGGGTGTGAGGTTGATGGATGCGGTAGTGGGGTGGGGGCTGTGATACTGATGTGTAAGGGTAGAGGATGTAACGGTGTGAGGGTGTGGCACTGTAGTGTGTGGATGGATGGGTGTGATTCAGGAGTGTGGGGTGGTGATACTGGAGTGTGGGGTTGGAAGGTGTCTTACTGGGATTTCGGGATGGAGGGTGTGATACTAGGGTGGGGGTGAGGGTCTGATACTGGGTTGTGGGGGTGGAGGGTGTGATAATGGGAGGGGTGGAGGGTGTGATACTGGGGTGGGGGTGGAGTGTGTGATACTGGGGTGTGGGGGTGGAGGGTGTGATACTGGGGTGTGCGGGTGGAGGGTATGGTACAGGGGTGTGGGGGTGGAGTGTGTGATACTGGGGTGGGGGTGGAGGTTGTGATCCTGGGTTTTGGGGGTGGAGGGGGTGTTACTGGAGTGTGGGGGTGGAGGGTGTGATATTGGTGTGGGGGTGGAGGGTGTGATACTGGGGTGTGGGGTTGGAGGGTGTGATACTGGGGTGGGGGTGGAGGGTGTGATACTGGTGTGTGAGGGTGGAAGGTGTGATACTGGGGTTTCGGGGAGGAGGGTGTGATACTGGGGAGTGGGGGTGGAGGGTGTGATACTGGGGTGTGGAGGTGGAGGGGGTGATACTGGGGTGTGGGGTGGAGGGTGTGATACTGGGGTGTGGGGGTGGAGGGGGTGATACCGGGGTGTGGGTTTCGACGATGTGATACTGGGGTGTGTGGGTGGAGGGTGTGATACTGGTGTGTGGGGGTGGAGGGTGTGATACTGGGCTGGGGGTGGAGGGTGTGATACTGGAATGTGTGCCGGTGGAAGGTGTGATACTGGGGTGTGGGGGTGGGGGGTGTGATACTGGGGTAGGGGTGGAGGGTGTGATACTGGGGTGTGCCGGTGGAAGGTGTGCCGGTGGGGTGTGTGGTACTGATGTGTGGGGGTGGAGGGTGTGATACTGGGGTGTGGGGGTGGAGGGTGTGATACTGGGGTGTGAGGGTGGGGGGGGGGTGATACTGGGGTGGGGGTGGAGGGTGTGATACTGGGGTGTGCCGGTGGAGGGTGTGACACTGGGGTGTGGGGTTGGAGGGTGTGATACTGGGGTGTGCCGGTGGATGGTGTGATACTGGGGTGTGGGGTTGGAGGGTGTGATACTGGGGAGTAGGGTGTGATACTGGGGTGGGGTTGAGGGTGTGATACTGGGGTGTGCCGGTGGAGGGTGTGATACTGGGGTGTGGGGGTGGAGGGTGTGATACTGGGGTGTGGGGGTGGGGGGGTGATGCTGGGGTGTGGGGCTGGAGGATGTGATACTGGGGTATGGGGGTGGAGGGTGTGATACTGAGGTGTGGGGGTGGAGGGGGTGATGCTGGGGTGTGGGGGTGGAGGGTATGATACTGGGGTGTGGGGGTGGAGGGTGTGATACTGGGGTGTGGCGATGTAGGGTGTGATATTGGGGTGGGGGTGGACGGTGTGATACTGGGGTGTGGGGGTGTGATACTGGGCTGGGGGTGGAGGGTGTGATACTGGGGTGTGCGGGTGGAGGGTGTGGTACTGGAGTGTGTGGGTGGAGGGTGTGATACTACAGTGTGGTAGAGGGTGTGATGCTGTGGTGTGCGGGTGGAGGGTGTGATACTGGAGTGTGTGGGTGGAGGGTGTGATATTTGCGTGTGGGGTTGGAGGGTGTGATACTGGGGTGTGCGGGTGGAGGATGTGATACTGGGGTGTGGGGGTGGTGGGTGTGACACTGGGGGGGGGTGGGGGTGGAGAGTGATACTGGCGTTTGGGGTGGAGGGTGTGATACTGAGATGTCGGGATGGTGGGCGTGATACTGGGGTGTGGGGTGGAGGGTGTGATACTGGTGTGTGGGGATGGAGGGTGTGATACTGGGGTGTGGGGTGGAGTGTGTGATACTGGGTGTGCGGGTGGAGGATGTGATACTGGGGTGTGGGGGTGGAGGGTGTGATACTGGAGTGTGTGGTTGGAGGGTGTGATATTGGGGTGGGGTTGGAGGTTGTGATACTGCGGTGTGGGGGTGGAAGGTTTGTTACTGGTGTGTGGGAATGCAGGGTGTGATACTGGGGTGGGGGTGGAGGGTGTGATACTGGGGTGTGCGGGTGGAGGATTTGATACTGGAGTGGGGGTTGGAGGGTGTGATACTGGGGTCTGCGGGTGGAGGATGTGATACTAGTGTGTGGGGCTGGATAGTGTGATACTGGGGTGTGCCGGTGGAGGGTGTGATACTGGTGTGTGGGGCAGGAGGGTGTGATACTGGTGTGTGGGGCTGGAGGGTGTGATACTGGGGTGTGGGGGTGGAAGGTGTGTTACTGGAGTTTGGGGGTGGAGTGTGTGATACTGGGGTGTGCGGGTCGAGGGTGTGATACTGGGGTTTGGGGGTGGAGGGTTTGATACTGGGGTGTGGGGGTGAAGGATGTGATACTGGGGTGTGCCGGTGGAGGATGTGATACTGGGGTGGGGTGGAGGGTGTGATACTGGACTGTGTGGGTGGAGAGTGTGATACTGCAGTGGGGTGGAGTGTGTGATACTGTGGTGTGCGGGTGGTGGGTGTGATACTGGAGTGTGTGGGTGGAGGGTGTGATATTTGCGTGTGGGGGTGGAGGGTGTGATACTGGGGTGTGCGGGTGGAGGATGTGATACTGGGGTGTGGGGGTGGAGGGTGTGACACTGGGGAGTGGGGGTGGAGAGTGATACTGGCGTGTGGGGTGGAGGGTGTGATACTGGGATGTCGGGATGGAGGGTGTGATACTGGGGTGTGGGGTGGAGGGTGTGATACTGGTGTGTGGGGATGGAGGGTGTGATACTGGAGTGTGTGGTTGTAGGGTGTGATATTGGGGTGGGGTTGGAGGGTGTGATACTGCGGTGTGGGGGTGGAAGGTGTGTTACTGGAGTGTGGGGTTGGAGGGTGTGATACTGGGGTGGGGGTGGAGGGTGTGATACTGGGGTGAGGGGGTGGAGGGTGTGAAACAGGGGTGTGCGGGTGAAGGGTGTGACACTGGGGTGTGGGGCTTGAGGGTGTGATACTGGAGTGTGTGGGTGGAGGGTGTGATCCTGGGGTGTGGGCGTGGAGGGTGTGATACTGGAGTGTGTGAGTGGAGGATTTGATACTGGGGTGTACGGGTGGAGGGTGTGATACTGCGGTGTGCGTTTCGAGGGTGTGATACAGGGGTGTGGGGGTGGAGAGTGCGATACTGGGGTGTGGGAGTGGAGGGTGTGCTACTGGGGTGTGAGGTTGATGGATGCGGTAGTGGGGTGGGGGCTGTGATACTGATGTGTAAGGGTAGAGGATGTAACGGTGTGAGGGTGTGGCACTGTAGTGTGTGGATGGATGGGTGTGATTCAGGAGTGTGGGGTGGTGATACTGGAGTGTGGGGTTGGAAGGTGTCTTACTGGGATTTCGGGATGGAGGGTGTGATACTAGGGTGGGGGTGAGGGTCTGATACTGGGTTGTGGGGGTGGAGGGTGTGATAATGGGAGGGGTGGAGGGTGTGATACTGGGGTGGGGGTGGAGTGTGTGATACTGGGGTGTGGGGGTGGAGGGTGTGATACTGGGGTGTGCGGGTGGAGGGTATGGTACAGGGGTGTGGGGGTGGAGTGTGTGATACTGGGGTGGGGGTGGAGGTTGTGATCCTGGGTTTTGGGGGTGGAGGGGGTGTTACTGGAGTGTGGGGGTGGAGGGTGTGATATTGGTGTGGGGGTGGAGGGTGTGATACTGGGGTGTGGGGTTGGAGGGTGTGATACTGGGGTGGGGGTGGAGGGTGTGATACTGGTGTGTGAGGGTGGAAGGTGTGATACTGGGGTTTCGGGGAGGAGGGTGTGATACTGGGGAGTGGGGGTGGAGGGTGTGATACTGGGGTGTGGAGGTGGAGGGGGTGATACTGGGTTGTGGGGTGGAGGGTGTGATACTGGGGTGTGGGGGTGGAGGGTGTGATACCGGGGTGTGGGTTTGGACGATGTGATACTGGGGTGTGTGGGTGGAGGGTGTGATACTGGTGTGTGGGGGTGGAGGGTGTGATACTGGGCTGGGGGTGGAGGGTGTGATACTGGAATGTGTGCCGGTGGAAGGTGTGATACTGGGGTGTGGGGGTGGGGGGTGTGATACTGGGGTAGGGGTGGAGGGTGTGATACTGGGGTGTGCCGGTGGAAGGTGTGCCGGTGGGGTGTGTGGTACTGATGTGTGGGGGTGGAGGGTGTGATACTGGGGTGTGGGGGTGGAGGGTGTGATACTGGGGTGTGAGGGTGGGGGGGGGGTGATACTGGGGTGGGGGTGGAGGGTGTGATACTGGGGTGTGCCGGTGGAGGGTGTGACACTGGGGTGTGGGGTTGGAGGGTGTGATACTGGGGTGTGCCGGTGGATGGTGTGATACTGGGGTGTGGGGTTGGAGGGTGTGATACTGGGGAGTAGGGTGTGATACTGGGGTGGGGTTGAGGGTGTGATACTGGGGTGTGCCGGTGGAGGGTGTGATACTGGGGTGTGGGGGTGGAGGGTGTGATACTGGGGTGTGGGGGTGGGGGGGTGATGCTGGGGTGTGGGGCTGGAGGATGTGATACTGGGGTATGGGGGTGGAGGGTGTGATACTGAGGTGTGGGGGTGGAGGGGGTGATGCTGGGGTGTGGGGGTGGAGGGTATGATACTGGGGTGTGGGGTGGAGGGTGTGATACTGGGGTGTGGCGATGTAGGGTGTGATATTGGGGTGGGGGTGGACGGTGTGATACTGGGGTGTGGGGGTGTGATACTGGGCTGGGGGTGGAGGGTGTGATACTGGGGTGTGCGGGTGGAGGGTGTGGTACTGGAGTGTGTGGGTGGAGGGTGTGATACTACAGTGTGGTAGAGGGTGTGATGCTGTGGTGTGCGGGTGGAGGGTGTGATACTGGAGTGTGTGGGTGGAGGGTGTGATATTTGCGTGTGGGGTTGGAGGGTGTGATACTGGGGTGTGCGGGTGGAGGATGTGATACTGGGGTGTGGGGGTGGTGGGTGTGACACTGGGGGGGGGTGGGGGTGGAGAGTGATACTGGCGTTTGGGGTGGAGGGTGTGATACTGAGATGTCGGGATGGTGGGCGTGATACTGGGGTGTGGGGTGGAGGGTGTGATACTGGTGTGTGGGGATGGAGGGTGTGATACTGGGGTGTGGGGTGGAGTGTGTGATACTGGGTGTGCGGGTGGAGGATGTGATACTGGGGTGTGGGGGTGGAGGGTGTGATACTGGTGTGTGGTTGGAGGGTGTGATATTGGGGTGGGGTTGGAGGTTGTGATACTGCGGTGTGGGGGTGGAAGGTTTGTTACTGGTGTGTGGGAATGCAGGGTGTGATACTGGGGTGGGGGTGGAGGGTGTGATACTGGGGTGTGCGGGTGGAGGATTTGATACTGGAGTGGGGGTTGGAGGGTGTGATACTGGGGTCTGCGGGTGGAGGATGTGATACTAGTGTGTGGGGCTGGATAGTGTGATACTGGGGTGTGCCGGTGGAGGGTGTGATACTGGTGTGTGGGGCAGGAGGGTGTGATACTGGTGTGTGGGGCTGGAGGGTGTGATACTGGGGTGTGGGGGTGGAAGGTGTGTTACTGGAGTTTGGGGGTGGAGTGTGTGATACTGGGGTGTGCGGGTCGAGGGTGTGATACTGGGGTTTGGGGGTGGAGGGTTTGATACTGGGGTGTGGGGGTGAAGGATGTGATACTGGGGTGTGCCGGTGGAGGATGTGATACTGGGGTGGGGTGGAGGGTGTGATACTGGACTGTGTGGGTGGAGAGTGTGATACTGCAGTGGGGTGGAGTGTGTGATACTGTGGTGTGCGGGTGGTGGGTGTGATACTGGAGTGTGTGGGTGGAGGGTGTGATATTTGCGTGTGGGGGTGGAGGGTGTGATACTGGGGTGTGCGGGTGGAGGATGTGATACTGGGGTGTGGGGGTGGAGGGTGTGACACTGGGGAGTGGGGGTGGAGAGTGATACTGGCGTGTGGGGTGGAGGGTGTGATACTGGGATGTCGGGATGGAGGGTGTGATACTGGGGTGTGGGGTGGAGGGTGTGATACTGGTGTGTGGGGATGGAGGGTGTGATACTGGAGTGTGTGGTTGTAGGGTGTGATATTGGGGTGGGGTTGGAGGGTGTGATACTGCGGTGTGGGGGTGGAAGGTGTGTTACTGGAGTGTGGGGTTGGAGGGTGTGATACTGGGGTGGGGGTGGAGGGTGTGATACTGGGGTGTGCGGGTGGAGGATGTGATAATGGGGTGTGGGGGTGGAGGGAGTGATACTGGGGTGTGCGGGTGGAGGATGTGATACTGGGGTGTGGGGGTGGAGGGTGTGATACTGGGGTGTGCCGGTGGAGGGTGTGATACTGGTGTGTGGGGCTGGAGGGTGTGATACTGGGGTGTGGGGTTGGAAGGTGTGTTACTGGGGTTTGGGGGTGGAGTGTGTGATACTGGGGTGTGCGGGTGGAGGTTGTGATACTGGGGTTTGGAGTTGGAGGGTGTGATACTGGGGTGTGGGGGTGGAGGATGTGATACTGGGGTGTGCCGGTGGAGGATGTGATACTGGGGTGGGGTGGAGGGTGTGGTACTGGGGTTTGGGGGTGGAGGGTGTGATACTGGGGTGGGGGTGCAGGGTGTGATACTGGGGTGTGGATGGAGGGTGTGATACTGGGGTGGGGGTGGAGGGTGTGATACTGGGCTGTGGGGGTTGAGGGTGTGCTCCTGGGGTGTGCGGCTGGATGGTGTGATGCTGGGGGAAGGAGGTTGCGATACTGGGGCGTGGGGGGCAGGGTGTGATACTGGGGTGTGGGGAGGAGAGTATGATATTGTGTGTGGGGGTGGTGTTTGTGGCGATGGTTTGCAAGGCTCTCCCCAGCCAGTTGTGCCGGAGGCCAACTCCGCAGCCAGCACTGTAAGTGTCTCTCCCCGCTGGCACCCCTCCCTGTGCCCGTCTCCAGCCAGCCCCACGAGTGCATTCCTGCCAGTCGTGCCAGTTCCCTCCTGCCAGTGCGCTTCCAGGCAGGACTCCCAGTGCTAACCACCATCCAGCCCTGCCAATGAGCCCCCAGCCGAACCTGCCCCTGCCCCGATCCCCACACAATCCTGCCCGTGGATCACCCACACTCCCACAGCCAGCCCTGCCAGTGCTCCAGCACCACCCTCACAGCCAATCACGCCATGGTGCTGCCTCTGTTGGTGCCACCAGCTGTCATACTGAATTCGGGGTTTCTGATTGGCTGCGGCGAAGGCAGTCTGAACGCGGATTTTCTGATCGGTTGAACGTTCTATCAGTCAGTATTCCCAGTTCCCAGATTGGCTCCACTGTGTTGTCAGGTCGCATGGCCAATTGCCTGATTGGCTGAGGCCACTTTCAACCTGCAGCTGGAGTTCCTGATTGACTAACGTTCTGTCAGTCAGCAGCTAGAGATCCTGATTGGCTAAGGGGCTGTCAGTCAGCGGCTGGAGTTCCTGATTGGCTGAGGGGCGGTTAGGCTGGAGCTGCTGATTGGCTGAGGGGCTGTCGGTCAGTGGCTGAAGGTGCTGATTGGCTGAGGGGCTGTCAGTCAGTTTTATTTACACATTAGCACATTAATTTAATAATTGATAGAACCGGGTATTTCAGCACGATCTTGATCTGCTCCCTGAACCTGGACTGAGTCACCACATAAATAAATGTGTTTGTGCAGCAATTTAAATCCAGCAGCATATATCCGACTTGTTGTAAATTATATTGAGGAAGGGTGAGGTTATGTAATCCTCTCACTTCAACACAGAAAAATTTAATAACAAACACGGTCCAGAGGAGAATGAAAGCTCCGGAGATGCTGAAGAGTAAAATCATTGACTTCCTTCTGCTCTCCATCTCTGGGTCTTTGCGATTGTCTCCCTGACTCTGAGCCCTCAGTGCCTTCCGGACTCGACTGGTGAGCAAAATGTGTCTGACTGTCAGAGCGTTGATCAACAGGATTGAGAAGAACGGGATCAATGGGGTTAAAACCTTACCAAGCCAGTTATATCCTACCCATCCTGGGTCGGTGAAATAGCTGCTCTTTGTCCGACAGAGCCACTGGACATTGTCGATTAACCCCCAAGGTTCATACGTAAAGTACAGGGGGATGTTTTTTACAAAGAGCAGGAGGCCGCTTGCTGACAGAACCACAGCCGCAGTTTTCCCGGTGCAATATTTAGTTTTCAGTTTCTGGCAGCGAATGGCCACAAATCGGTCAAAGGAGAAAGCGAGGGTGAACCAGACAGAACACTCCCCAGCTGCAGAGAGCAGGACAGAGCGAATACGGCACACAGGGGTGAGGTCCAGGAAATTCGGGGGGAAATAATAACCATTGATCTTGTTCAGTATGGGGTTAGTGATGATAAACAGCAGATCCGCCATTGCCATGGCCACCAGGTAGCGAGTGGTGCAGGTAGAGAGGCCACACTTCCCCCGACAGAGAATCACAATTCCCAGTAAATTAACTGTCAGAGAGAGAAAGGAGAGACGCGGGAAATTACTGGATAATGAATCTCCCTGTCTGAACCAAGAGACAATTTCAGCATCAATATAATGGACAGTGGGCGGGTAGCAGTGTTGGGAGAGGAGTGGGAACAGAGATTAACATTGCAGGAAGGGAAGTAGAAAATATAACTCCAGTGCTTAAGATGGGGAATGGGGGAAGAGTGTGAATTGCAGCCCTGTCAGTTTGATGGCAGTGGTAGGAAAATGTTTAGAATTCAGATACCTATTGGAGAGGTTACATTTCTCATTTAGTCTGATTTACAGGATTCACCAGGCCGGCCAGGTCTCCCAAAGCGGATACAAACATACCAGAGATTGTCATCCCTGCTCAATTATTGGACCACACCGCGGATTGGACCGTTCCCTGCTCGGGAGTTCTGATGGGGTTGGTCACAACTCCTGGTTTATTTGAGTACTCCAAGACCAATGGAACAAATAAAACAAACGCAGGACCTTCACACTCCCTATCATGGGAGGAATAGAAATATAGAATTATAGTGCAAAAGGAGGCCATTCCGCCCATAGAGTCTACATCGGCCCTTGGAAAGAGAAAACCAGTTAAGCCCACCCCATCCCCATCACCCAGAGACCCCCCATCTAAATTGTTAGGAAACTAAACACTATTTATCATGGCCAATCCACCTAACCTGAACATCTTTGGACTGTGGGAGAAAACCGAAGCACCCGGAGGAAACCCCCGCAGACACGGAGGGGGGGGGGGGGGGAGTGCAGATTCCGCACAGACAGGGAATATAACATGGGACCCTGGAGCTGTGAATCCACTGTGGCAACCACTGTGCTACCGTGCAGCCCAGCCTGTCCAGAATAGAGTCTGTCCCGTCTCCAGAACATTCCAAGGGATCACCCGTCCCAGGTTTAGTCATTCGTAAAACACCCGCTCCCAGGAATCCCCCATTGCCATGGCTGGAACATCCCAACATCACGTTCCCAGAAATCCATCCTCTCCCTGTTTGAAAACTATCCCTGCCAAGCTTTTGTCAGGAACATTCCCGCTCAGGCATTGGACATTCCTCTGGGTTCACTTGGCCGGAACAGACTCTCTCCAGATTCGGACTCATTGCATTCGACAAAAAAGTATAGAAATTCCAAAACAAGGGCGTTAAGATGGAGGAGAAAGTTCCCACTCTGAAGTTGTTGAAATTAAAGTTCGTCCTGCGGGATGTAACATCCGAATTGGAAGATCAGATGTTGCTCCTCCAGCTTGCGTGGGGCTTCGCTGCATTCTTGCCACAGGCCAAGGTCAGACATCTAGGCCTGAGAGCAAGATGCTGAGTTAAAATGGCCGCAACAGGAAGGCTGGGTTAATGCCTGGTGGCTGAGTGAAGGTGTTCCACAAAGCAGCCTCCCAGTCTGTGTTTAGTTTTCTCAATGCAGAGGAGACGGTATTGGCAGCTGCGAAAACAGGAGAACAAATTGAAGGAACAGAAGTGAATCGCTGCTTCACCAGAAAGGAGAGTTTGCTGCTGAGAACCATGCGACAGGAGGAGGTCAAGGGACAGTTGTTGCACCGTCTCTGATTGCAGGGGAAAGTGCTGTGGGCAGGGAAAGGGGTGTGAGGTGTGATCGGGAAGTGGACAAGGGTGTCGAGGAAGGAGCCGTACCTGAGGAATGCAGAAAATGTGTTGTGGGGGAGGTTGGAGAGAGGTGAAGATGTATTTCATGGTCACATCATGCTGAAGTTGGCATAAATGGAGGAGGACTTTCCTTTCAATGTGGAGGCTGATGGTGTGGAAAGTGAGGATAACGGAACCCTATCATGTTTCCGGGAGGGAGGGAGGTCTGTGAGGACAGAGGTGTGAGAAATGAATTGAGCACGATTGAGAGGCCTGTCAACAAAAGGAAGGTGGGGACAGCCCGGGTAAAGGAAAAGACAGACATGCCAGAAGGGCTATTTTCGAACACGTCATCATCAGAACAGAGGCGATGGAGGCGGAGAAAGTGGATGAATGAGGTGCAGTCTTTACAGGAAATAGGGTGTGAGGATCTGTACGCAACCCTCGTGTTGGAGAACGGATGTGCAGAGGGAATGGACATCCATTGTGAAGATAAGGCGGTTCGGGCCAGGAAAATGGACCTAGCTTATATGGCACCAGAGGAATCAGGAATCATATAATCCCTACAGTGCAGAAGGAGGTCATTCGGCCCATTAAATCTGCACCGAACTTCTGAAAGAGTACCTAAGCCAACTTTACTCCCCCACCCTCTGACATCAAACCCCATAATCTAACCTACACAGCTTTTTTTAACAATAAGAAACAATTTAGCATGGCCAATGCACCTAACTTGCACATCTTTGGACTGTGGGTGGAAACCAGAGCACCCGGAGGAAACCCACGAAGGCACAGAGAGAACGTGTAGACTCCGCACGGACAGTGACCCACGCCGGGAATCACTGGGCCACGGTTCCACCAATGTCGGTGGAAAGGGACAGAACGGAGAAAAGTGTATTGCATCAAGATAGGAAGAAATGGGTTTGTTGGGGCTGGAAGAGGCTGAAATAATGGGTCTACTGGGACTTTCCTATTTGTGGATTTTGGGAAGGAGGTAGACGCGGGAGGTCTATGCAGGATCTGTGGAGTTGCGGCACTATGATGACCTGGGCTGTGTCTCCAGAGTCGATGAGGTCAGTGAAAGTCCTGCAAACAATATCGTGATGTTCAGTGGTGGGTTCCGGGTCCAGGGGGAGTTGTCAGGATGTACCTGAGAGTTGGTGCTCAGCCTCTGTGAGGAAGAGGTCAGCACACCAGCCAACAATGGCACCGCCCTTGTGAGCAGCTTAGATGGCCAGGTCAGGGTTGGATATTAGAGAAGGATTGGAGCAAGTTCAGAGGGAGACGGGATAGAGTGGGTGTGAGGAACAGAGGCATTGAGACGGTCGATGCCGCATTAACTGATCCCAATGAAAAGATCAAGTGCTGATCGGAAGCCAGAGGGTGGAATATATGTGGAGGGAAATTACTGGAGACGGATGGATTTCAACAACAAATATTCTTAAAATTGAACAAACATTGGTGTTCATTTCAGGATGAATAGACATGAGACAAATATCACAAACCTGTACGAATACTGCACGATTGTGGATTTTATTAATTGTCAGAGTGTAACTGATATCAGTCTGTGTTGGAGCAGTTCAATAGAAAACAGATATCGAGACATTTCACTTCACGCAACAAATATAAAACCATCATCAAAACACAGCAAAACCCTTTCACTCAATTCCAAAAATAAAACAGCTAGAGAGAGAGAGACACACACACACACAGACAGACAGGGAGAGAGAGACACACACACACAAAGACAGGGAGAGAGAGAGAGACACACACACACACAGACAGGGGGAGAGAGAGACACACACACACACAGAGACAGACAGGGAGAGAGAGAGAGACACACACTCACAGACAGACAGGGAGAGTGAGAGAGACCCACACAGACAGACAGGGAGAGAGAGAGAGAGAGAGAGAGACACACACACACACACACAGACAGGGTGAGAGAGAGACACACACACACACACAGACAGACAGGGAGAGTGAGAGAGACACACACACACACAGACAGGGAGAGAGAGACACACACACACACACACACAGAGAGGGAGAGAGAGACACACACACAGACAGACAGGGAGAGTGAGAGAGACACACACACACACAGACAGGGAGAGAGAGACACACACACACAGACAGACAGGGAGAGTGAGAGAGAGACACACACACAGACAGACAGGGAGAGAGAGAGAGAGCTCAATAGAATGGAGCAACGGCGCACCAAATAAAACACAGAATTTCAAAATAGAATGAACTTATTTCAGTTCAGTTCCTTACGCACTCACAATACAATTCTACACGGACATATAGTCCCAGTAATAGATGGACAATACGATCAAATATTAGACTCTGATGAGAGACCCATATTCAGCACAACTATACTTCCAGTATAACTTCCAGTAATCCTTGTTCACTGCTGTCAGATATTCCACTCAGGTTAGTGACCCAAACTCAGTGCAATTCTACACAGACAGATGTTTCCACTGATCCTTATTCACTGCTGTCATATATTCCAGTCTGGTTAGTTATCCACACTACGTTTGATTTAATTCTTACTCCCACAACCTTCCTTCAGAGAGATTGCCTTCACTGAGACCAAATCTGACTTTTAGCAAGATTCCATCAATATAACAACTTCATTGATCAGTGATCCCGTGAGTTACACACGGAGATTTATTGTGAGTTGACGAAAAGCATTCAAACCATGCTGAATGCTTTTTCATCAAGCATGTTGAAAGACATTTGACTTCAGTGAAGTACATCGTTGATTAGGTGTCTGTATAATTGTGAGCACGACATCAGGATTAGACATTTTCAGTCACAGTTTTAAATCAGAGTGCCGCTTACACACAGACTTACACAACTTGAATGGTAATAGTCACTTACCAGGAACACCAACAATAGCAACGATTGGGTAGAATATTTTCTCAGCAATATTGATTGGATAACGCATTTTCAGTGTGAAGTGATGTGTCCTTCGGGCTGTGACAACCTCTCTGTCTGAAACACTGAGGTCATATATTCCAAAAGACTTTAATTTATACCCTGAGGAACTACCTCAGGGATATTGAGGTTGCAACATCGTTGAACATATTTTTCAAAAATGTGAATAAACACATTACGAAATTGGGTTCAGTGAAAGCAAGTATTACTTTTTGAGTGACTGAAGAGTTTCCAAATGCTGGACTGTGTTCATCACATGGATCAACTATCAAAAACTGAAAGGCGGAAAAGAAGGGCTCTTGATCTTTCCATGGATCAGTTAGTGCGACATCGACCGTCTCAATGTCTCCGTTCCTCACACCCACTCTCTCCCGTCTCCCTCTGAACTTGCTCCAATCCTTCTCTAATATCCAACCCTGAACTAGTCATCTAAGCTGCTCACAAGGGCGGTGCCATTATTGGCTGGTGTACTGACCTCTTCCTCACAGAGGCTGAGCACCAACTCTCAGGTACATCCTGCTACCTCCCCCGGACCAGGGCCCCACCAGTGAACATCACGATATTGTTTCCAAGACCTTCACTGACCTCATCGACTCTGGAGACACAGACTCGGTCATCATAGTCCCGCACCCCGCACATCATTCATCGATCTCCCGCTTCTAATTCTTTCCCAAAGTCCACTCAAACAACATCAGTCCCATTTCTGGATCTCAGACTGTTTCAGTGATATCCCTCACTCGACGGTGACCATTCAGTGATTCTGTTCCAATTGTCAGTGTGTTTCTCTGGGTGGTTCCACTGCACTCTGGGGTGTAGCTGCCTCTGTACCTGTGACCATTCAATGATTCAGTTCCAATTGTCAGTGTGTTTCTCTGGGTGGTTCCACTGCACTCTGGGTGTAGCTGCAGCTTTAACTGTGACCATTCAGTGATTCAGTTCCAATTGTCAGTGTGTTTCTCTGGATGGTTCCACTGCACTCTGGGATATAGCTGTCTCTCTAACTGTGACCATTCAGTGATTCAGTTCCAATTGTCAGTGTGTTTCTCTGGATGGTTCCACTGCAGTCTGGGATGTAGCTGTCTCTGTAACTGTGATAGTTCAGTGATTCAGTTCCAATTGTCAGTGTGTTTCTCTGGGTGGTTCCACTGCACTCTGGGGTGTAGCTGCCTCTGTAACTGTGACCATTCAGTGATTCAGTTCCAATTGTCAGTGTGTTTCTCTGGGTGGTTCCACTGCACTCTGGGGTTTAGCTGTCTCTGAAACTGTGACCATTCAGTGATTCAGTTCAAATTGTCAGTGTGTTTCTCTGGGTCGTTCCACTGCACTCTGGGGTGTAGCTGTCTCTGTAACTGTGACCATTCAGTGATTCAGTTCCAATTGTCAGTGTGTTTCTCTGGGTCGTTCCACTGCACTCTGGGGTGTAGCTGTCCCTGTAACTGTGACCATTCAGTGATTCAGTTCCAATTGTCAGTGTGTTTCTCTGGGTGGTTCCACTGCACTCTGGGGTGTAGCTGCTTCTGTAACTGTGACCATTAGTTATTCAGTTCCATCATCATAGAATTTACAGTGCAGAAGGAGGCCATTCGGCCCATCGAGTCTGCACCGGCTCTTGGAAAGAGCACCCTACCCAAGGTCAACACCGCCACACCATCCCCATAACCCCACCCAACACTAAGGGCAATTTTGGACACTAAGGGCAATTTATCATGGCCAATCCACCTAACCTGCACATCTTTGGACTGTGGGAGGAAACCGGAGCACCCGGAGGAAACCCACGCACACACGGGGAGGATGTGCAGACTCCGCACAGACAGTGACCCAAGCCGGAATCGATCCTTGGACCCTGGAGCTGTGAAGCAATTGTGCTATCCACAAGGTTATCGTGCTGCCCCAAAGTTCCAGTTATAGTGCATTTCTCTGGGTGGTTCCACTGCACTCTGGGATGTAGCTGTCTCTATAACTGTGAACATTCAGTGATTCAGTCCCAATTGTCACTGTGTTTCTCTGGGTGTTTCTACTGCACTCCGGGGAGTCGCTGTCTCAGTAACTGTGACCATTCAGTGATTCAGTTCCAATTGTCAGTTTGTTTCTCTTGGTGGTTCTACTGCACTCTGGGGTGTAGCTGCCTCTGTAACTCTGACCATTCAGTGATTCAGTGATTCAGTTCCAATTCTCAGTGTGTTTCTCTGGGTGCTTCCACTGCACTCTGGGGTGTAGCTGCCTCTGTAACTGTGACCATTCAGTGATTCAGTTCCAATTGTCAGTGTGTTTCTCTGGGTGGTTCCACTGCACTCTGGGGTGTAGCTGCCTCTGTAACTTTGACCATTCAGTGATTCAGTTCCAATTGTCAGTGTGTTTCTCTGGGTGGTTCCACTGTACTCTGGGGTGTAGCTGTCTCTGTCCCTGTGACCATTCAATGATTCAGTTCCAATTCTCAGTGTGTTTCTCTGCGTGGGTCCGCCGCACTCTGGGGTGTAGCTGTCTCTTTACCTGTGACCATTCAGATATTAGATTTCAGTTGGTTCAAAGTGAGCATACAGACAACATTTCTATGAAATGATAATCTGGGACTATTTAAACTCCAAAGTATTTGATTCCAAATGTACATCTGACTCAGTTCCTCAAACAAAGAAAACATTTTGAATCATTGGAACCTCAGAAACCTCAGAGCCTGCAGAAACTCATCACATCATAGAGCAGCATTGAAACATATTAAGCTGTGAAAAGTAACACACTGTCTCTAAACGATACCGGTCCTGCATCTGATACACAAAATTAAACTGGGAAAAAGACGGGACGACGTGTGGAGGAAGAGAGCGTGAGCTAATTTGTGAAATGTCCCGACAGAAAGTAGAATGATAGAGAAATTGGGTGGAAGAGAAAGAGGATGGGAGAAATAAAAGATAAAACGAGAGAATGACATAGATTGCCTGAGAGAACGGAAAGGGAAGAGAGCGGAGACAGAGCGGGCGAGTGGATGAGGGAGGTAGGTGGTGTGGGAAGGATGGCGCGTAAAGTAATGACACAACATAGAGGTAAGTCATCTCCGCCATAATATCTGGAGTGTTCGTGAGTAACTGAGGGAGGCAGAGAGGGTGAAACAGGCAGGGGTTTGAGTCAGGGAGGGAGCGTGCGAGAGGAGGTGTGTGATAAACGGAGAAAGTGTGAGCAAAGAACAAAGAACAATGCAGCAGAGGACACGCCCTTCGCTCTCCACGCCTGTACCGATCATGATACAAACCTTGACCAAAACCCTCAGCACTTCCTTCTGCCGTATCCCTATACCCATCCTATCCATGTATTTGTCTAGATGCCTTTGGAATGCCATTAATGTATCTGTATCCAAACTTCCCCTGACAACGCGTTCCAGGCACTCACCACACTTGCCCCCTTGTGACTGACCCCCTCCACCCTGGGTACGAGTGCCTGTCCATCCAGTCTATCCATGCGCCTCATAATCTTGTAGACCTCGGTCAGGTCGCCCTTCAACCTCCGTTGTTCGAATGCAAATAGTCCCAGTCTATTCAGACTCTCCACATAACTAACACCATCCAGACCAGGCAACATCTTGGTAAAACAGCCCTGTACCCTCTCCAAGGCCTCGACGTCCTTCTGGTAGTGTGGCGACCGGAATTGTGCATACTATTCCAAGTGCGGCCTTATCTATACAACTGCAGCATGACTTGCCAATTTCTATTCTCGATATCCCTTCCAATGAAGGCAAGCACGGTAGCATTGTGGATAGCACAATTGCTTCACAGCTCCAGGGACCAGGTTCGATTCCGGCTTGGGTCACTGTCTGTGCGGAGTCTGCACATCCTCCACGTGTGTGCGTGAGTTTCCTCCGGGTGCTCCGGTTTCCTCCCACAGTCCAAAGATGTGCAGGTTAGGTGGATTGGCCATGATAAATTGCCCTTAGTGTCCAAAAATTGCCCTTAGTGGTGGGTGGAGTTACTGGGTTATGGGGATAGGGTGGAGGTGTTGACCTTGGGTAGGGTGCTCTTTCCAAGAGCAGGTGCAGACTCGATGGGCCGAATTGCCTCCTTCTGCACTGTAAATTATATGATTAAAAATAAGTCTATGATTCCCCTGAAGTGTTTCGACGGCCTCCACCCTTGTAGACCGTACACATCTCTTTTTGGAGAGATTTACAATATCCTTTATTATCCAAGGTTCCCTAAACCAATATTATCCTTGGTTCTCTCAAGCACGTGACTTTCTTTAATCCTAATCAACTGTCGCTTGAAAGGCTCCCACATGCCCGATGTTGATTTACCTTCCAACAGACGCACCCATTCTAAATTCTTCAATTCTGTCTAATATTACTGTAACTTGTCTTTCCCCAGTTTAGCAACTTAACGCGAGTTGCATCCCTATCCAAAAAGTACCCTCAATTGTAACGAATTGTGATGACTACTTTCAAAATGTCCCCTACTGAAAACGCAACCACCTGTCCAGGCTAATTTCCAAATATGAATGAGATAGAGAATCTGCTGAACTGGTCCGACGACAATAATCTCTCCCTCAATGTCAACAATACGAAGGAGATTGTCATGGACATCAGGAAGCGTCGTGGAGAACATGCCCTGATATACATCAAAGGAAACGAAGTAGAAACGGTCAAGTTTTTAGGTGTACAGATCACCAACAACCTGCCCTGGTCGCCCCATGCCGACACTCTTGTTAAGAAAGCCATCAACGACTGTACTTTCTCAGAAGACGAAGGAAATTTGGCATGTCAGCTACGCCTCTAACCAACTTCTACAGGTGCACATAGAAAGTAATCTTTCTGGTTGTATCACAACTTGGGATGGATCCTGCTCTGCCGAAGACCGCAGGAAACGATAGAAGGTCGTGAATGTCGCCCAATGCATCACGCGAACCAACCTCCCATCCATTGATACTGTGTACAATTCTCACTGCCTCGGAAAGGCAGCCAGCAAGGCTAAGGACCCCACACACCCCGGACTCTCTTCCACCTTATTCTGTTCGGAAAAAAGACCAAGGTTTGAGGTCACGTACCAACCGACGCAAGAACAGCTTCTTCACTGCTGCCAGCAGACTTTTGAATGGACCAACCTTGTATTAAGTTGATCTTTTCTCTACACCTTGTTATAACTGACATTATATTCTGCTGTCTCTCCTTCTTTCCTTATGTACGGTATACAATGTTTGTACAGCATGCAAGAAACAATAATTTTCTCTGTATACTAATACATGCAACAATAATAAATCAAATCAAATCACAATCAATACTAGGTCCAGTGCTGCCCCTTCCCTAGTTGTACTATCTACATATTGCATCATAAAGCTTTTCTGGATACACCTTGCGAACTCTATTCATTCCAAACCCCTCGCACTAAGTGAGTCTCAGTCAATATAGGGGGAAATTAAAATCTCTCAACACAGCGAGCCTGTTACTTTTGCACATATTCACAATCTCTCTACCTATCTGCTCCTTTATCTCTCGCTGGCAGGTGGGGGGGGGGCTGTAATAAACCCCCAACATTGTGATTGCCTCCTTCCTCTTCCTGAGCTCCAGAATGGGTAGATTCTGGGTAGATTCCCTACCCAGAATGCCTCATTGTATGAGCCCTCCAAGGTGTCCTCCCGCAAGTACGGCGATAATATTTTCCTCAACCAATAATGCTACTCCCCCACCCCTTTTACATACACCCTCTGTCTCTTCTGAAGCATCTATATCCTCCAACGTTCAGCTGCCAATCCTGCCCTTCCTTGAACCGTATTTCTGTGATCGGCACAACATCAGCATTCCAAGCACTAATCGGTGTTCTCAGTTCATCTGCCTTACCTTCCATGCTTTTGGCGATGAAAATAATGCAGTTCAGACCAATGCGTTTGAGCAGGCAGGGTGATGTTGTTCTCGTACTTCTATTCTCTATTTCCCCTTTAGTTATATGACTTTCTAAGCTAACGCTCTGTTTCCCATCCCCCTGCCATACTACCTTCAATCCTCCAGAGTGACTCTTCCTTGCCAGGCGATTGGTGCTCCTCCAGTTTAGGTGCAACGCATCCTCCTTGTCCAGGTCCCACCTGCCCCAGAAGTGACCCCAATGGTCCAGAAATCTGAATCCCTCCCTCCTACACCACCAGTTTAGCCACATATTTAGCTGCAAAACCCTCCGATGTCTAGCCTCACTTGCACGTGGCACGGTGAGTAATCCTTAGATTACAACCCTAGCAGTTTTTTTAGCTTACCGGTTAACTTCCTGAACTCCTTCTGCAGGATCTCATCACTGTACCTGCCGATGTCGATAGTACATATGTGTACTACGACCTCCGGCTGTTCACTCTCTCCCATAAAAATGCTTTTTGCCCTGGGCAGCGTAGTGGTGCAGTGGTTAGTATTGGAACTGCGGCGCTAGGAAACCGGGTTCGAATCCCGGCCCGAGGTCACTGTCTATAACACCACTGTTTAATAAAGGCGGTAGGCAGAAATCGGGTAATCATAGACCAGTTAACTTAACTTCAGTAGTAGGGAAGATGCTGCAAACTATCATCAAGGAAGAAATAGCGAGGCATCTGGATGGAAATTGTTCCATTGGGCAGACGCAGCATGGGTTCAAAAAGGGCAGGTCATGCCTAACTAATTTAATGGAAATTTTGGGGACATTACCAGTGCGGTAGTTAACGGGGAGCCAATGGATGTGGTATATCTGGATTTCCAGAAAGCTTTTGACAAGGTGCCACACAAAAGTTTGCTGCAGATGATAAAGATGCATGGCATTAAGGGTAAAGTAGGCGCATGGATAGAGGATTGGTTAATTAATAGAAAGCAAAGAGTGGGGATTAATGGGTGGGTCTCTGGTTGGCAATCAGTAGCGAGTGCTGTCCCTCAGGGGTCACAATTGTGCAGAATTTACATAGATGATTTGGAGTTAGGGACCAAGTGCAATGTGTCCGAGTTTGCAAATGACGCTAAGATGAGTGATGAAGCAAAAAGTGCAGAGGATACCAGAAGACTGCAGAGGGATTTGGACAGGTTAAGTGGATGGGCTAGGGTCTGGCAGACGGAATACAATGTTGCCAAATGTGAGGTTATACATTTTGGTAGGAATAACAGCAAAATAAATTATTATTTAAATGATAAAATATTAAAATAAGCTGCTGGGCAGAGAGTCCTGGGTGCACTAGTACGTGAGTCTCAAAAAGTTGGTTTACAGGTGCAACAGGTGATTAAGAAGGCAAATGGAGTTCTGGCCTTCATTGCTGGAGGGCTGGAGTTTATAACTAGGGAGGTTATACTACAATTATAGAAGGTGTTGTGAGGCCACACCTGGAGTATTGTGTTCAGTTTTGGTCTCCTTACCTGAGAACGGACGAAATGGCGCTGGAGGGTGTGCAGAGGAGATTTACTAGGTTAATCCCAGAGTTGAGGGGATTTGATTACGTGGAGAGATTGAGTGCACTGGGACTGTACTCGTTGGAAGTTAGAAGGATGCGAGGGGGGGGAGGGGAATCATATAGAAACATATAAAATTATGAAGGGAATAGATAGGATACATGCGGGCAGGTTGCTTCCACTGGCGGGTGAAAGCAGAACTAGGCGGCATAGCCGAAAAATAAGGGGAAGTAGATTTAGGACTGATCTTAGGGGGAACTTCTTCACCCAATGGGTTGTGAATCTATGGAATTCCTTGCCCAGTGAAGCAGTTGATGCTTCTTCATTAAATGTTTTTAAGATAAATATAGATAGTTTTTTGAAGAATAAAGGGATTAAGGGTGATGATGTTCGGGCCGGAAAGTGGAGCTGTGTCCACAAAAGATCAACCATGATCTCATTCAATGGCGGAATAGGCTCGAGGGGCCAGATGGCCTACTCCTGCTCCTAGTTCTTATGTTCTTACGTTCTGTACCTGCCCTGAGAGTGTTTGATGGTGACAGTGCAGAGGGATCTTTACTCTGCATCTAATCCTGTGCTGTATCTGTCCTTGGAGAGTTTGAAGGGACAGTGTAGAGGGTGCCTTATATGTATCTAACCCCGTGTTGTACATGTCCTGGGAGTAATTGATGGCCACAGGGTAGAGGGAGCTTAATTTTGTATCTAACCCCGTGCTGTACCTGTCCTGGGAGTGTTTGATGGGGAAAGTGTAGAGGGAGCTTTACTCTGTATCGAACCCCGTGCTGTACCTGTTCTGGGAGTGTTTGATGGGGACAGTGTAGCGGGAGGGTTACTCTGTATCTCACGCCGCCCTGGACCTGCCCTGGGAGTGTTTGATGGGTACACTGCCGAGGGAGCTTTTCTCTGTGTCTAACCCCGTGCTGTACCTGTCCTGGGAGTGTTTGATGGGGACAGTGTCGAGGGAGCTTTACTCTGTATCTCACCCCGTGCTGTACCTGTCCTGGGAGTGTTTGATGGGGACAGTGTCGAGGGAGCTTTACTCTGTATCTAACCTCGTGCTGCACCTGGCCGGGGAGTGTTTGATGGGGACAGTGTTGAGGGGGATTTACTCTGTATCTAACCCCGTGCTGTACCTGTCCTGTGAGAGTTTTTGATGGGATAGTGTAGAGAGAGCTTTACTCTGTATCTAATCCCGTGTTGTACATGTCTTGGCAGTGCTTGATGAGGGAAAGTGTAGAGTGAGCTTTACTCTGTCTAACCCCGTGCTGTACCTGTCCTGGAAGTGTTTGATGTAGACAATATAGACCGAGCTTTAAAACATATGCTTTCAAGCTTTGGGTACTATCGGGGGGAATAGCCGATCAGGGGAAAACAGTAGCAGCCAGTCAGTGGCACCACGGCTGGTTCTGATGTTCAGCAGGGTCAAAGCGCAGAAGAGCAATACTCATAGTGGACTCTATAGTCAGGGGCACAGAGATGCGTTTCTGCGGACGTAAAAGAGATTCCTGGATGGTATGTTGCCTCCCTTGTGCCTGGGTCCAGGTTGTCTCTGAACGGGTAGCGGGCATCCTGAAGGGGAGGGCAAACAGGCAGAGGTCGTTGTACATATTGGACCGAACGACATAGGCAGGAAGGGGATCCGCAGCAGAAGTTCAGGGAGCTAGGAAGAAAGTAAAAAGACAGGACCTCAAGGGTTGTAATCTCAGGATTATTCCCTGTGCCACGTGCCAGTGAGGCTAGAAATAGGAAGATAGAGCAGCTAAACACGTGGCTAAATAGCTGGTGTCGGAGGGTGGCTTTCAGTTATCTGGACCACAGTGAGCTCTTCCGAGGCAGCTGTGACCTTCATAAGAAGGACGGATTGTATTTGCACTGGAGAGGCATAAATATACTGGACACGAGGTTAGCGAGTGTCACACGGGAGGGTTTAAACTAGTATGGCAGTTGTTGGGCACCGGAGCAAGAGGTCAAATAAATGAGGGAGAACTAGGAAATAGGGCCACTATGGCTCTGAGGAAGAGCAAACATAGAGATGTTGCTGAAAACAGCGGGACTGGTGGCCTGAAGTGCATATGTTTTAATGCAAGAAGTATGACAGCTAAGGCAGATGAACTTAGAGCTTGGATTAGTGTTTAGAACTATGATGTTGTTGCCATTATAGAGACCTGGTTGAGGGAAGGACAGGATTGGCAGCTAAACATTCCAGGATTTAGATGTTTCAGGTTGGATAGAGGGGGAGGAAACAGGGCCGGAGGAGTTGCGCGACTGGTTAGGGAGAATGTCACAGCTGCACTGCGGTAGGACACCTCAGACGGCAGCGAGGCTATGTAGGTAGAGATCATGAATAAGAAGGATACAGTCACAATGTTGGGGGTTCACCACAGGCCACCAGCAGCCAGAAGGGCATAGAGGAGCAGATAGGTAGACAGATTTTTGAAAAGATGAAAAGTAATAGGGTTGTTGTGATGGGAAACTTTACCTTCACCAAAATTAACTGGGACTCAATTAGTGCTAGGGGCTTGGACGGGGCAGTTTGTAATGAGCATCCAGGAGGGCTTCTTAAAACAACATGCAGATAGCCCAACGAGGGAAGGGGCTGTACTGTCCTGGTATTGGGGATTGAGACCGTCCAGGTTGTAGAAGTTTCAGTAGGGGAGCATTGCGGAAACATTGACCATAATTCAGTAAGTTTGCAAATGATGGTGGACAAGGATATGAGTGGCCCTGGAGTGAATGTGGTAAATTGGGGGAAGCCTAATTATAACAATAAGAGGCGGTAATTGAAGAACATAGGTTGGGGCGGATGTTTGAGGGTAAATCAACATCTGACATGTGGGAGGCTTTCAAATGTCAGTTGAAAGGCATTCAGGACCGGCATGTTCCTCTGAGGAAGAATGATAAATATGGCGAATTTCGTGATCCTTGGATAACGAGGGATATTGTAGGCCTCGTCAAAAAGAAAAAAGGAGGCATTTGTCAGGGCTAGAAAGCTGGGCACAGACGAAGCCTGTGTGGAATATAAGGAAAGTAGCAAGGAACTTAAGCAAGGAGTCAAGAGAGCTAAAGGAGGTCACGAAAAGTCATTGGCAAATTGGTTTAAGGAAAATCCCAAGGCGTTTTACGCGTACATAAAAAGCAAGAGGGTAACCAGGGAAAAGGTTGGCCCACTGAAGGACAGGGGATGAATCTGTGTGGAACCAGAGGAAATGGGCGCATACTAAATGAATACTTTGCATCAGTATTCACCAAAGAGAAGGAATTAGTGGATGTTGAGTCTGGTGAAGGGTGTGTAGATAGCCTAGGTCCCATTGAGATCCAAAAAGAGGAGTTTTTGGGCGTCTTGAAAACTATTCTGGTGGTTCAGTCCCCAGGGCCTGTGGAAACTACCCAAGAACACTGAAGGAGGCAAGAGAGGAAATTGTTGAGGCCTTGTCAGAAATCTTTGGTTCCTCACTGTCTTCAGGTGATGTCCCGGAGGACCGGAGAATAGCCAATGATGTTCCTTTGTTTAAGATGGGTAGCAAAGATAATCCAGGAAACGACAGGTCGGTGAGCCTTAAGTCAGTGGTAGGGAAATTACTGGAGAGAATTCTTCGAGGCAGGATCTACTCCCATTTGGAAGCAAGGGGTCGTATTCGCGAGAGGCAGCACGGTTTTGTGAAGGGAACGTCATGTCTTAATAACTTGATAGAGTTTTTCGAGGAGCTCACAAAAATGATGCAGGTAGGTAGTGGATGTTGTCAATATGGACTTCAGACAAGGTTCCTCATGGCAGACTGGTACAAAAGGTGAAGTCACACGGGATCAGAGGTGAGCTGGCAAGGTGGATACAGAACTGGCTAGGTCATAGAAGACAGAGAGTAGCAATGGAAGGGTTCATTTATGACTGGAGGGCTATGACTAGTGGTGTGCCGCAGGGATCAGTGCTGGTACCTTTGCTGTTCACAGTATATATAAATGATTTGGAGGAAAATGTAACTGGTCTGATTAGTAAGTTTGCGGATGACACAAAAGTTGGTGAAATTGCGGATAGCGATGAGGACTGTCAGCGGATACAGCAGGATTTAAATCATTTGCAGACTTGGGCGGCGAGATGGCAGATGCAGTTTAATCTGGACAAATGTGAGGTAATGCATTTTGGAAGGTCTAATACAGGTAGGGAATATACAGTGAATGGTAGAACCCGCAAGAGTATTGACAGTCAGAGAGTTCTAGGTGTACAGGTCCACAGGACATTGAAAGGGGTAAACAGGTGGAGAAGGTAGTCAAGAAGGAATACGGAATTCTTTCCTTCATTGGCCGGGGCATTGAGTATAAAAATTGGCAAGTCATGTTGCAGCTGAAAAGAACCTTATTTCGGCCACACTTGGAGTATAATTTCCCATTGTGGTCGCCACACTACCAGAAGGATGTGAAGGCTTTAGAGCGCGTGCAGAACAGAGTTACCAGGATGTTGCCTGGTATGGAGGGCATTAGCTATGAGGAGCGGTTGAATAAACTTGTTTGTTCTCACTGGAAAGAAGAAGGTTGAGGGGCGACCTGATCATGGTCTACAAAATCATGAGGGGCATAGACAGAGTGAATTCCAGAGACTTTTTCCCAGGATAGAGGGGTCAATGACTGGGGGTGGGGGGGGGGGGCATATGTTTAAGGTGCGAGGGGCAAGGTTTCAAGGAAATGTGCGAGGGAAGTTTTTTTACACAGAGTGTAGTGGGTGCCTGGAACTCGCTGCCAGAGGAGGTGGTGGAAGCAGGGACGATAGTGACGTTTAAGGGGCATCTTGACAAATACATGAATATGATGGTAATAGAGGGATACGGACCCCGGAAGTGTAGAAGAGTTTAGTTTTGGCGGGCAGCATGGTCGGCGCAGGCTTGGAGTGTCGAAGAGCCTGTTCAAGTGCTGTACTTTTCTTTGTTGTTTGTTCCTTGTATCACACCCTGTGCTGTTCTTCTCCTGGGAGTGTTTGATGGGGACAGTGTAGAGGCAGCTTTAATCTATATCTAACCCCGTGCTGTACCCATGCTGGAAGTGTTTGATGGGGGACAGTGTAGAGGGAGGTTTACTCTGTATCTAACCCCGTCCTGTACCAGTCCTGGGATGTTGCGATGGGACAGTGTAGAAGGTGCTTTATTCTATATCTGCTGTCCGAGTGCAGTTATACCGACACTAGGTGAGGCAACACCTTGAATATTGCGTGCAGTTTTACTCTCCCTACCTAAGAAGGGTAGAGTTGCCATTGGGAAGGTTTTTTTCGCCTGATAGCTGATTGGTGGCACTGTACTACGAAGAGAGAGAGGAACAATTGTGCCCAATTTCAGATCTGATTGAAACGCATTCAATTCTTGCAGGGAAAGACAGACTCGAGGCAGGAAGGATGTATTACCTGGTTCGGGAGCCAAGGAGCAGGGGACACAGTTCAAGGATACGGGATAGACCATTTATAGGACTAAGATTAGAAAATATTTCTTCACTCAGAGGGTAGTCAGCCTGTGGAATATTCGACCCCAGAAGGCAATGGAGGCCAAGTCACTGAATGAATTGAAGATAGAAACATATATATATATTTGATTTTAATGGCACCAAGAGGAATGTGGAGGCAGCGCAATATGACAGTGAAATCGAGGATCGGTCATGATCACATTGCATAGCGGAGCAGGCTCGAAGGGCCGAATGGCCTACACCAGCTCCAAATTTCCATCACCCTTCGTCTGTTCCTCCCTTTCTGTCCCACTGGCCCCGTGTCTCCCTCTCTGCCCCTGTGTCTGTCTCTTTGTCTGTCTCTGTGCGCCACTCTGTCCGTGACCCTCTCTCTGTCACCCTCTGCCTCTCTATCTTTGTCCGTCTTTCTGTATTCTTCTCTCTTTGTCAACCTCTCCATGTCCTTCTCTCCGTGTCCCTATCGCCATGACTCGCTCGCCGTGTATCTCTCTCCACGTATCTCTTTCCATGTGTTTCTATCCGCGTCTTTCACTGACCCTCTCACTGTGTCCCTCTCTGTTTACATCTCGCTCTCTGTATTTCTCTCTGAATATTTTCTTCTCTATATCTCTGTGCGTCTGCCTCTATGTGTCTGTCTGTGTGTGTGTCTCTCTCTCTCCGGGTCTCTCACTCTCTCTTTCTCACGCTCCCTGTCTCTGTGTGTCCCCTCTCTCCCATCCTGTGTTTCTCTCCCTCTCACTCTGTATACCTGAAACTCCCGTGGTGTTTAAGAGATGAGCAGTTTTTCCACAGAATTTGAGAAAAATTTGCAAGGACTTTGAAATAGACTTTAAAACAATGTGGGCAAAATTTATGAATATTTCGTTCTTTGGAAAAATGTCTCTAAAAAACTGCTGAAATCAATTCCTACTTCATATATTTCTGGAAATGTCAGTATGTTTTATATTTACAGGGATATGTGGTTGTGAATGCTTGAATCGACATTTCTGTTTTGTGCCGAAGTCAAGTGTAAATTTACTTACAGAAGCTATTTACAGTATGTGTCCCGAGACGGTGAATTGTTTCAGTGATGTTGATGTCTCTGACACATCAGAAACACAAAGTAAATATTTTGATAAAGAGAGATAGCAGTAAATCCCTACAATTAAGTGTGAGGTCTGATCGGTTTCTGCCGCGCTCTTAGTCCTACCTTCGAGCGGCAGAGTGGTTTGCACTGCTGCCTCACAGCTCCAGGGACCGGGTTCAATTCCGGCCTCGGGTCACTGTCTGTGTGGAGTTCGAACTACCTCCCAGTGTCTGTGTGGGTTTCATCCGGGAACTGCGGTTTCCTCTCACAGTCCAAAGATGTGCAGGTTAGGTGGATTTGCCATGATCAATTATCCCTTAGTGTGCAGGTATTGGGTATGGGGATAAAATGGAGGCGAGGGCATAAGTGGGGAGGTCTTTCTAAGGGCCAGTGCAGAATTGATCGGCCAAATGGCCTGCTTCTGTACTGTTAATCCCATGATTCTCTCCGTGTCACTGCAGTGCTGCAGGAGGCCATTCGACCCATCGATTCTGTACAGGACTCCGAAAGGGCACTCGCCCTCGGTCCAAGCTGCATCGTACCCCGTAGTCCTGCACATTTAACATGGCCAATCCCCCTAACCTGCACATCGCTGGACTTTGGGAGGAAGCCGGGTCACCCGGAGGAAACCCACACAGACACGGGGAGAAAGTCTCTGCACACAATCAGTTTCTAAGGTTTGCAATTCATCAGGGAGCATGGCATTGTGAGGCAAATGAATCCCTATCTGGAACTCACTCTTGGGAATCTGTTTTTCTGTATGAAAGATCATAAGACATTGGAGTAAAATTAGGCCACTCGGCCCATCAAGTCTGCTCTGCCATTCAATCATGGCTGATTTTTTTCTCATCCCCAGTCTCCTACATTCTCCCCATAACCCCTGATCCCCTTATTAATCAAGAACCTAGCTATCTCCGTCTCAAAGACACTCAGTGATTCGGCCTCCGCAGACTGCTGCGGCCAAGAGTTCCACAGATTCACCACCCTCTGGCTGAAGAACTTCGTCCTCATCTCTGTATGAAAGGGTCGTCCCTTTAGTCTGAGATTGTATCCTCTGGTTCTAGATTTTCCTGCAAGTGGAAACATCCTCTCCAAGTCCACTCTATCCAGGCCTCGCAGTACATGTGAGTTTCAATACGATTCCCCCTCTGAACTCCAATGAGTACAGACCCAGAGTCCGCAACCTTTCCTCATATGACAAAACCTTTCATTCTCCAAGGATCTTTCTTGTGAACCTGCTCTGGACCCTTTCCAAGGCCAGGACATTCTTCCTTAGATACGTGGCCGAAAACTGCTCACAATAGTCCAAATGGGGTCTGACCAGAACCTTATACAGCCTCATAAGGTACCTGAGAGGAATATTCTCTCAAAATGGAAGCAGGAAGAAGTTGTGTTTAACTCACATTCTGTGACAGGCAGTGCAGACAAGATAATTGAACTGTATCCCAGGACATTGAAAAACATTTTGGAAACATGTAACTTAAAAATATTATCTCGCAGATATTTTCATCTGCGAGTGCTGTGGCAACTGTAACTGATCGCAAATTACAACATAGGTAGACTATGCGGATAACCATTCCTGCCCCCAACATTCAGTTTAATCACAGCCGAGCTTCTGCCTCAATGTAATTTGATTCCTGTTCCTCAGATACTTTCATTCCCTCAAAGTTCACCGTCGATAAGAAAAATCGAGGCAGACACCCACAGCAACATTTCAAACCGATTTTGACATATAGATGGAGTACTCCAATCTGCAGCGACACAGATCTGGAAAGTGGGACAGGTGATAGATTCATCGAAGTTCGCCGCATGGGAATAGGTGCGCCGGCCTAACTTGTCCATGCCTCCCAGTTTTTACTACACAAAGCCTGCCCGATTGCCCACATTTGGTCATATTCCTCTGTGCCCATCTTCTCCACATAAATATCTAAATACTTATTAAAAGGCAGAATTGTAGAGCTGGAATCGAATTTGGCTTTCCGCAATGTGAGATCAGAAACTCAAGACGTGGCATATGCAACTTTTTCAAACAGGTTAATGTTACCTCGAAACAAAATACACCTATTTCCAATTATAAATGTCTGCTGCTTTTATTTATGCAACACACATGTTTTGGAAATATTTAAAACGCCAGGCAGCGCCCATGGTGAGACAGGACCGAACTTACAATTAAGTTGATGCTGTGAAGTAACCAGTGAGCTAAAGTTGACGCTGGCTTAAACCACGGACACATTGTAGAAAAGGATTACCGTGATCCTACTCGCCGTGGTGGGTGACATTCAGGGAAAACTCCAGGTGTTGATGCACATCACCTCACAGCCAGACTTGACCAAAAACATAAAAGTGCGTGAAGTACCGACGAAGGAGGACATTCATTCCGTTTAACCTCAGCGGCTCTTTAGATTAGCAGATAATTCAGTCCCACTCGACCGACCTTTCCCCAGAGGCATGCATTTGATTGCTGCCGTTTCTGGCATTGACATTTGAAAGTCACTGTTGTATCTGCCTCCACCAATCTCACAGACAGTGCAGACCAGATCATTGAACTGCATCCCAGCACATTGAAATAATTGTTGGAACCATGTAACTTAAAAATCTTATCTCGCAGATATCTTCATCTGCGAGTGCTGTGGCAACTGGAACAGATAGCAAATGAGAACATAGGGAGACTATGCGGATAATCATTCCTTCCCAAACATTCAGTTTGATCACAGCTGAGCTTCTGCCTCAATGTAATTTGCTGCCTGTTCCTCAGCTACTTTCATTCCCTCAAAGTTCACTGTCGATAAGAAAAATCGAGGCAGACACCCACAGCAAAACTTCAAACCGATTTGCACACATAGATGGAGTACTCCAATCTGCAGCGACACAGATCTGGAAGGTGGGACAGGTGATAGAGTCACCGAAGTTCACCACATGGAAATAGGTGCTTTGGCCAAAGTTGTCCATGCCTCCCAGTTTTTACTGCACAAAGCCTGCCCGATTGCTCACATTTGGTCATATTCCTCTATACCCATCTTCTCCACATAAATATCTAAAAACTTTTTAAAAGGCTGAATTGTGGACGGCTGTACTACTGCCAATATTTCAAACACTCACCACCCTCAGTGCGAACAAATTGTTCACCTGGACCCTTTTGGATCTCTCCCCTCTCACCTTTAACCTTTGCCCTCTACTTTTGGATTCCATTACCTTTGGGAATATCTACAATATCTATGCCCCGCATTATTTTATTGTCGCCGTCATGATCACTCCGAGCCTCCAAGAAAAATGTTCGAGCCTCTCCTGATAACTCAAAACATCAAGTCCGGTAGCAACCTAGCAAATCTTTTCTGCCTCATTCTAGGTTAATAATATCCTTTCTATATTAGGGTGACCAGAACTGTGCACAGTATTCCAAATGTAATGCATTAAAAAGATCACTTTTACTGGATGCGAAAGTTGCTGGTTAGGACAGAATTTATTGCCCATTCCCAGTTGCCGTTCAGAAGGTGGTGGTGAGCTGCTTTCTTGAAACGCTGCAGTCCGTGAAGATTGGGTAAACCCAACGTGCTTTTATGGAGGACGCTAAATTATGTCTTTCCCGTTACCGCAAAGGAACGTTTATATGGGTACAAGTGGGAGTGGTGAGTGATTTTGAGGGGAAATTCCAGTTGGTGATTTTCCCAAGTAGGGGCTTGTCTAGTTCTTCAAAATGATAGTGGTCGTAGGTATGGAAGGTGCTGTCTCAGGGACAATTGCCTTAGGACATTTGTTGAGTTATTGCGGTGCATTTTGGGATGGCTGTTGGAGGGATTGAATGCCTGTGGCAGGAGGAGCAATCAAGTGCACTGTTTGGTCTGGGATGCTTTCGAACTCCATGAGCGTTCTTGGACATCTCGGGAACAGCGTTTCACTTGGACAAAAAATGGATTAATCAATTTGCCTGCGGAACCAATCTTGTTCTGAAATTTCACAAAATGTATAATAGATGATTGTGAATGCGCTTTCCCTCAATTTACGTTGTGAGTAATTGACAATGTGCGATAGGTCAGTTATTGTACAGAGCTGGAATCGAACTTGGGTTTCCGCAGTGTGAGATCAGAAAATAAAGACGTGGCATAAGCATCTTTTTCAAACAGGTTAATGTTAGCTCAAAACAAAATACACCAACTTCCAATTAGATATGTCTGCTGCTTTTATTTATGCAACACACAAGTTTTGGAAATATTATAAACGCCAGGCAGCGCCCATGGTGAGACAGGTCCGAACTTACAATTAGGTTGATGCTGTGAAGTAACCAGTGAGCTAAAGCTGACGCTGGATTAAAGCACGGACACATTGTAGAAAAGGATTACCGTGATCCTACTCGCCGTGGTGGGTCACATTCAGGGAAAACTCCAGGTGTTGATGCACATCATCTTACAGCCAGACGTGACTAAAAACATAAAAGTGCGTGAAGTACCGAAGGAGGACATTCATTCTGTTTAACATCAGCGGCTCTTTAGATTAGCAGATCATTGAATCCCACTCGACCGACCTTTTCCCAGAGTCATGCATTTGATTACTGTCGTTTCTGGCATTGACATTTCAAAGTCACTGTTGTATCTGCCTCCACCAATCTCACAGGCAGTGCAGACCAGATAATTGAACTGTATCCCAGGACATTGAAATAATTGTTGGAAACATGGAACGTAAAAATCTTATCTCGCAGATATCTTCATCTGCGAGTACTGTGGCAACTGGAACTGATCGCAAATGACAACATAGGGAGACTATGCGGATAATCATTCCTGCCCCAACATTCAGTTTAATCACAGCTGAGCTTCTGCCTCAATGTCATTTGCTGCCTGTTCCTCAGATACTTTCATTCCCTCAAAGTTCACTGTCGATAAGAAAAATCGAGGCAGACACCCACAGCAAAATTTCAAACCGATTTTGACATATAGATGGAGAACTCCAATCTGCAGCGACACAGATCTGGAAAGTGGGACAGGTGATAGATTCGTAGAAGCTCACCGCATGGAAATAGGTGCGTCGGCCTAACTTGTCCATGCCTCCCAGTTTTTACTACACAAAGCCTGCCCGATTGCCCACATTTGGTCATATTCCTCTGTGCAAGTAATAAATACTTATTAAAAGGCAGAATTGTAGACGGCTGTACTACTGCCAATATTTCAAACACTCACCACCCTCAGTTCGAAATAAATGTTCACCTGGACCCATTTGTATCTCTCCGTTCGCACCTTAAACCTTGGCCCTCTAGGTTTGGATTCCATCACCTTTAGGAACATCTACAATATCTATGCCCCGCATTATCTTATAGTCGCCGTCATGATCACTCCGAGGCTCCAAGAAAAATGTTCGAGCCTATCGAGCCTCTCCTTATAACTCAATCCATCAAGCCCCGTAGCAACCTAGCAAATCTTTTCTGCCCTCATTCTAGGTTAATAACATCCTTTCAATATTAGGGTGACCAGAACTGTACACAGTATTCCAAGTGTGTCCTTCCCAATGTCTTGTTCAAGTTAAGCAAGATCTCCAAACTCCTGTATTCAATTATTCTACCATGTATCTGTATAATAGTAATAATGGCGACAGGCACAGTAATTGCGGAACAAAGAGCCGCTTCTATGTTGTGAATTTCCAATTAGTCATCATGTTTGCAGAGGTTAAAAAAAACAACAAAGTCGCAGAATGTGTCTGACAGGAAAAAATGTAGAAGAATATCTTGATCAAGAGACCCACAGCATATTACACCTTGACCCAATACCGATCGAAACAAAACAGAAACAGAATAAAGGAGAGTGGTCAAGGGAGAAAGGGGGAGAGAGCATTTCATGCTGGAGTACATTGCACACCACTCCCTACCACCTTAGTGCAGCAAGCACATTGTTTCTATCTCCCAGGATTCATGCTCTCAGAAAGACCTTCGATCCAGTTTCCTCTGAAGTAGAAGTTACATGATTCATTCCACCGTTAAACTGACAAACGAGACAGCACAATGGCCCAGTGGTTAGCACTATTGCCTCACGACGCCGTGTTCTCAAGTTCGATCTCGGCTCTGGGTCACTGTCAATAAAGAACAAAGAACAAAGAAATGTACAGCACAGGAACAGGCCCTTCGGCCCTCCAAGCCCGTGCCGACCATGCTGCCCGACGAAACTACAATCTTCTACACTTCCTGGATCCGTATCCCCCTATTCCCATCCTATTCATGTATTTGTCAAGATGCCCCTTAAATGTCACTATCTTCCCTGCTTCCACCACCTCCTCCGGTACACCCAACGTGCTTTTATGGAGGAAGCTAAATGATTGTTTACCCGTTACCGCGAAGGAACGTTGATATGGGTCCAAGTGGTGAGTGATTTTGAGGGGAAATTCCAGTTGGTGATTTTCCCAAGTAGGGGCTTGTCTAGTTCTTCAAAATGATAGTGGTCGTAGGTATGGGAGCTGCTGTCTAAGGGACAATTGCCTGAGGAAATTTGTTGATTTATTGCGGTGCATTTTGGGATGGCTGTTGGAGGGATTAAATGCCTGTGTCAGGAGGAGTAATCAAGCGCACTGCTTGGTCCGGGATGCTTTCGAACTCCATGAGCGTTCTTGGACATCTGGGGAACAGCGTTTCACTTGGACAAAAAATGAATTAATCAATTTTCCTGCGGAACCAATCTTGTTCTGAAATTTCACAAAATGTATAATAGATGATTGTTAATGCTCTTTTCCACAATTTACGTTGTGAGTAATTGACAATGTGTGATAGGTCAGTTATTGTACAGAGCTGGAATCGAACTTGGGTTTCCACAGTGTGAGATCAGAAAATAAAGTCGTGGCAGAAGCATCTTTTTCAAACAGGTTAATGTTAGCTCTATACAAAATGCACCAACTTCAAATTATAAATGTCTGCTGCTTTTATTTATGCAACACACATGTTTTGGAAATATTAAAAACGCCAGGTAGCGCCCATGGTGAGACAGGTCCGAACTTACAATTAAGTTGATGCTGTGAAGGAACCAGTGAGCTAAAGCTGACGCTGGCTTAAACCACGGACACATTGGAGAAAAGGATTACCGTTATCCTACTCGCCGTGGTGGGTCACATTCAGGAAAAACTCCAGTTGTTGATGCACATCACCTCACAGCCAGACGTGACCAAAAACATAAAAGTGCGTGAAGTACCGAAGGAGGAAATTCATTCCGCTTAACATCAGCGGCTCTTTAGATTAGCAGATCATTCAATCCCGCTCGACCGACCTTTTCCCAGAGGCATGCATTTGATTGCTGTCGTTTCTGGCTTTGACATTTGAAAGCCACTGTTGTATCTGCCTCCACCAATCTCACAGGCAGTGCAGACCAGATCATTGAACTGTATCCCAGGACTTTGAAATACTTGTTGAAAACTTGTAACTTAAAAATCTTAACTCGCAGTTATCTTCATCTGCGAATGCTGTGGCAACTGGAACCGATCGCAAATGACAACATCGGGAGACAATGCGGATAATCACCCCTGCCCCAACATTCAGTTTGATCAAAGCTGAGCTTCTGCCTCAATGTAATTTTCTGCCTGTTCCTCAGATACTTTCATTCGCTCAAAGTTCACTGTCGATAGGAAAAATCGAGACAGACACCCACGGCAAAATTTAAAACCGATTTGGACATCTAGATGGAGAACTCCAATCTGCAGCGACACAGATCCTGAGGTGGGGCAGGTGATAGAGTCATCGATGTTGACCGCATGGAAATAGGTGCTTTGGCCTAACATGTCCATGTCTCCCAGTTTTTACTACACAAAGCCTGCCCCATTGCCCACATTTGGTCATATTCCTCTATACCCATCTTCTCCACATAAATATCTAAATACTTTTTAAAAGGCAGAATTGTAGACGGCTGTCCTTCTGCCAATATTTCAAACACTCTCCACCCTCATGCAAACAAAATGTTCACCTGGACCCTTTTGTATCTCTCCCCTCTCACCTTAAACCTTTGCCCTCTAGTTTTAGATTCCATTAACTTTGGGAACATCTACAATATCTATGCCCCGCATTATTTTATAGTCGCCGTCATGATCACTCCGAGCTTCCAAGACAAACGTTCGAGCCGATCGAGCCTCTCCTTATAACTCAAACCATCAAGTACAGTAGCAACCGAGCAAATATTTTCTGCCCTCATTCTAGGTTAATAACATTCTTTCTATATTAGGGTGACCTGAACTGTACACAGTATTCCAAGTGTGTCCTTCCCAATGTCTTGTTCAAGTTCAGCAAGATCTCCAAACTCCTGTCTTCATTTATCTGACCACGTATCTGTATAATAATAATAATGGCGGCAGGCACAGTAATTGCGGAACAAAGAGCCGCTTCTATGTTGTGAATTTCCAATTATTCATCATGTTCGCAGATGTTAAAAAAAACAACAAAGTCGCAGAATGTGTCTGACTGGAAAAAATGTAGAAGAATATCTTGATCAAGAGACTCACAGCTAATCAAATCTTCACCCGATACTAATAGAAACTAAACAGAAACAGAATAAAGGAGAGTGGTAAATAGAGAAAGGGGGAGACAGCGTTTAATGCTGGAGTAAATTGCACACCACTCTCTTCCACCTTACTGCAGCAAGCACATTGTTTCTATCTTCCAGGATTCATGCTCTTAGAAATACCTTCGATTCAGTTTCTTCTGAAGTAGAAGTTACATGATTCATTCCACCATTAGACCGACAAACAGAGACAGTACAATGGGCCAGTGGTTAGCACTGCTGCCTCACGACGCCGAGTTCCCAAGTTCGATCTCGGCTCTGGGTCACTGTCAACAAAAAACAAAGAAGTGTACAGCACAGGAACAGGCCCTTCGGCCCTCCAAGCCCGTGCCGACATTGCTGCCCGACTAATCTACAATCGTCTATTCTTCCTGGGTCCGTATCCCTCTATTCCCATCCTATTCATGTATTTGTCAAGATGCCCCTTAAATGTCACTATCGTCCCTGCTTCCACCACCTCCTCCGGTAGCGAGTATCAGGCACCCACTACCCTCTGTGTAAAAACGTGCCTCGTACATCTACTCTAAACCTTGCCCTTCTGTCCGTGTGGAGTTTGCACATTGGCCCCGTATTTGCGTTGGGTTCTCCCCCACAACCAAAGATGTGCATGATAGGTGGATTGGCCACACGAAATTGCCCCTTATTTGAAAAAAATGAATTGAGTACTCTATATATTTTTTAAGCATGCAGAACAGTTCATCCCAGGCCCCAGAAATTCAAAGAATCAATGCATTAAAACGATTACGTTTACTGGATGTGAAAGTTGCTGGTTAGGAGAGAATTTATTGCCCATTCCCAGTTGCACTTCAGAAGGTGGTGGTAAGCTGCTTTCTTGAAACGTTGCAGACTGTGAGGTTTGGGTACACCCAACGAGCTTTTATGGATGCACCTAAATGATTTTTCACCCCGTTACCGCCAAGTAACGTTTATATGGGTCCAAGTGGGAGTGGTGAGTGATTTTGAGGGGAAATTCCAGTTGGTGATTTTCCCAAGTCGGGGCTTGTCTAGTTCTTCAAAATGATAGTGGTCGTAGGTCTGGAAGGTGCTGTCTAAGGGACAATTACCTGAGGAACTTTGTTAAATTACTGCGGTGCATTTTGGGATGGCTGTTGGAGGGATTGAATTCCTGTGGCAGGAGGAGCAATCAAGCGCACTGCTTGGTCCTGGATGCTTTCGAACTCCCTGAGCTTTCTTGGAGATCTGGGGAACAGCGCTGTACTTGGACAAAAAATGGATTAATCAATTTGCCTGCGTAACCAATCTTGTTCTGAAATTTCACAAAATGTATAACAGATGATTTTTAGTGCTCTTTTCCACAACTTAGGTTGTGAGTAATTGACAATGTGTGATAGGTCAGTTGTTGTACAGAGCTGGAATCGAATTTGGGTTTCCGCAGTGTGAGGTCAGAAAGTAAACACGTGGCATAAGCAACTTTTTCAAACAGGTTAATGTTATCTCGAAACAAAATACACCAACTTCCAATTATAAATGTGCTGCTGCTTTTATTTACGCAACACACATGTTTTGGAAATATTAAAAACGCCAGGCAGCGCCCATCGTGAGACATGTCCGAACTTACAATTTAGTTGATGCTGTGAAGTAACCAGTGAGCTAAAGCTGACGCTGGGTTAAAGCACGGACACATTGTAGAAAAGGATTACCGTGATCCTAATCGCCATGCTGGGTAACATTCAGGGCAAACTCCAGGTGTGGGTGCACATCGTCCTTTCCCCAGAGACATGCATTTGATTGCTGGCGTTTCTCGCATTGAAATTTGAAAGTCACTGTTATATCTGCCTCCACCAATCTCACAGGCAGTGCAGACCAGATAATTGAACTGTATCCCAGGACATTGAAATAATTGTGGAAACGATGTAACTTAAAAATCTTATCTCGCAGTTATCTTCACTTGAGCATACGTAGACACATAAGGCATAGGACGCTGGAAACATTGCACTCAGTTAAAATTGTATAACGCTTGAATCATTTATTATATTTACGATATGTCCCGAACAATAGAAGGCCTCTACCCAGCCGAAGCATGATGAAGCATGTCAGCCTGCTACGTTTTTATTGTGATTTTTCTGAATATGCTTTCTGTCACCAAATGTTCTCACATGAAACGTGTTATCATTAAGAATACCTTTCTGGCTTTACAATATGAATATGCACAGGTAACAAATGCCTCCTCCTGTTGGGTACTTGCGCACATCCCGAACCGGGTAGATAACGGAATCCCCTTATGGGCAATGCCCCTTAATTATACCGAACGAATGAATGTGTGGTTCTTTGTTAATAGTACATATACGGACGTACAGTTGCCCAATATGGAGGCACAAAGATTTTGGGGACTCATTCGGTTCACTGGATGGTACATCCCGCGCTTTGATCGAAATTGGGGACTTGCTCCTTTCAAAGAAGTTTCAGACCTTAAACTAACCAGTATCGCTGCCCCTCCATGGCTCCGGGCCGACCACAGAAGAGGTTAACGGTTAGCAGCCCTAAATGGAGAGGGTGTTGCTTTTTAGCTCATGTCGTTCCGCACATTAGGAAGGCTACGACTCTGATCCAGTCCCCGGCCCTTCGGAACCGTCGTGGCATTACCGAAGTGCAACGGTTGTGGATAATAGCCTTTCCACCATATAATCACGCAAAATCAGCAAGAGAGCTAATAAATATGGCCTCCGCACTCGAGAGACTGTCTAACGAAATTGCATTAGCTCTCAGTGAGGGCAGCCAAGCGCTTCAGATCATATCAACAGAATTAGTGGCAGAGAGAACTATTGCCTGACAGATTCGCTTGGCGTTGGATTTTATTCTGGCGGAGAAGGGGGGAACATGTGGCATTGTAGGAAGAGAGTGTATCACTTACATACCAGACTCCTCTGAAAACATCACTGGTTTGGCAGCCCATATTCGCAAGGAGGCCTCAAAGATCCTGGCAATTGGGCCGGAGTTTCACGACTACAACTCAGGAGCGGGTGGCTGGTTGAAATGGCTATTTGGGGGCTCATGGCGATCACACCTGGCGTACGGAGTTATCTTAATTGCTGCCCTTTTGGGAACATATTGCCTAGTAAGTGTATGCTTAAACTCCTGCTGCAAAGTCATGGCAGCACTGATCGCGCCTGTAGCAAGTGCTAATGTCGTGACACTCCCTGAAAAAATGGCAGGTGGAAAGGTGCATCAGTACTAATTCTGAGAGGTGATCTTTGAATCACATGCACGGTGTACATACGGAACATTTGGGAGGTTACATACCCCGAAGGCCGTACATCTTTACGACACACCCTGCAGCCCTCGTATCGTTTCATTTTGGCCAGTTGGAGTTTTATAAACATCTTCCATGACCAATGGAAGCGGATGTCGATGAGAAAACACTGTCTCTCACATTATATTCAATTCTGTCTCTCACATTATATTCAATCCTGTCTCTCACGTTATATGACTGTGGGACTTATTGGTGGGGAATCCTGTTTTTTGCATTATACAACTAAGTCTTAACCATGTTGCAAATTGTAGCTAACCTCGCAGCTCGATGTGCTTTCTGTGTCTGTTAATGAAGACAACCCTGTGTGCAAAACAAATGACTCATCGCCAGGTGCTGACCCAGGGGCAATGGACTATTCACAAACTTTGCCCGAGGTCTAAATGCCTTAAGATAACTCTGCTCGGCCCGGATAGCTATGAGCTAAAGAATTAGCAACAACAGGAAAATCCTGTACATTACAAACTAATAACCATTTATGGCAAGGGCTAAGATAATGGAGGACTAATTAATTGCATGTAATGAATTGTGACGCGAATAAAGGCGATTGGCTGTATGTAAATGAGATTACAAACTGATTTCGCTTTTGAATCTGTTTATTAACCCGTGTGAACCTTAGGTCAAGTGAGAAAGGGTGCTGCCGATAGGCAGCGGAGTTTCCGGCCTTTTGTTGCTAACTTTATGTTGGTTCAATTTGCTCTGTTTTATAACCTTTGCCCTAGAGTCGCCAGGTATCTTTATGATACCGCCACGAGGTTCATGTTCAAGTAATGTTCAATAACTCAACACACCAATTAATAAGATTCAAATCAAAAGACATTTATTATACACAGTAAATCGCTACTCATGCATAAACTCTATTTTCTAGGCTATTCCTATAACTAAAAGGCCTATACTTAGCTTCTGACTGGCCCACCAGGTCAGGGAAACAAATGGTCTTTCGTTCATATCCTGAGTCTCTGGGATTCAAAAGCTGGTATGGACTGGTAGCTAGGAGCGCCTATCTCGTAGCGAGCGTTGACTTGAGACTTACTTGCTTCGAGGCAACAAGACAGGTCACTGTCAAGTGTAGGTTCAAGTTGCTGAGTGACCATGCCAAAGAAGAACGATTAGAGCTTGAGGGCTTTACTTTATAGTCCCCAGTGGCTTCCCGCCCTTCGGGGCGGACCCCGTACCTGGTTCCAAGTGATTGGACTACTTTCCGATCACTTGGATCGATTTCTCCAATGCTGGAGCAGTTCCCTGATCGCTGGGCGGTCCCTGTGTCCGTTGGCCTTCCTTTGTCTTGGCTCCTGCTGGCGCCGAGGAGTCTGGCTTGGCTTTGTTTACCTTAGCTGTTGCCATTGTGCCTGGGAATCGCACATGACTATGTAGATGGCTGCTACATTACTATGCAGATTGCTGCTAGATTCGGTGCTGTCTGGTTGTTTTGCAGGTTCCAATATACATGATTTCTGTATTTGCTAGTCTTTGCCTGTGTTGGCTGAGTTTCCCTTCAGCCTTTGCGGCTCTCCATTTTACGTCGGGAAGTGGCCAACGGAGGTGGCTACACATCCTCCTTGTGATCCTAACGCGAAGTGTCAAGGATCACATAACTGCGTTGTCTTCATTCCCTGACCCGGCGAACACTCTTCTGTGGCCTCTACACAGACCAAAACTATGCAAGAACATTTTTAACTAACAATTTCTAAGTAGCACTATTTCAAAACAGGGACATGCATTACAAAATATTAAAAAACGGTTATTCTAACTGTCCTTTATAAACTACACTCACTCAAACATTCAGTCACACTAACTTCCTAAACAATACAAAATGAAAGCAGCATTTACATTTTTCCTGTCTTGGCAGTCAAGCACAGGGTTGTACAATCTTTCCATTTCTTTATTTATAGAAGAACGCAAACGAATATCCTATATTATAGATCGATGGGTTCGGGGGCCTGGTGAAAACCGAAAATAGCGGATCTCATTCTGTGTCATTGGGCGCGAGCCCGGTAGGCTCTCCCTCTCCATTCTCTCACACGGATAGTCTGCACGATGCTGCAGAGAATCGCCAACACTAGAAGGGATTCGACTACGTAGGAAACGGCCACGTTATGAGCTTATCATACCATGATGGTGTATCGGAGACTATCTCGGGGTTCAGTGTGCTATGGTGAAGTGAATCATTAACGGCTGGGGTTGGGGTGGGAGGGGGGTGTTGGTGTCAGGGGGTTCGCTTTCGCGCGCAACCGAATACAAATTGCAATAACGAAAAACACGTATATCGTCTTCATTGTTGTCTGCTTCTTTCTCTTCTCTTCTCTTCCTTTCCGTTTCGTCTCCTGGAGCTTATGGGGTTCTGTGGGATCAAGCATAGTGTCTGATACTATCTTGGTTAACATCTCGTGCGGTAGTATGTCTGTCCTTTAATGCCAATTATCCATTTATGATTTGTCACCATGTGTGACTCCCTCGTTTAAAAAAAAAACGAATATTCAGGACAAGACACACTAAAAAAACTGAAACAGGGCGAGCCGTCTCGCAGGCTGTGCGATTTACCATCCAAATGTCTGAGGATGTAAATAGCATAGGGATGGCAACCTAAGGGTCGCCTGAAAACAAAACAAAACTTATTGACCCAAAAGTGCCGAAATGAGGTGCGTATGGGCCGCGACGGGTAAGAATTGGATGGAATCCCCGGGTAGGATGGCGACCAATACCGTGTGTGCTCCACCCGAGCGTAGCTGACCAGAGGGGGGGGGGTCCTCAGGCAGGGCGGAGACCAATGCCGTTTCTCCACTGCCTGAGCAACCGACAAGAACGGGCAAAAATGTAGTCATGGGGGGGGGGGGGGGGGGTTGTCGTAAATGTTCTACCTTTGAACCAGAAGGGCAGTTATGAACGGGTGTCTTGCAAGCTCTCAGCGGTTCCTGCCGATGAGTGTGCTGGCAAGTTCTCATAGGTTTCTGCAGACAAATAAGGCGTGGGGCCGTGGGGAAAAAAAATCCGATCTTACAAACAACATTTATCATGCTGCAGGTTCCATCAGAAAGGACACCGTTTTCTCCCAAGCGGTTCCTCTTTAAAACATTACCTGGACACCTCAGTTATCAGTTGCGAACAGGGTTGCAAAGGGGTTCTCGTTTTGGGAGTCTGACTCAAAGTCGTCATCTTCTCCCAGATGCCATACTCTCGAATGTATAAGGGCTGATAGGACTGCATGGTGCGATTTGGGGTACATCGCGTCATTCCGGACGTGCCTGTATGAGTTGTCGCGGTGCCAAAAGCTGGTGTCTAGTTCTGTGGGGATGGAATCGTCATCGTAGGGCGGTGGTGTTTGGTGGGGTTTATTGAGGAATGTGATGAGAAAGGGATCATTCGAATCGTGATCAGATTCGCTGGGTGTGGGTCCTGTTGCACGGGGATAGCACGGAGGCGTGCTGTGGCTATCGTCACAGTCGCTGTCGCTGCTGCTGTCTGTTGGCGTTCCGGGGCGGAGTCTAGAGATCGGGGGTGGAGTCGAGGGCGAGTCCGTGGATGTGCTGGGCGTGTTGAGGGCGGGGGGGGGGGGGAGTTGTAGGGATACGTTGGCTGTGGGCGGGGTGGGGTCTGCTGCGTCGAGCATGACGTGGTGTGCGTGGTTGTACTCTGGGCCATATGCCTTAAGCTGTTTGATATGGAACCACGCAGTCTTTCCGTTGGGGTACTTGATTTTATAGACGGAGGGGCTTACTTTGTCCGCAATGGAGTACGGACCCGAATATTTCGGTGACAGGAATGTGCTGGGGTTGTAAATTGAGAGCATGACCTGCTGTCCTATCTCAAACTCAGTCGCATGCACTGTCTTGTCGTAACAAGCCTTGCTCTCTTTCTTCCGTGTGCCTAATTTTACTGCGGCTGCGAGCTGAGCCATTTTTACATTCTCCACTAACTGTTTCACTGCGTTCTCGTGTGTGAGGGCTGTCACTTCAGGGCTGGTCAAGTCCAATCCTAATAAAAATTCTGTGCCTTTCATGGGGTGTCCGGTCATAAGAGTGTGTGGGGTGTAACCTGTGGATGTTGAGACATTATTTCTCAAAAACATCAGCGCAAAAGGGAGGACTGAATCCCAAGTGGCGTTGTTCTGTTGGGCCATTTTTCTGAGGGTTGATTTTAGGGTCCGATTCATGCGCTCCACGATACCACTTGACTGGGGGTGCTATGCAATGTGGAATTTTTGGGTAATGCCAAATATCGTCAGGACGTTCTTCATGACACGCCCCGTAAAATGGGAACCTTGGTCGGATTCAATGCTGTGGGCGAGTCCCCATCTCGTAAAGATGTGGTGGGTTAAGATCTTTGCGGTGGTCTTTGCCGTGTTCGTTCTGGATGGGAATGCCGCTACCCATTTCGTAAAAGTGCCTATGACGACTAGTACGTATTTGTAACCATTCCTGCAAGGGGGCAATGGTCCTATAAAATCGATCTGGAGGTTAGTCCAGGGGCCGTTCACGGGGCGGCTGTGACTAAGTTGAGCCTGCTTGGCGTATCTGTCCGGATTGTTCTGGGCACAGATAAGGCAATTCTCAACGGAGTGCGTTACGTCCTCTTTTAACTTGGCCACCAACAGAGCTGCCTGAGATGGGCTGTAGTGGAATCAATTCCCTGATGTCCATGTCTGTCATGGAATAAAAAAATGAGCTGATTCCTGTCCTGTTCAGGAACCAAATAAAGAGTGTCCTTTAACACCACACCGTCATGTGTGGTCAGTGCATTTTTAAACCTATCATAGGGTGCTGCAAATTGTCCTTTTAAAATCTCCCTGAGATTGCTATCCTGCTTCTGGGCCTGCACTAAATCCTCGATATTAGTCTGTGAGTCCTGAACTGCATTTACTGGTGCGCTTTTGGGGTGTGTTCAAAAATATCTATGCCTGGAATCTGCTTTTGCCAGTGCGTCGGCCTTTACATTTCCAGGGGGGGGGAGGAACGGTGGTGACTTCGAACTTTAACGATTCCGAATGTCCTGTTCTGTGCATTTTCTAAAATGTGGCGGAGCAATGGGGCTGATGGGAGGGGCTTTCCGTCTACGGAAAAAAATCCTCTTGCTTTCCACAGGGGTAGGAATTCTGTAAGGCTGTTGCAGACATAGAGGCGGTCCGAGTACATGTCTGCTGGGCTGGGGAAGGATTCTGGGTGATCTATAATATACTCAAGGCTGCTAGTTCTGCCGCCTGTGCACCTAAGTGGCCTGGTAGCTTGAGTGATATTTCTTCTCGGGTGCGTCCCTGCGCGTCCTCGACATAAATGCCGCATCCTGTAATGCGCTTCCCTTCTAATACTGTGGAAGACCCGTCCACATATATTCTTAAAGATTCGCACGTGTCTGTATGCTGGGGGCTCTGCGGTGAAATTCAGGGGGCCTGTGTTGTGGTGCGGTGTGATGGTGTCACATTCATGGGGGGGGGGGGGGTGCCTGGGTACTGAAGGATAGCGGCTAAGAAAGTGTGGGTCTTGGTTCTTTTAACAATGATGTCCCGTCCCTGCAAAAGAAGGGTCCATCTAGCTGCTTAATGTGGCTAACTGTACGGTCCTTAAGTCGTCCGTCAAGTAAACGTTGGGTGGGGATGTGTTCTGTGAGGATTGTGATGGGGTTTAGTCCGGTTATGTAAGAAAAATACTGAACTGTCCAAAAAACTGCGAGCAGGTGTCTTTCACAGGCCGAAAATCCCTGCTCCACAGGATTTAAAAGTCTGGAGGCGCAAGCCCCGGGTCTAAACTGTTTGTGCCGTTCCTGGAGGAGCACAGGCCGAAAGGGTGCGGTCTGTGCTAGCTCTCTCTATAGCGTAAGGGGAAAGTGGGTCTGGAACTTGGCGTGCGGGAGCTGTAATGAGGGCTCTTTTCAAAGCATCCACAGCATCCGTGTGTTGCGGAAGCCATTCCCAAGGGGCTCCTTTCTTTAGGAGTTCCGAGAGGGGTGCTGTCTTGCTGGCGAAACAGTCAATGTGGTTTCGGCAGTAGCCATCCAGTCCTAAAAACGACCGGAGGACTGAAACATTCTGGGGAAGGGGCAATTTGGCAATCGAGTCAATTCTTTAGTGCTCGATCTCGCGATTACCATGCGTGATAATGGTTCCCAAATACATCACTTTGTTTTCCAAAATCTGGGCCTTTTGGGGTTTACTTTACAACCAATTTTCTGTCGGAGTTCGGACAGAAGCTCGATGTGCCCTGCCTTGGTGTCTGTCTGCAGTAATAGGGCGTCCACATACTGGACCAGACATTCGGGGCGAGAAAATTTCGATAATCCATTTGCCAGCTGTCGGTGGAAAATGGAGGGCGAGTTGTGGAAGCCTTGTGGAAGGCATGTCCACGTGTACTGCTGATTTTTAAAAGTGAAGGCAAACTTGTATTGGCACGCTTTTGCCAATGGAATGGACCAGAATCCATTACTGATGTCCAAAACCGTAACGTATTGTGAGATGAGTCCCTGCTTGAGCATGGTCTCGGGACTTGTGCCTACCGTGGGGGCTGCTGCGGGGGTGACTTTGTTGAGTTCCCGGTAATCGATGGTCAGTCGCCATGATGCATCGGGCTTTCTCACTGGCCAAATCCGGGCATTATTAGTGGAGGCTGCTGATCTGAGTACACCCTGCTCTAATATGCTGTCGATCACTTTTGCGATTTCTCCCTCTGCCTCTTGGGGAAATCCGTATTGCTTTTGGTGTCTGTGGGTCAGGTCCTGTGATTTGTACTGAACCAGTCATCCGGCCACAGTCGTGTTTCTGGGTCGCGAATGCTGTCCTGTTCTTTTGTAAAACTTCCCTAACCTGCTTGTCCGTGCTAATTGTGGTCGGGACAAACCAAAATTCGCCGACTGCGCTAATCTTGTTTGCATATTCTCCTATTGTGAGCGTTGCGGATTTTGCCATTCTCCAAACACACTGGTTGACTGAATCAAAGGACAGGTTGTGGGAATTCATAAAATCGATGCCCAAAATGTGTTCTGCTGTGTGGGGCAGGACGACTAAGACTGTGGGGTGCTTGGTGGTGATGTTGCCGATTTGAATGGGTACAGGGGCGGCGATGTGCCCCTGTTGTGAGTGGCCTGTGAAGCCACTGAGGGTGATGGTGGCTGTAATGGGCCACGTGTCTTTCTGGAATATGGTGGAGGAATTGATTGTGGCTGTGTCACAAAGAAATCCGTTGGGCTGCCCCCGTATCTTTGCTGCAACTACTGGTCGGCCGTTCCTATCCCAAAGGGTGTCGCAGACTCAACTGGGGGAGCCCGAACACCGTCAGTCTGTCCCGTTCAGGTCTGCTTGGTCTGAACGGCTGCTCACACTATGTATGGGCTCTGTCCCATTCTTAGTCAGAGTGCCTGCATGCTGGGCTCTCTGTGGCTTTCGTGGGGCATTGCATTCTCGTGCAAAGTGTCCTAACTGTCCACAGTTGTAACACTCCTGAGGATTTTGTGGGGGGGCTGTTCCTGCCTTCGTTCACCGCTTGGATGTCTGCTCCTGCCTGCTGTTCCTCGGGTTTCCTAACTGCGGATTTGTTTTGTACTGCTTGCTCCCAGGTGCGGGACAATCTTTTTAAAACCCATTTTTCATTGTGGGCTTCCTCTGAGGGGTCATAATTTGTGCAGGCTTCTTGTCCTGCCTCTGTGGCATGGGAGATAAGGGTGCGGGCCATACCGTCTTGGGACAAATGGGCGCATTCTAAATTTCCAAAAACTGCTGTGAAATGAATCCACAAGCGTCAAGCAAACGCTGTGAGGTGCTGGGTTTTCGTTTGCCTGCATTTGTTGAGGCCTTCTACTGGGTCACCCCTGTTATACCGATCGCGTCTAGGATCGTGGTATGCATTTCTGCAAGGGAGCCTCCTCCTACCTTCTGTGGGTCGGGAAGGGCGGCTGCGCCCGAAGGGTCTAAACTCAAAACTGTGAGCTTCACGTGCTCTCGCTCATCCCGGCCGGATATGGTAGCTTGCTGTTTTACTCTGGCAAAGAAGTGGTGGGGTTCTGAGGTGGGGAGGAACGGTTTGATTTTATCGCACGCGTCCCGTAATTGGGTCACTGTTAAGGGGGTGGTGTACAGAAATTCTGTGTCGTCCGATGTGGCTGTGCGGTGGGTGATGACTGGGTTCATTGGAGCCTGAACTATCTGGTCTGTTGTGGGTTGGGGCGCTTTTCTCTTCTGGGGCTTTCACTGCGCACATGTTCCCTGAACATATCTCTGCACTGTTTCACTCAATTCTTCCCAATCAGGGCCGGCTTCCTCATCTAACTGTGATCCAAAGTTTTCCTGGCAACCTTTTTGAACTGAAAGCAGAGACTGCAGTTCTGAAATCTGCTTCCGGCACTTTGCGTGATCTAATGAGGTCTGCCTGTGCTCCATGGTAGGAGTATGGAGTTCTCGTAGTGCTGCTTTCAGTTCGCTACAATGCCTTTGCAATGCCTCTACCTGCTTCCCTGCTTCCTCTCGTACCAGGACTGCATGCTGCGTGTCCTGATAGGCCTTTTCGTACTGTGTCTGGCAGCTGCTGAGGTGCGCCAGACAAGACTGGTGTGCCAATTGGCATCATCCACCTCACCGTCCATTGCTGCTCACTTCCTTCTTAATTCTAGGTTCTCTTTCTATACCTCGCGCACATCGGCCTTACTCATTCGATGTGCCTCCTCTATCTCTCAGCGGAGGGTCCGAACGAACTCGTCTGTGCCTCGCAAATGAAAAATGGAAAGTCACTTATTGTCACAAGTAGGCTTCAATGAAGTAACTGTGAAAAGCCCCTAGTTGCCACATTCCGGCTCCTGTTCGGGAAGGCTGGTACGGGAATTAAACCGTGCTGCTGGCCCGCCTTGGTCTGCTTTCAAAGCCAGCGATTTAGCCCAGTGAGCTAAACCAGTCCCTGTGCCATTGTGCCAAACAGGACACGATTGCCATTGGCTTGCGAGCTTTTCCCAAGCTTTTCTTATGGATTTCGCTCAGGTTCTCCCACCAAGTATGTCCTATACTCCCGGGACCTGTTTCCTCATTTTCACAGAATTCGCTCCAAAGAACATAGAACATTGCAGCGCAGTACAGGCCCTTCAGCCCTCGATGTTGTGCCGACCTGTGAAACCACTCCAAAGCCCATTTACACTATTCCCTTATCGTCCATATGTCTATCCAATGACCATTTGAATGCCCTTAGTGTTGGCGAGTCCACTACTGTTGCAAGCAGTGCATTCCGCACCCTTACTACTCTCTGAGTAAAGAACCTACCTCTGACATCTGTCTTATATCTATCTCCCCTCAATTTTAAGCTATGTCCCCTCGTGCTAGACATCACCATCCGAAGAAAAAGGCTCTCACTGTCCACCCTATGCAATCCTCTGATCATCTTGTATGCCCTAATTAAGTCACCTCTTAACTTTCTTCTCTCTAACGAAAACAGCCTCAAGTCCCTCAGTCCTTCCTCATAAGATCTTCCCTCCATACCAGGCAACATTCTGGTAAATCTCCTCTGCACCCTTTCCAATAATTCAACATCCTTGGGCTGTTTAGCACAGGGCTAAATCGCTGGCTTTGAAAGCAGACCAAGGCAGGCCAACAGCACGGTTCAATTCCCGTAACAGCCTCCCCGAACAGGCGCCGGAATGTAGCGACTAGGGTGGGTTTCCTCCGGGTGCACCGGTTTCCTCCCACAGTCCAACAATGTGCTGGTTAGGTGGATTGCCCATGATAAATTGCCCTCAGTGACCAAAAAAGGTTAGGAGTGGTTATTGGGTTACGAGGATGGGATGGAAGTTAGGGCTTAAGTGGGTCGGTGCAGACACGATGGGCCGAATGGCCTCCTTCTGCACTGTATGTTCTATGTTCCAATAACCTGCTTTTTTTAACTTATACTCGGGGCCTTGACAGCACCCTTTCTCACTTGAGCTAAGGCTCACACGGGTTAATATACAGATTCAAAAGCGAAGTCAGTTTGTAATCTCATTTACATAGAGCCAATCGCCTTTATTCGCGTCACAATTTATTACATGCAACTAATTATTCCTCCATTATCTTAGTCGATGCCATAAATGGTTATAAATCATTGACTCTGGTCTACAATGTAGTTGGGGCATATTGCAACCATTGACCTGGAAAACGTCTCTTTGGGTGGCGTTTCCATTTGCTGTGTTCAGGGAATGGATCCGCATTATTTCTTGAGTTCAGTATGTTCACATTATCGATGAAATTAAGTCACTGTGCAAATCCCCCAGACGCTACATTCTGGCGCCTGTTCAGGTACACAGAGGGAGAATTCACAATATCTAATTCACCTGACAAGCACATCCTTAAGGACTTGTGGGAGGAAACCAAAGGATCCGTGGGGAAACCACGCAGGCACGGCGATAATGTGTAGGCTTCACAGTGAGACAAGTCGGGAATCGAACGCGGGTCATTGGCGCTGAAAGCAATAGTGCGAACGACTGTGCCACCGTTCCGCTGCCACATCTTTGCCACCCTATTATGTACGTTATCAGGCCCGGGGACCTTGTGTGCTCTTAATCCCAATAGTTTGTTCAGTTCAGTTTCCCTATTGATGCGGATTCTTCTCAGTTCCTCCCTTTCTATTACCTGGAAATTCCCGTTCAATAGGAATGGTACTGGTGTCCTCCACAGTGGAAATTGAGGACATTTTTAATCTTTGTAATGACTTTGATCTCTTTGTTTAGTCATGAATGTTTTTTACTCCTCTTAACATCGTTCTTCCTCACTGGGTAACATTTTACTTGTGAGCATTTTCTTGAACAACTGACACTACTCATCAGCTGCCCTATCTTTTTTACCTTCCTGCTCACTCTCCGTGGGCCAAATTTGTCTTCATTCCGATGTCATTTTCCTTGGTTTAACTCCATAATGCAAGTGTAGGACTCCACTTCCTCGCGTCAAACCGGATTTTGAATTCGATCATATTACGTTCACTATTTTCTAGAGGATCCTTAACTGTGAGGTCAGTAATTAATCCCTCGTCATGACAGAGTTTCCAATCCAGAGCAGCCTGCTCTCTGGATGGTTATAGGATACTGCGAGGCCAGGATAGAGTGGATGTAGAGAGACTGTTTCCACCTCTTGGAAAAGGTAGAACCAGACAGCGCAATCTCAGAGGAAAGGGGCGATCCTTTAAAACAGAGACGAGGAGGGATTTCTTCAGCCAGAGGGTGGTGAATCTGTGGATTATTTTGACGCAGAAGTCTGTGGAGGCCAAATCACCGAATCACAGACTCTCTCTCGCTCTTTGTCTTTGTCTCTGCTTCACTCTCTTCCTCGTTCCATGTTTCGCTATGTGCCTGAGTCTCTTCCCTTGCCCTCATCTCTACATTTAGCTGTCACACTTTCTGTCTCTCTCTCTCTCTCTCTCTCTCCTCCCTGCCTCACTCTCTCATTTTTCTTCCTCGCCATTGGCCGCAATTTGGCTGCCGTAGTTCCCCGATTATTATCTCTCTGGCTCACAGTCTCGCTCTCCATCTCTCCTCCTGTCTTGCTCTCTGCCTCACTCCCTACCTCTCTATCGCAATATGCCTCAGCTTCTGTCTGTCTTTCAATATATCTCAACAACCTCTCTCTCTCACCCTGTCTGTCTGTCTCTCTCTCACTTACACTGTCTCTTCCTTTCTCTGTCTCTTTCACACTTTTCTGCCTACCACCCCCGCCCCCAACCCCCCCCCCCCCCCCCGATTTCTCACTGCTCTCTCTTTCTCTCTCTCTCTGTCGCCCTTTCTGTCCCGAATCTTGACATGATTACGGTAAAAGAACAGAATAGAGAACAAATTAAATTACACTACATGAACAGGCGCCTCGGCCCTCCAAGCCTTTAGTGACCATGCTGCCACTCTGAGCTAAAATCCCCTCCCATTCCGTGGACCATATCCCTCTATTCTCATCCTATTCATGTATTTATTAATTCGTCCCTTAAGAGTCCATTTCGTATTTTCTAGGCAGCGAGTTCCATGTACCCACCATCCGCTGTGTACACTTGCCTCGTACATCCCCTTCAAACGTTGTCCCTCGCACGTTAATCCTATGCTCGTAGTAATTGACTTTTCCAACCTGGAGAAAAACTTTTCACACTCTATTCTGTCCATGCCCCTCATAATCTTGTAGATATCTATGAGGTCTCCATTCAATCTCCATAGTTCTCCTGACCAGAAACCAGGTTTTCCCCAGATCCTTTGACCTTTGATACCTGCCCTGCTCCCAGAGATTTTCGACAACGCTGTGTGCACATCATCTGTCACCTCACTCTCTTAGTCCCCACTGGAATCTAGGATACTTGTCCCATCCGTGAGAGGGCTGATGACGATGGCCAGGCTGGCTGCTCAATGGGAACAATGAATTGTCAAATGATTGGTGTTTCTGTCCAGTCAGCGTCCGTGATCCGCTGATGGAACATCAGCCCGGCCAATGAAACGGCAGACATTCCAGGAGAATGGTGAGTGTCTGTGACTATGGACAGTTTTCATACCAGTGATTGAAGAGACATGCCCGGTGAATGGGGTTTCCACTCAGGATTTAATGAATTGAAACATTTGGTAAATGGAAATGTCAGCATATTCTTCAACTGCTGTCTGAACTCAGCCTGTGTAACGACATAAATTGCAGTGTTTGTGCAGCAACTCAAGAGCTGTAGCATGAAGCCTAATTCTTGAACATAATCATCTAACCCCACAGTATTATATACAAAAAAACTCATCCGTTTCCAAATCGAATAAAGCATGAACATTGACCATAAAAGGATGAAATTGGCCGAGATAATAAACAATAAAATAATAGAGTTCCTCCGACTCTCCATCTCTGGATCACTGGGTCTCTCCCCACTGCAGTGAGCCCGGAGTCTCCTGCGGGCCCTGCTGCTCAGGACAATGTGTCTGACGGTGAGAACATTGAGCAGCAGAATCAGGACAAATGGAACACACGGGGTTAGAATGTTGTGGAGGAACTCGATTGTTGTCCAGAACAGAGAGAACAGAACATCATCTGTGATCTCACAAAACCAGGGTCGGTTCAGTAACCAATAACGACCTGTTAACATAAAATACCAGAAGACGTTCTTCAAACAGCTCAGCACAGTCACTGCTCCCAGAATCACAGACGCCGTTTTCTCGCTACAATATTTATTTTTCAGCTTCGGGCAACAAATGGCCACAAATCGATCAAATGTGAAAGCGACGGTGAACCAGACAGAACAGTCAGTGGCTGCATAAAGCAGGACGGCGTGGATATTACACACGGGGATGGACCACAGGAAATAAAACTGATTTTTAAAAGCAATGGGAATGTGTCTCAATATCACATCGAGTATAACAACCAGTAAGTCCCCCACGGACATAGCCACCAGGTAACAAGTGACACATTTGGACAGTCCACACACTTTTCTCTTCAGGATCGCAATTGTGATGAAGTTCACTGTGAGGAAGGGAAATACACAATGAAATTACACATCAGGCAGAGGAAGTGATATCCAGTTCGATTAAGGTCGTGTTGACAAAGACAAAACACACACTTACAAACAACGGTTCACAAATACCACCAGCGCACAGACTCACACCCACACAAATGCACACCGAGAAGCACCGTTTGTCTGTCAGACTCGCCAACACATTCTCTCCCTCTCACTTTCTCACCCCTCCCCCCAACACACACAAAAACACAAAGACCCGCATACCCCCCACACACCCATAACCCCCACACACCCATAACCCCCACACAAACATGCACAGAGGCAACCATATTCACTCACCTGCATGCACCCGCACTTCAACATACCCACTCACATATCCACATCCAAATAGATACATTCACAAGCACACTGACACCCACTAGACAAACAAACCTATAAAAGCAGAGTCATCGACACACACATTCACTCACACACACTGACACAAGCATAAATCCAAACACGAGCACACACATATATACATATACAAATGCACCCCGCTCTCATGCTGCACTCACAGTGTCCCTTACAAGCACCACAAACAACCTATACACCCACGCAAACAGAAACACACACATCCAACAGAGGGCAGTAGAGCGAAGCTGTTGATTGGCTGTTGCTGGGAAAATTTGCATCAGTGCATTGCGGTCACTGCATCCAGAAAGTGTACCTGAGCAAGGCACCTTAGCTGTTCAAGTGAAGGCAAGCATCCAGCAGAGGCCAGAAGAGCGGAGGTGCTGATTGGCTATTGCGGTGAAAATTTGCATCAGTGCATTGCAGTCATCATACCTTGAAGGTGGTTTGTGGAGGAGCTGTTGTCAAGTGACAGTTAAACCCGAAACAATTCTTCAGTGTTTCCCTCCCTACCTCCGCCTCTAATCAAAAAAAAGACAATCACCGAGCCGAGTAAAGATCAAGCGGGAGACTCGAGGGAAGTAGAAAGAAGCTGAACCGTGACGTCACAGCCTGCAGGTAAATGATTTGCTGGTGACTGGTAAGTATTTTTTCTTTTCCCTGAGGTGTTATCGTGCGGGGAACAATGGTTGCTGAGGGAGTGCTTGCTGAGAAGAGGAGTACATTTTTAAAAACCTTACTATTTGGAGTTTCCAGCTGAATCCGGTCGGAGTGAGGACAGAGTGACTGCTGGGTAAGTGGTAAAGATTTAAACTTTTTGCGCAGGCCCATAACAGGTGATTGCTGTTCTCGTGTGGGGCTCGATTGTTGGTTAAGTGTTTTATTTTTACCTTTATTTAAGTGGGCAGTTTCTAAACCCTAGACACTACGCTTGTTGTGTCCCCCACCCAACCCTCTCCTTTCACCTAAGGGGTGGAGTGAATAACAGGTAAGCTCTTTCTTTCTTTTTCTTTTTTTATCCAGCTGGGATGGCAGAGAAGGCAGTGCAATGTACCTCCTGCAGACTGTTTGTTTGAGGTGAGGGATACCGTCAGCGTCCCTGCTGAATTCACCTGTGGGAAGTGCACCCATCTCCAGCTCCTCAGGAACCACGTTAGGGAGCTGGAGCTGGATGAACTTCGGATCATTCGGGAGGCAGAGGTGGTCATAGATAGTAGCTTCAGGGGTGTAGTTACTTCGAAGAATCAAGATAGATGGGTGACGGTGAGAGGGGCTGGGAGGAAGCAGTGCAGGGATCCTCTGTGGTCGTTCCCCTCAGCAAAAAGTATACCATTTTGGATACTGTTGAGGGGGACTACCTACCAGGGGTAAGCCACGGTGACCGGATCTCCAGCACTGAGTCTGTCCCTGTGACTCAGAAGGGAAGGAGGAGAGCAGGAGAGCAATAGTTATTGGGGACTCGATAGTTAGATGTACAGATAGGCGGTTCTGTGACAGCGAAAGAGACTCACGGATGGTATGTTGCCTCTCGGGTGCCAGGGTCTGTGACGTCTCGGACCGTGTTTTCAGAATCCTTAAAGGGGAGGGGAGCAGTCACAAGTCGTGGGACACATCGGTACCAACGACATAGGTAAGAGAAGGGACGGTGATTTAAAACAGGAATTTAGGGAGCTACTGTGGAAGCTGAGAGCCAGGACAAACCATGTTGTCATGTCTGGTTTGTTGCCGGTGCCACGCGTTAGTGAGGTGAGGAACAGGGAAAGAGTGCAGATCAACACGTTGCTGCAGGGATGGTGGAGGAGGGAGGGTTTCAGGTACGTGGATAATTGGAGAACGTTCTGGGGAAGGTGGCACCTGTACAGACAGGACGGTTTGCACCTGAACCAGAGGGGCACCAATATCCTGGGAGGGAAATTTGCTACGGCTCTTCGGTGGGAGGGGGAGGGGGTGTTGAACTAATTTGTCAGGAGGCTGGGAAAACGAGCTGTAGTCCAGAAACAGTGTTGAGAGTAGTGATGTACTGAGGAGGGTAGCAAGGTTGCAGGTGTGTACCGGCAGACAGAAAGGTGGGTTGAAGTGTGCCTACTTCAATGCAAGGAGCATCCGGAATAAGGTAGGTGAACTTGGAGCGTGGATTGGTACTTGGGACTACGATGTTGTGGCCATTACGGATACATGGTTAGAACAGGGACAGGAATGGTTGTTGGAAGTGCCGGGGTATAGATGTTTCAGTAAGAGTAGGAAGGTGGTAAAAGAGTTGGAGGAGTGGCATTGTTAATCAAGGATAGTTTAACGGCTGCAGAAAGGCAGTTTGAAGGAGCTCTGCCTACTGAGGTAATATGGGCCGAAGTTAGAAATAGGAAAGGAGCGGTCAGATTGTTAGGCGTTTTCTATAGCCCCCCAAATAGTAATAGAGATGTGGAGGAAGAAATTGCAAAACAGAGTACGGATAGGTGTGGAGGTCTCAGGTTAGTTGGCATGGGTAGCTTTAACTTTCCAAATATTGATTGGAACCTTAGTAGGTCGAACAGTTCGGATGTGGCAGTTTTTGTACAGTGTGTGCAGGGGGGTTTCCTGACACATGGACTATATGGATCGGCCGACAAGAGGGCGGGATGGGGGGGGGGGGGGTGGACATTGGGTTTGGTACTGGGTAATAAACCGGGCCAAGTGTTAGATTTGTTTGTGGGCGAGCACTTTGTAGATAGTGACCACAATTCGGTGTCTTTCAATATTGCAATGGAGAGGGATAGAGCCAAACGGCAGGGCAAGGTTTATAATTGGGGGAGGGATAATTATGATGCGAATCGGCAAGAATTGGGGAGAATAAGATGGGAACAGAAACTGTCAGGGATAGGGACAAATGAAAAGTGGAGCTTGTTCAAGGAACAAATACTGCGTGTCCTTGATAGGCAGTCCCTGTCAGGCATGGAGGAAATGGCCGTGTGAGGGAACCATGGTTCACACAAGAGGTTGAATGTCTTGTCAAGTGGAAAAAGAAGAGTATGTAGGATGAGAAAACAAGGTTCAGTAGGGCCGCCTGAGGGTTACAAGGTAGCAAGGAATGAGCTGAAGAAAGGGCTTAGGAGAGCTAGGAGAAGTCCTTCGCGGGTCGGATCAAGGAAAACCCCAAGGCTTTTTACTCTTTTGTGAGAAAGAAAAGCATGACCAGGGTGAGGTTAGGGCCGGTCAAGGATAGTAATGGGAACTTGTGCATGGAGTCAGAAGAAATAGGAGAGGCGTTGAATGAATACTTTTCTTCAGTGTTCACAAAGGAGAGGGGCCATGTTTTTGTGGATGAGAGTATGGTTCAGGCGGGTAGGCTGCAGGAGGTAGATGTTCTGAGGAAGGATGTATTAGAAATTTTGAAAAACCTGAGGGCCGACAGGTCCCCTGGGTCAGATGGGATATATCCAGGGATTCTTTGGGAGGCAAGGGATGAGATTGCAGAGCCTTTGGCTTTGATCTGTGGGAACTCGCTGACCACGGGGATAGTGCCAGAGGACTGGAGATTGGCGAATGTTGGTCCTCTGTTCAGGAAAGGGAATAGGAATTCCCCTGGTAATTATAGGCCAGTTAGTCTTACTTCGGTGGTCGGTAAGATAATGGAAAAGGTCCTTAAGGATAGAATTTATGACCATTTGGAAAGACACAGCTTAATCCGGTATATTCAACACGGATTCGTGAAGGGTAGGTCTTGCCTCACCAATGTGATTGAATTCTTTAAGGAGGTAACTAAGTGTGTAGATGAAGGTAGAGCAGTTGATGTCGTATACATGGATTTTACTAAGGCGTTTATTAAGGTTCCCCATGGACGGCTCATGAACGAAGTAAGGAGGTGTGGGATAGAAGGAAATTTGGCCAATTGGATAAATAACTGGCTATCACATAGAAGACAGAGGGTGGTGGTAGATAGAACATTTTCAGACTGGAGACCAATTACCAGCGGTACCACAGGCATCAGTGCTGGGTCCTCTGCTATTTGTGATTATTGTCAATGTCTTGGAGGAGGGGGCTGAAGGGTGGGTCAGTAAATTTGCTAATGACACCAAGATTGGTGGAGTAGTGGATGAGGTGGAGGGCTGTTGTAGGCTGCAAAGAGCCATTGATAGGATGCAGAGCTGGGCCTTAAAATGTCAGATGGAGTTTAACCCTGATAATTGCGAGGTGATTCAATTTGGTAGAAAACATTTGAATGCGGATTACAGGGTCAACGGCAGGGTTCTGAGGAATGTGGAGGAACAGAGAGATCTTGGGGTTCATGTCCACAGATCTCTGAAGGTTGCATTCAAGTGGATAGAGCCATGACGAAGGCTTATAGTGTGTTAGCGTTTATTAACAGGGGGCTTGAGTTTAAGAGCCGCGGCGTTATGCTGCAACTGTACATGACCCGGGTGAGACCACATTTGGAGTATTGTGTGCAGTTCTGGTCACCTCATTATAGTAAGGACGTGGAAGCATTGGAAAGGGTGCAAAGGAGATTTACCAGGATGCTTCCTGGTTTGCAGGATAGGTCTTATGAGGAAAGGTTGAGGGAGCTAGGGCTTTTCTCTTTGGCACGGAGGAGCATGAGGGGCGACTTAATACAGGTTTATAAGATAATGAGGGGGATAGATCAGTGCACGTTCAGAGACTATTTCCTCGGGAGGATGTGGCTGTTACAAGGGGGCATAACTATAAGATTCAGGGATATAGGAGGGATGTCTGAGGTAGGTTCTTTACTCAAAGATGTGGCCATGATAAATTGCCCCGAAAGTCCCAAATAATCAGTGGGATTACTGGATTATGGCGATAGGGCGAGGGCATGGCTTAAAAAGTGTGGTACAGACTCGATGGGCCGAATGTCCTCCTTCTGCACTGTAAATTCTATGATTCTCACAGCCACACAGAGAGAAATACACCTACACACAGGCATACAGTCGCAGCAGCATGCAAACCCACATACATACACTCATATACAAATAAAAACACCTGCACACAAACACTGACACACACACACACACAACAATGAATCACTGACACACACACGCCCACAGACACACACGAATACACACACATACAATCCTCACATCCACTCTCACAAGCCACTCGAACATACAGCCGTACACACAGATTCACCCGCGTATACACACTCACACAAATACTCCCACACACATACAATGACTCCCACAAGTAAACAATCAAACACACACGCGCTCACAGACACACACACATTCACACCCACACCCAAGGACACACACAGTCACACAAAGAGACCCAGATCCAAAGCAGACAGATACCCGCCCCCACACACACAACCATCCACACCGCATCCCCACACACAAACGCTCGAACTCGCACACTCACACACTCACACGTATGCACACACACAAACATCCACACACACATACACTGCCCCCCCCCCCACACCAAGTAAACAATCAAACACACGCGAGCGCACGGACACACATACACAAATACTTACACGACATACATGGACACACATATTCACAGCCACACACAGGGACACACACACGCACACCACACAGACCAAGACACAAAATCAGACAGATACCCAGACACATGCACACAACCAGGCACAACCGATGCCCATACACATACACGCTCGAACACACATGGAAACTCTGGCTGTCACACAGACTCTCTCTCACACAGACACATATACGTATACACAGACAGACAAACGGACACACACAGAAGCTCTGTCTTTCACACCGTCTCCCACACACACCCTCACACAAACACGAACGCAAATAAGCGCATCTACCCTCACCTGCACACACTCATCGACACACCCTCTCACATCCCCACATCTACACACACACAGATTCATATACCAACACTCATATGCACGAGTACAAATAAACCGCCCTCATACACACACACACTCACACACGCACATTTACAACCACCCACTGACACGCACTTAACCCACACATACACAACTCTGACTCCCACACACACGGAAACATGTACCATGTACAAAGTCGCCCAGGCACCCAGCCACACGCGCACTTTGTTCTGGGGCAGATTAGAAGAATCTTCAAAATGTATTATGGAGTTCACCTGACCTATAATTATTGTTGAATAGGCTGGCTGGGCACAAGAGCCTTCTCTTGAGGTGCGATTTAACAGTCTTCTTCGACACATTAATCAAAATAAGCTTTATTATAAGAACCTAGCTAACATTTATATGAACAAACAGCAAGGCATTATTTTCAATTACAAACCTAAAGACGCAATACAGCTGCAGTAATCTATGTATAACGTTTAATGATTTACCCCTTAACTGTTCCAATTTAAACACAATATTGCATAACCCCCCCAAAAAAATCATTTTCAGGGCTTATCCCAGACTCTGCATTCTCACTTGAATAAGACTGGCTTTACCTGTTATTCGGACCTCATCCCACCAACAGGTTTAAACCCTTCCTGAAAGCAAACTTTCTCTTTAAAGTTACCAGAATAGTAGGTAGCTATATTCATTTTTTTTTACTGGAACAGATATTTAAAATGAAAATAGAGAAACAGAAACAAAATACTTCTTTCTCCCTGAGTCCACTGCAGTCAAAAGTGAAAGTGAAAGTAAGAAAACCTCACAGCCACAGCTCAGCACGACCCACAAAATGACATTACTGAAGCCATGTGATAAGACAAAAACAGTTCTCAAAGGGACACTCAATTAACAACGCACACAACCCCAGAAATACCCATTCACACACAAACAGACACAATCACATACGCATGCTCACCCCACACACAAATTTACACTGACCCACACGCACTTACAGAAACACATACAGGCCAATACACACCTTCGCACACCAACACAAACACACAAAAACACAGGGATACACAGTCACACAGGAACACACAATGGCGCGCACAACGCAGACACACACTCGCCCACACACATACTCACAACCACTCACACACTCATAGCCACACGCACTTTGCACCAAAGCCATATGGACCTATAAACACACATAAACACGCACACGGATAACTAAGCACCCACGATATTAACTCACATAAAAACACCGACACACAAATACTGACACACAGTCACAAACACTCACACAAATACACCCTCACACTCACACAAACAAACACACCCTCACGTTAGCTTTCACACGCACACAAACACCCACAGACACACGCTCTCTCACACACACTTAGACACATTTACGCAGACACAATCACACACACCCTGAGCATGCGCAGACACACACAAACACGCACTCACATAGACGCTTGAAGACACATGCGGACACCAGCAGCACTCTCTCTCTCTATATATATATATATATATATCCTAACTCTCTCTCACACACACATGCTGACAGACAAGCAAAATACGCCCCTAGCGATTAACTAGGTGAAGGCTAAGGCATCTGCCCCCGTGCCCGCTGCAGCTCGTGCTGGTCCTAAAATGGGTTTTAGGGGGCCGGGCGACACACGCACAGGTCGGACCCCTAGACTTTTCCTGAGTACCGAACTCCAAATATGTTCGAGTTTCGGAAAGGACAAAAACATGTGAACACGATATTCGGGGGCCCTCCCACATCGCTCACAGATATCCTCTACCTCCACGACCAGCTGGTTTGTCCTTGATTCAGTGAGGTGAGCACTACACTACCTTCAGCTGTATCAGCCCCAGCATCACAGATGAAGTCCAGGCATTCACCCTCCGTAACATCTCACAACACAGTCCCTCTTTTAGCACCATCGCCAGATCCTCTTCCCATTTCATTTTTATCCCCATCCATCGACACCCAATCGTCCTCCAGGATCATTCCGTAAATCTCCGAAACGACTCCCTTCTCCACTCCTCCCACTGGCAATACTTTCTCCAAAAGCTAAAGAGCCGGCTCCACCAGGGACGGCGTGATCAGTTTCCTTACCAGACCCCTCACCTGCATATCCCTAAACTCCTCTCTGTGTAAATCCATATTTGTCTGAACTATTATAGACTCGCAAATCGTTTCCCAAGAAACAAATCCTTCATTTGACTGATACCCTTCTCTTCCGAACTCTTAACCTAGCATGCACGGGCAGGACGGGGCAGCACGGTAGCCTTGTGGATAGCACAATTGCTTCACAGCTCCAGGGTCCCAGGTTCGATTCCGGATTGGGTCACTGTCTGTGCGGAGTCTGCAAATCCTCCCCGTGTGTGCGTGGGTTTCCTCCGGGTGCTCCGGTTTCCTCCCACAGTCCAAAGATATGCAGGTTAGGTGGATTGGCCTTGATAAGTTGCCCTTAGTGTCCAAAATTGCCCTTAGTGTTGGGTGGGGTTGCTGGGTTATGGGGATAGGGTGGCGGTGTAGACCTTGGGTAGGGTGCTCTTTCCATGAGCCGGTGCAGACTCGATGGGCCGAATGGCCTCCTTCTGCACTGTAAATTCTATGATAATCTATGATGCAACCTCCCTGATCTGAGCAGGTGATTCCCCCTAATCAGCATATCCCCTTTCCCAGCCCTCAAATTCAAGTGTCGCTTTAACTGCCCCCAAATCCTCAGTGTGGCCACGAACATCCCCCCCCCCGAGTATTTCCTGGGGCCATCGGGAGCGCTGCCGTTGCCAACAGCCACAACCCTGACACCCTGGATGAGCCCACCCTCATCCTGTTCCACAGAGCCCACCCCATGCCTATCATCAGAGCCCGTCTCCATCCTTATCCACAGAACTCACCCCATCCTTGCCCACAGTGCCTGTCTCCATCCTTACCCACAGATCTCACCCCCATCCTTACCAACAGTGCCCGTCTCCATCCTTAGCCACAGAGCCCACACCCATCCCTATCTTCAGAGCCCGACTCCAATCCTATCCACAAAGCCCAGGCCCATTCTCACCCACAGAGACCGTCTCCATCCTTACCCACAGAACACCCACCCATTCTTACCCACAGAGCCCGTCTCCATTCTTATCCACGGAGCCCGCCTCAATCCATATCCACAGAGCCCGTCTCCATCCTTACCCACAGAGATCGTCTCAACCCTTTCCCACAGAATACAGCCCCATTCTTACCCACAGAGACCGTCTCTATCCTTACCCACAGCACACCCACCCATTCTCACCCACAGAGACCGTCTCTATCCTTACCCACAGAACACCCACCCATTCTCACCCACAGAGACCGTCTCCATCCTTACCCACAGAACACCCACCCATTCTTACCCACAGAGCCCGTCTCCATTCTTATCCACGGAGCCCGCCTCAATCCATATCCACAGAGCCCGTCTCCATCCTTTCCCACAGAGCCCGTCTCAACCCTTTCCCACAGAATACAGCCCCATTCTCACCCACAGAGACCGTCTCCATCCTTACCCACAGAACACCCACCCATTCTTACCCACAGAGACCGTCTCCATTCTTACCCACAGAGCCCGTCTCAACCCTTTCCCACAGAATACACCCCCATCCTTACCCACAGAGACAGTCTCTATCCTTACCCACAGCACACCCACCTATCCTTACCCACAGAGCCCGTTTCCATTCTTATCCACGGAGCCCGCCTCAATCCATATCCACAGAGCCCGTATCCATCCTTACCCACAGGCCCCTTCCCTTCCTGACACCATCCTCACACATTCTCAGCGTTTACCCCCCAGTAATGGTAAAGCGAGTTCGGGAGGTACAGTCGCCGCTGTGTAATGCCACCTTTCTAATTCTGGTGAGCCCCTCCCACAAAAAAAAATATGAATGAGATCAACTTATCCACGCCCTTGATGAACGATTTTGGTAGAACGGCGGGCAGCACTGGCACAGAAACAGCGGTAACACATTCACTTTGACAGCCTGTTCCCGGCCTGCCAATGGCAAAGAAAGAATGTTCCACCTTGTCAAATCAGCATTCACACTCCCCACCAAGATGGGTTACAGTTTCCTCTAACAAGTCCCGAAAGACGTGCTTGTTAGGTGAATTGGACATTCTGAATTCTCCCTCAGTGTGCCCGAGCAGGCGCCGGAATGTGGCGACAAAGGGTGTTTGTGAAACTGGAGGCCTGTGACCAGCTCAATGTCTCAACATCAGTGCTGGCTCCATTGTTATTTGTTAGTTATCCTTCTCATTTGCATGAGCATTTAGGAGGCATGGTTAGTAAGTTTGTAGATTGGTGGCATGGTGGTCATTGAGGAAGGTTAAATTCAGATTGAAACTGGACATTAATCAATTGGGCCAGTGAGCCGAGGAATGGCAGATGGCGTTTTATATAGACAAATGTTAGGTGTTGCATTTTGTGAGATCGAATCATGGCAGGACCTACTCAGTTAATGGTAGAGAGTTGGGAAGAGTTAGACAACAACGTGATCTACGAATGCAAATTCATTGCTCCTTGAAAGTGGAGTCCCAGGAGGACAGAGGGGCGAAGAAGGCATTCGGCATGCTTTGTTTCATTGGTTTGAAAATTGAATACAGAAGTTGGGACATCTTGCTGAATTTGTACAAGACATTCGTAAGGCCACACTTGGAATACTGTGTACAGTTTGGTCCCCCTGTTATAGAAAGGATATTATTAAACTAGAAAGTGTAAAGAAAAGATTTGGTGGGATGCTGCCGGGACTTGATGGTTTGAATAATAAGGAGAGGCTGGGGAGACTGGGACTTTTTCCGTGGAGCACAGGAGGCTCAGGGATGAACTGATTGAGGTCTACTAAATAATGAGGGCATAGATAAGATAGATAGTCAACCTGTTTTCCAAAAGGTAGGGGGTCTAAAACTATAGTGGAGAGGTTTAAGGTGAGAGGGGAGAGATACTAAATAATCCAGAGAGGCAATGTTTTAACACAGAAGATGGTGATTATCTGGAAACAGCTGCCAGATGCAGCAGTAGAGCCGGATACAAGTTTGTCCTTTTACAAACATTTAGACAGTTATTTGGCTAAGGTGGGTAGAACGGGACAGGGATCAAATGCGGGCAATTGGGGCCAACGTAGTGGGTAAACTTGTGTGGCATGGGCAAGTTGGAGGGACGGGCCTGTTTCCAGGGTATCAACATTCATGATTCTTACTCTATAAGCATGCTTGCTTCTTCTAGGCCAATTTGTAGATGGGACATGTAGCGCCCATTGATTCTGACCAGATGTTTCAAGAGTCGGTTGATGAGTTTGGTTTGATGTCAATTTCAATCCCATGCGTCCTGCAATGATAGTTGGGTTTTTCTCTACAGCGGAATATTTGATCTCCACCAAAATCGCTCAGCTGCCCTTCACCTGTTTCTTCGGTCTCTTGCTTCGCAACAACATCATTGTTGAACAGTTTGAGTTCACGGCCACAAACGGAGCTCTCCGTTCTGACCAGCTGTGTTCCTCGTTATCCATAAGGGTTCGTTCATTCCAGGTTCTGAAATTCAGTTTGGGTATGATAATCTGACCCCAGGTAAATGGGTTACTGGTTGTTGCCAGTTTCGGATCGGAACAGACTATTTTCGGCACCTTTTTCTTCCATGTTCTCATACATGGTGAGCAGAGAGCAGGCTGGAGGGCTGCTCAGTCATGACGGTAGCAGGCGAAACGCTCTTTTGTTCTTATCTCAAGAGCTAGAAGATTAAATAAAACTCCACCACCAACGTTTCGGTCTGAAGTTCGGGTCTTGGCGATCTAACTGTCCTTTCTGATGGTCACAGATGATTTGCTGTGTGTCGGGTTAGTGCTGGTTTGCTCTGAGTAGACGCCTGATGCAGGGTGTGCTGAATGTATGAATTTCAGATACATTATATTTTGTGTATTTGGTGCAGTAAGGGTTAAAACTCTTGTGTCGTTAGTGTGTGTAGAACGGCTGCGTCATAGTGTCGAAAACAAAAAATTCAGATTTGCAAGACAGCGAGAATTTTGGGCAACAACAGATGCAATGAAGGTTTTGTAAACGTTTGGGCGAATGGATTTTTGTTTCTATCAAGAGGTTTCCGTCTGGATTAGTTAATGAGCAACGTTCTGTTCAGTTTAGTGAGATGATGTCGGAAATGGGTGGAGCCAGAACCAGTTTACGAGGCAGTCAGGTGCTAAGGGTCAGGGTTTGTTCCTGGTTGGAAGTTGAGCTGTCAAAATTTCGTGAAAAAATAAAGACGAGATTTTGAATTAATCTGACAATGCTCGTTCTTTAAAGAAGTCTCCAAACATCTCTCTTTCTCAAACTAAAGTTTTCAATACAGCTCTGTACAGTCCGTATTCCTGACTACTGACGGTGGATTGGGATCTGAGATTGTTTCGTTGTTTGAGTGGGAAGATATAGCAGTGACGGGCTATTGTGGCACCGTATTGATTAGCATTTCTCAAGGGGCAATCGAACGCTATTTTCTTGTTTGATGCTAAATATGTTTGTTTTACTTTTAGCAATAAAGTTAGTTTTAGTATACCATTTCCATATTTTCCGAACATTGTTCCTGGAGCGTATCCTTTCAGCACTGTTTACAATATTGAGATACATTTTTGGGGTTTCTGTCCAGTATTCACCCACAGTTGGGTCTGGTGCGGATCGTAATAGCGACATTTATGAGGTGGATCGGCCGTTGTAGATCAGAAGACAGCGGGTCGTTAATCGAGGGTCGGTCCAGTTCCTGTAACAATGCGAACATCGATCACAGCGAAACGCCCACTGATGCAGTTTTCATCCGACGGGGCAGACATTAACCTATACGGGTAACGTCCACCTCATCCGACGTTGGGGAGTTGTTATACTTTGTTCGTGTCTGGTTCCTCCCTTCCAAAATGGGACGGCACGCTAGCACAGTTGATAACAGTGTTGCTTTACAGCTCTAGGGTCCTGGTTAGATTTCCTTCTTGGGCAACTGTCTGTGCAGATTCATCCCTTTCCAGTGTTTCTGCGTGGTTTTCCTCCGGGTGCTCCGGCTTCCTCCCACAAGTCCCGTTAGACGTGCTATTCGGTGAATTGGAAATTCTGAATTCTCCCTCCGTGTACCCGGACAGACGCCGGTGTGTGGCGACTAGGGGTCCATCACAGTAACTTCATTGCAGTGTTGATGTAAGCCTACTTGTGACACTAATAAAGATTATTGTTCAAAGACAGGTGTGGATCATCCTCTGGAAGCATTCTCCTGTTAACCCCCGTTTGACTCTTGTTTTCTCTCTCTTACTTTCTATTGTATGTTTGCTCGTGGCTGAGACAATTGAGAAAATAGTGACCCAGATTGAGTTGCCAAAAGTGAATCTTACATTACTCCTGCAGTACAAATTGAAGGAGTGAGCACAGGAAGTGAATGCTTCCTTGTCACAGGAGGTCTATAAGAGTTATGAGGCGGCAAGAAAGGTTCATGTAGATGGACACGAATTGATTCCAGAAGTATACAGGAAAGAATTTTGGAATTTAGGGATACAACCAGGACAGACTTAAGCAGAATTTCAAAGGGATAAACGTAAACATTTTAATAGATAGGTACCATTGCGAGATGAAACTGCCTTTGAGGCTCTGGGAGAGGTCGTTGTCTTCGAGGAGCTGAAGAATTCGTGACCTTCAATAATGAAACCCATGTTGAAGATCAGATGGTGCAATCTGCTGGCCAAACAGCAACAATGGCTGACAAGTATGCACCAATCCAGTGATTTTCAAAGTGGGGGTCGTGAACCACGGATGGGTCGGAGGATCGTGGCACATGGGTCGCCAAAAGGACACCGAAAAAGATTCTCAATGATCGCCTGACCATTTTTCCATCTTCTCACGAGGTAAAATCTCACTGCAGTACAGTGTATGGCCACACCGCACTGATGTAGAACATGGGACCATGGACACCCTTGCCACTTTGGTCGAAAATATAGTTGGTGCCGTTTGCAGATTGGGTGGCCTTTCCATCTACTGTGTTCAGAGTGTGGATCTGTATAAATTTCTTAATTTCAGTGTGTCACTAACAAACCCCTTGTGTGCTTTACCATTTTCTGAGTTAACCCTGACCTACAGTCTCCATCAACCGGACTAGCCCCTATGTCCACTCCTTTAATTTCTGAATTGCCTCTCTGCACCTGGGCTCGTGTCCTTCAATCTCTTTTTCTTGTATTTTGCAATGAATTTGGACTGGCTAATTATTTGTTTTTCCAATTCAGGGACAATTTCGCGTGACTAATCCACTTTTCCTGCCCATTTTAGGGTTGTGGAGGTGAAACCCAGGCAAACCAGGGGAGAATCTGCAACCTCCACACGGAGAGGGACCCGGGGCCGGAATCGAACCCAGGTCCTTAGTGGTTTGAGGCAGCAGTGCAGATCAATGCGCCACGGTGTCGCCCATTCTCCTTTAAAAACGCTTAACTTTTCATCTCCTCTTCAGCCTCTATCCACCCCGTCTTCCGAGATACTCGTCTCCAAGCATCCATCTCTGCCGTGTGACTACATGGACTTCATCAGCTGAATTTGTTCATCGACAGCAAGGACTTTTGCTTCTAACTTTATCAGATCTCCAATTGTTCGCCAAAGATGGCATTAACTGTCGACAAAGCTACACTCACATATACAGGGCCTGGTAAAATGTCGCAGGTGGATGGAATGGAATGTGCCTACACATTTTGCACATTGTTCAACTGGGCTGTGCCCAACATTGTTTTTTTAAATGTTTTCAGTATGTTGTATATTTACATGGGAAACGGTATTGACAGGTGTCCAGTGACATGCTGTCTGGCGGCGCTTTGAATTCATCCGTTAGGGCTCCTCTTTCTGAAGTGCGAGGTTTATGTTTAATTTCCAATCCGATGTCATGTTAGGCTTTGAATGAATGTGTACGACGTTGTTAAAACTAAACAATATTGAGCCTGTTAAAATTTCCAGCGCTTGTAAGCATTTTTCCAAATGCTAATAATTGCTGTGAAGAAATTAAATAGTCAAATGATCCTCAGTTGTAGCCTTGAGCAATGTGTCAGGATATTACTGTCCTCCATGGTGAAACAGCAGTGCAAATTACAATGTTTACATTTAATGATATAGAAGTGCCAACAATGAGTGCGACGTTTTGAACAGTAACTGTGCAGAATCTGTGCTGACTGTGGTGTGGGTCACGAGAGTTGGCCATTCTATAAAAATTGGTTGCCGGAAAAAGTATGTTTCAGAACACTAGTGTAGATGCACTGACCAATCAAGTGACGCTATAATGGTTTTTTTGCCACACTGCTGCCAGGTTGTTGATGCCATGCTCTAGGCATTAATAATCATTTGGAAGGTCAGTTAGAGGGCTTCTGCCATCTGTTGCTGAATGGAACAGCTGAAGTGGAACCTCTGGGCCATAATGGATTCTAAAGATTTATCCTGTTTTATTCTCCGTGCCATTGCACACAGGAGGTGGTTTGGCAATTATGGGATGGGCAATATCTAGTCATGTAAAATACACATCCCGTGAAATATAAAATGAATGTCTGTGTCCTCATTATGGTGATGATATGAAGGGCACAGCAGAACTCCATGTCTACTCAATGGACCCCTGCTCCAGGTGTACAAGAAGCTTCACTCCGAGCCGTTCAGGAACCACAAGTATTGTTTTATCACATCGGTGGTGTCCCTGGTGGTGCCATTGCACTTGCATGCACGTGTTATTTTCACATGATTGATTTTCAGGGGGGAGTGGGGAGGGGGAGGGATTTGCACCATGAAACGAAGGGGCACCCTTCATGTTGGCGGAGCGGTGGGTCCATGGTTAGAACTGGTGCCTCACAACAACAGGGACCAGGGTTCGATTCCGGCTGTCTGGTGAGAATATGCAATTCCCTTCCTTGTCTTCGTGGGTTTCGTCCAGGTGCTCTGTTGTCCTCTCACTATACAATGATGTGCAGGTTAGGTGGATCGGATATGCTCAATTGTCCCAGGGGGTGTTGCAATGCTGAAGTGGGGGATTTAGCACAGGTGAGAGTGCTCTTTCAGAGGGTCGGCGCAGACTAGATTGGCCGAATGTCCTCCTACTCCCCTTTAGGGAGTCTATGATTCTGAATCTGAGAAACTATCTTCTGGGCGCCCTGAGGGTCTGACGAAGTTAGGAGTGACTGACTGTTCCTGAATGAAGGAGTGGAGACTGCTGCCAGGATACTGGACATTCGCCAACATGATGTACTACACATGGTCACACACCAACCGTACATTAATTGAGTGAGTGTTCATTCAGTTCCTCTGCCTCTCCCCATTGACACGGCGACGCAGAAGAGGCGCAGGCACCATCAGGAATTCCACTATCCAGGGAATACCAAGGGATCTCTGATCCTTATTTTCCAGGCTAAGGGAGAAAACAGACTTTATCAGTAAGTGTGTCGAGGACGGTGTACCAAAGATACGGCCGTTCCGCACTCGGACACCCTGGCTCAGCCAAAAGATCCACTCCCTGCTGAAATCCCCGACCGAGTCGTTCAGGTCTGACGACCCTGACCTATATGAGAAACCTCGGTACAACGTACGGAAAACCATCAGTGACGCCAAAAGTTAGCACCGCATCAAACTAGAATCTCAGGTCAACGGCAGTAAACCACGACGACTCTGATAAGGCCTACACGAGATGACAGGCTACAAAGCAAAGCCAGGTCGACTATCTGGGGCTGGACTATCCCTCCCCGATGATCGAACAGGTTCTGTGCCCGCTTTGAGCTGTCAGCCAATGCATCAGTGCCAGCCGCCCCAAGAGCCATCGACACGCTCATACCCACTATTACAGCCTCAGAGGTAAGAGCTTTCTTCTTGAAAATGATTACGTGGAAAGTACAGGGCGCCAACGTAGTCCCTGGATGAGCACTCAATGTCCGCATAGACCAGCTGGCGAGATTATTCGCAGATATCTTCAACACCTCACTCCTTCGTCCCGAGGTCATCACCTCCCTCAAGTAGACCACCATTATACCAGTACCCAAGAAGACAAGGTAGAGTGCCTCAACCACTACCGACTGGTGGCCCTGACGTCTGTTATCATGAAATGCTTCCAGCACTCGTCATGAGACCGCTATTGATGTGGGCATCAACCCCGAAGAAGTGGGTCACTGCAGAAAAGTCATTTCTTTTTGAGCAAAACCAAGGGGCAAATTAAGACATGTTGCTGAGACAGGCAGGGCGTGCTGAGTCTAAGAAACAATTCCAGTCACGAACAAGGAGAATAAATCTGATGATCAGAAATCCACAAGTTGAATATGACAAAGAAATGAAATAAATGAAAGTGAGCAAACCCGTTTCAATAGAACTCGTTCTCATTGTTAACGGGCGATCAGTAAGTTCGATGCCAGGATGTCCACCATAGTTGTGGGATAACAAACATTGTGATATTATCAAGGAAGAATGCAGCCTTTGAATTTGACAAGTAGAAACACCAAACTAGCGACGGATGCAAGGGAAAGCTTGAGGATTCATCGAACAACCGCAATTCTAGTGTCACTCAAAGAACATAGAAAATTCCAGCACAGGAACAGGCCCTTCGGCCCTCCCACCCTGCGCCGAACCAGATCCTTTCTCTGAACCTGCCTTCTATTTTCCAAGGATCTACATCCCTCTGCCCCCGCCCGTTCATATATCTGTCTAGATGCACCTTAAATGATGCTATCGTGCCCGCCTCTACCACCTCCGCTGGCAAAGCGTTCCAGGCACCCACCACCCTCTGCATAACAAACGTTCAACGCACATCTCCATTAAACTTTCCCCCTCTCACATTGAAATCGTGACCCCTTGTAATTGACACCCCCACTCTTGGAAAAAGCTTGTTGCTATCCACCCTGTACATAACTCTCATAATTTTGTAGACCTCAATCAGATCCCCCCCCCCGCAACCTCCATCTTTCCAACGAAAACATTCCTAATCTACTCAACCTTTCGTCATAGCAAACACCCTGCATATCAGGCAACATCCTGGTGAACCTCCTCTGCACCCTCTCTAAAGCTTATCATAGAATTTACAGTGCAGAATGAGGCCATTCGGCCCATCGAGTCTGCACCGGCTCCTGGAAAGAGCACCCTACCCAAGGTCAACACCTCCACCCTATCCCCATAACCCAGTAACCCCACCCAACCCAACACTAAGGGCAATTTTGAACACTAAGGGGAATTTATCATGGCCAATCCACCTAACCTGCACATCTTTGGACTGTGGGAGGAAACCGGAGCACCCGGAGTAAACCCACGCACTCACGGGGAGGATGTGCAGACTCCGCACAGACATTGACCCAAGCCGGAATCCAACCTGGGACCCTGGAGCTGTGAAGCAATTGTGCTATCCAAAATGCTACCGTGCTACCCTACCTCTCCGTACCCCACCTCTTCATTCACCCGAGGAAGGAGCACTGCTCCGAAAGCTAGTGATTCGAAACAAACCTGTTGGACTTTAAACTGGCGTTGTTAAACTGTTTACCAAGTTCCCGGCTGAGCACTGTAATGTCATAATATTCAAGACAAGTGTCAAGAGCTGGGACTCGCGGGACTAGTGTGGGTTAGATGATGTTTATCTTTTTTCCCTGCAGGCTTGTTTGGTCCAAGGGCCTTTTCTGTACTGTCCGATTCTTTGAAGGCCATCCCGCCCTTTCCTGAATGAAGCAAATAATCGTGACCGAAAGGAATCATGTCAAATCAGACCAACTTGGAAGTCACACGTGCTTGCCATCCGTCCATTGATTCTGTCTACACGTCGCACTGCCTCAGGAAGGCAGACAGCATTGGCAAAGACCCCTCCAGACCCTTCCATCAGGCAGAAGATACAGAAGTCTGAAGACTCACACATCCAGGCATAGGAACAGACCGTTCCCTCGAGATAATCTAGTCCACTCCTCCACCATACGCAGTACCTCTCCCAGCACCCATGGCACCGTCCCATGCAATCGCTGAAGGTGTAACACCTGCCCCTTTCCCTCTTCCATGCTTAACATCCCAGGCCCAAAACACTCATTCCAGGTTAAGCAGCGTTTCACTTGCACCTCTTCTAACCTGGTCTATTGCATTCGCTGCTCCCAATATGGTCCTCCCTATATCGGAGAGGCCAAACGCAGACTGTGTGAAAGCTTTGCTGAGCACCTTCGGTCTGTGCGCATTCAGGACCTGGATCTTCTCGTTGCTTGCTATTTTAACACAAGACCCTACGCCCATGATCACGTGTCTGTCCTTAGCCTGATGCAATGTTTCAGTGAAGCGCGGCGCAAGCTCGAGGAACAACATTGCATCTTCCAGTTAGGCACGCTGCAATCTTCCAGTCTCAACATCGATTTCACCAACTTCAGATGATTAGCTCTACCCCACCTAGACCCATTTGTTTTCATCCCATTTATTTCAACTGTCTCTTACCATTTCTTTCTTTCTTGTCTTTCTTAATACATACTTAACCCCACCCCCAATCATATCCACATTTCCTTACCCCTTCTCCCCTTTGCATCTCCCTTCCCTTCCCCCACATCTCCATCTGTCACAGTTTAACCTCTGATGCTAGTTTATCTCCTGTTTGGCCTCTCACATCTTTTGTTCTTTCTGGGGACTGCCATTAACACTCTTTCCCCTTGGTTTCTGTGGCTATTGCACGCCGTTTCCATGGGTTTCTGTGGCTGTTAGCACCCCGTTTCCCTGGGTTTCTGTGGCTATTAGCACCCCGTTTCCCTGGGTTTCTGTCGCTGTTAGCACCCCGTTTCCCTGGGTTTCTGTGGCTATTGCACGTCTTTTCCCTGGGTTTCTGTGGCTGTTAGCACCCCGTTTCCCTGGGTTTCTGTGGCTGTTAGCACCCCGTTTCCCTGGGTTTCTGTTGCTGTTAGCACCCCGTTTCCCTGGGTTTCTGTGGCCATTAGCACCCCTTTTCCCTGGGTTTCTGTGGCTATTAGCACCCTGTTTCCCTGGGTTTCTGTGGCTGTTAGCACCCCTTTTCCCTGGGTTTCTGTGGCTGTTAGCACCCCGTTTCCCTGGGTTTCTGTGGCTGTTAGCACCCTGTCTCCCTGGGTTTCTGTGGCTGTTAGCACCCCGTTTCCCTGGGTTTCTGTCGCTGTTAGCACCCCGTTTCCCTGGGTTTCTGTGGCCATTAGCACCCCTTTTCCCTGGGTTTCTGTGGCTTTGCTCATGTACTGCATATTTGGTCCATGTTCCGAACTGGAACCAATCACTAGTTGTTAACGTACCATTTGACTCTGTCGATTATTCTTCTGCCTACTATGTACGTACTGTGTACATTTCCTTGGCTGCACAAAACATACTTTTCACTGTTCTCCGGTTCATGTGACGATAAATATCAATCAAAGCTTCGATCATGTCTTATCAGAAAAGATGGGTTCCGTGGTGAGACCAGAATCTGACTCTGCGCTTCCCCGGTGGTAATTCCACCCCCACCAATACAGCCGCAAAAGCAGGAGTTAAACAGGGAACACTCTGTTCAAACAAAGATGGAAATGTTGGTCATAAACTACATTTGGTGACGCAGCATTGATAAGGACATTGACGTTTTCTGCCAGGCACAGCAAACGTTTCCACCCACGACGGACCGTTCGTTGACAAGGTAAATTTTGATTTCGCTGGTGCTTTCTTCGGCAGAATGTTCCTGCACCGAGTGACCGCCCAGTCCAAGTGGTGGGATGATTAGGGCATCGGGACAGTATCCTCAGCAGCCACCGTAGACACTCTACATTGAATGGCTGTGATCCAAGGACACCCTGGGCATTAGTGTCCTACAATGGCGCTGCATTCACCAAGGGATATTTTCAACGCTGTGTCAAACCAAATGACATCCACTACATCCAAACAGCTCCGTATCGCCCGGCCTTGGGCGGGTTAGCAGCGGTCAGCTCAGCCATTCAGTTCGCAGTGAAGAAGCAACCAAACAGACCATTGCGCATTAAATTGGTAAATGTCCTTCTCTCGGAGAACGCTCCCCCCCCGCCCCCCCCCCCCCCCCCCCCCACCTGCTCCGCGCTCTTCCCACTACTCGACTCACGCCGGCAGAGTTATTAATTGGTCGAGACGATTAGCCCTCGTTTTCCCCAATCATGCAATAAGGCGAAAGGTGCATTGGGCTCCCAATACTGGCAGCGTGACTCGGCAAAGGGAGACATGTTATTTAAACTCGGTGACCTGGTCTGAGAAATAAACTGCTTCAGACCCACTGTGGTTACCCGGCAGAATTGTGGTCAAATCTGTCCCAGTCTTGTACATGATGGATTTGCAAGGCGGGCAAGAGAAGAAGTATGCTGACCATGTAAGGTGCTGATCGGACACACGCCCACTGTCAGAACAGTTGGAGCCATCAGGCATCACCACTGACCCTGTGGCGGAGCTGACCAGAAGTCATGGGGAGTTCGGTAGAGAACCCGCCGGTGACCTCTGAGGGAGCTGGAAAGGGTGCGCCTCCGAAGCAGTGCTCGAATCCTTAAGGTAACCTCCTCCTGCTCACAACGACAATATCTCACTGGTGGAGGAGCAGAATGAGGGACTGAGGCGCTGCACCGTGTTTCAGACGCTATTGACAGATTAACTCTATCAAGGACAGTTCTGGACGTTCACACTGTCAGCTCTCAGCCTTTTCTCCTACATAGTTGGCTGGAAATGTTGTCTCAATGTTACTGAGGGACGTTAGGGCGAGGAGTGCGACAGCGTTTTGAAGGGGTGATACCTTGTGGTCCACGTCATCAGGTTGGACCGATCCTGGATGAAAGCTCGAACTCCGGTGAATGGGGAAAGAGTGAGGAGGGGGAGGCGGCTGGGGGCAGGGGCCCGAGCTGAGCGGTTTCGGGTGTCGAGAGAAAATAGCTGTTCCACTTAACCCTGTCCTTGTTCTCAATAAATCAGTTACGTTATACAAAAGACTCCGAGTGCTCCCTCAAACCACTACACTTTAATCGTTACCATTCCTGAAACGAGGTTTTTAATGCCAGGTGCAGAGAAGGTCAATAAAATGATGACTTTAACGGCCATTGATAACATTATACACACACTGGTGTGAGGCTCCAGGTCATGTTTAATGAGGTGACACATTTCAGTGATCACCTCCATGTTGAATCAGAGTCCGATCGCAGTCGGCTCCTGGGTTAGCTGTAGGTTGGCAAATCGTTCTTGTAAACCCTGAACAGACACCCTACTCATCTCCCCTTACAGGGCTTCCACTCTCTGCAGCACCTGCTCCACATGATGGCCAAGCTGTAGGTCCAGATACACTGTATCTACAGTCCTCACAGCTCGTCCAGAGATGGATCACAGAACCCTTTGTTCTCCCTGAATGTATGCGGCAGCTCACAACACAACATCCAGAAACCCATCGGCAGAACTTCCACTAACTTTCCAATAAGAGAACTGGACAAGAAATACAAATTGATTAATGTTCACATTCATTGGAAATGGAGAAGGGGGTGAGATAAATTTGCGGTGAGACTGAATTTCAATCACAGAATGGGAGATATTGATATTCAGATGCTGCCAGACTGGGAACCAATGTAGATCAGAGAGCACCGGGATGATAGGTGACTGGCATTGGCTGAGAGTTAGGATATGGACAACAGAGTTGCGGATGATCTGTGCTCCATGAAGGTTTGTAACATAACTTGTGTGACTAGAAGATCATGGGAATTATCAAGTCTGTTTAAACAATGACACATTATAGTTTATTCTGCATCTCAGGTGAGGCAGGGTGTCGATGGCATGTGGGCAGGATTGTAAGTGTTGAGCACACATTTGAATAAAGTATTACAGTGTCAAAGGGAGCGTGGATTGTGAATAACCTCCGTATCAACCAGAGCGCGGAGTAGAGACACTGGATACCGACTGAAATAAGTGACTGGGACTGAAGCATACGGATTGAATCTTTCCAAGATGTAAATTATGAGAGAAATGTTGCACTTTCAGTAGATTATACAGTGAATAACTGGACAATGAGACTTACCAGTTACACCAACAATAGCCAGGATAGGATAGTAACCCACTTGAATAATCATAAGTGCGCCTTTGATCCGCCATGGTATATAACCAGACGAAATATAGTAAAATCCCTCGTATAAACTCCTGTCCACTTTTGTAATGTTCCGATCGATCGTACTCAGATTCTGATCCATTGTTGTTACATTCCGAGCGATTGTTCTGAGATTCTGATCCAATGTTAAAATGTTCCGATCGATTTCTTAGATGTTGATTCCTTCTCTGGGTCTCTGCTAGTGTTCGAGTTGATGCTCCCGCTCATAGTATGGGGTAACACATCGAAATGAATTCCTTATTAATAGAAGAGGATAATTCTCCAGCGACCCAATTATGATTGAAGGAGACTGATATTAATTGCAGTCACTAAACAAACAGGTTTTGTTAACCCCTTTCAATCCAAAACTTTTTAAATCACAATGAAGTCAAAAAGGGAGCATTTCTCCCGCCTAGGAGGCTGGGAACACACGAAGCAAGTGTGCAATACAAGGAAAGTAGAAATAAAATGAAGCATTGAGTCACGAGGTCTAAAGTCTTTGGCCAGCAGGAGTAAGGAAAATCCCAAGGCTTTTGATACATATATAAAGAGCAAGAGGGTAGCCAGAGAGAGGTTTGCCTCACGCAAGGACAGGGGTGGGAATCTGCGTGGAGTCAGAGGTATTAAATGAGTTCTTCGTGTCAGTGTTCACCAAGGATAAGGGCTTGATGGATGATGAGTCTGGGGAAGGGTGTGCAGATGGTGGCTGTTATGTCGAGGTCAAACAGGAGCAGGTATTGAGTTTTGAAAAGCATTAAGCTAGACACGTTCATGGGACCTGATGGGAAGTCGCCTGAGAGAGGCAATGCAGGGAATTGCGGGGCCTTGAGATGAATGTTTATATCCTCACGGGCTACAGGGCAGGTCGTAGAGGATTGGAAAATGGCCAATGTTGTTCCTTTGTTTCAGAAGGGTAACAAGGATACACCAGGTAATTACCGGCTGGTGAGCCTTATGTCAGTGCTAGGGAAATTATCGGAGAGGATTCTTCGAGACAGAATTTACACAATTTGGAAATAAGTGGAACGTATTAGCGAGAAGCAACATGGGTTTATGACGTGGAGTTCGTGTCTCACTAACTTGATCGTGTTTATCGAGGAAATGACGAAGATGATTGATGAGGGTAGGGCATTAGATGGACTTCAGTAAGGTCTTTGACAAGGTCCCTCATAGCAGACTGGTATAGAGGATGAAGTCGCACGGGGTCAGAGGTGTGCTGGCAAGATTAATACAGAACTGGAACAGCAGCACGGTGGCACAGTGGTTGGCGTTGCTGCCTCAAGGCGCCAATTTCCCAGGTTCGATCCCGGCTCTGGGTCATTGTCCGTGTGGAGTTTGCACATTCTCCCCGTGTTTGCATGGGTTTCGCCCCCACCACGCAAAGACGTGCAGGATAGATGAATTGGCCACGCTAAATTGCCCAGTAAGAGGAAAGAAATGAATTGGGTACTCTAAAAAAAACAACGTTTAAATAAAAAATAAATGGCTCGGTCGTAGAAGACACGTCTACGCAGTGGAAGCAGCAGGGAGCAGTGGAAACATGCGTTTCTTAATGGAGCCCTGTGAATATTGGCGTTCGAACGGAATAAGTGCTGGGACCATTACTGTTTGTAGTATCTGGAAATGATTTGGAGGAAAATGCAACTGGTTTGATTAGTAAATTTGCGGATAACACAAGGTTTCGACGAATTGCGGATAGTGATGAGGACGGTCAGAGGATACAACAGGATATAGAACGGTAGGAGACTTGGGCGTTGAGATGGCAGCTGGAGTTTAATACGGACAAATGCGAGGTAATTAATTTAGTCAAGTGCAATACAGGTGGAAAATATGCAGTAATTGACAGAACCCTGAAGAGTATTAATAGGCAAAGGGATCTGGGTGTCCAGCTACATACGTCACTGAAGGTGGCAACGCAGCTGGGGAAGATCGTCAACAAGACATATAGCATGCCTGCCTTGATCGGCCGGGGCATTGAGTTTAGAAATTGGCAAATGAGTTACGTGGCACTTGGAATATAGTGTCATATTCTGGTCGCCACACTATCAGAAGGATGTGGAGACTTTGGACAGGGAGCAGACACGATTTACCACGATGCTGCCTTGTCTGTCGGTCATTAGCTATGAGGAGAGGTTGGAGAAACGTGGTTTGTTCTCACTGGATCGAGGGAGATTGTGGGCGACCTGATAGAATTCTACAAGATTGTGGGGGGCATGGACAGAGTGGATAGTCAGAAGTTTTTTTTTACCACAGTTGATGAAACAATTACTGGGGAGCATAGGTTTAACGTGCAGGGGGAATGGTTTAAAGACGATTACGAGGCGAGTTTGTTACACAGAGGGTGGTTCGTACATGGAACTCACTGCCTGGGGAGGAAGTGGAACGATATACGATAGCACCTTTTAAGGGACATCTTGACAAATACATGAATATGATGGGAATAGAATGATATGGCACCAAGAAGGGTAAGTGGTTTTTGTTCAGAAGGGCAGCACGGCCGGTGCAGGACTGAAGGGCAGAAGTATTGTTCCTGTGCTGTAATTGGCTTTGTTCTTTGAAGTTGAAGGTAAACACGGTCTGGATTGTAAGTATGTGAGTAACTGAGGGATGGAAAGCTGCAAATAGCGGGAACACTGACCGCAATATTAAATCCTCCTGTGATAGGTGCGTCGTTTCAGGGGACTGGACGATTATCTTTGGACTGTGGGAGGAAACCGGAGCACCCGGAGGAAACCCACGCACACACGGACGATTATCATTGTCAAGACGCTCCTTAAACGTCACTCTCATATTTGTTTCCACCACCTCTTTTGGCTGCGAGTGCCGGGCACCATCATTTATAAAGGGAGAAATAGAGATTTCCAGGCACCATCATTTACAAAGGGAGAAATAGAAAGAAAATCGGTTTGTGTTGGATGCACTCGATGTGTTCTCACTGGAACGATGGAGGGAGGGGGCGAACTGATTGAAGTCCAGAAAATTGTGAGGGAAATGAACAGTGGGTAGTCGCTTTTTTCGAGGGTGGAAGAGTCAGTTACTCGGGGACATAGGTTTTAGGTGCGAGGGGTACAGTTTGGAGCAGATGTGCAAGGCAGGATTTTTACACAGTGGGTAATGGGAGCCTGGAACTCGCTACCAGAGGAGGCGGTGAACGCAGCTACGACATTTACTTTTTAGGGGCGTATCGACTCCTTCATGAATAGGATTGGAGCAGAGTGAAAGGTACTCCGGAAATGTAAAAGGATTTAGCTTAGACGGTGCCATGGTCGGCGGAGGCCTGGAGGGTGAAAGGGCCTGTTCCTGAACAATACTTGTCTTTGTTCTTTGACAAGGCAGTCAGTATAATCTTAGCCGTGGGAACATATCTACAGGTCAGAATGGAGGACAGGAATATCGCTTCTCAGTGAGGCAATGGTGTTTATGAGTGACCAGAAGCGCGGCTATTGTTCAGGAAAATCGCATTTAATGCCCTTAATCTAGTTTCTTTTCACAGAAATTGAAGGGTTGATAAGGATACCGATCTTCATTCATGCACTTGTCGTATCTTGATAGACCAGTGGCCTCTCGTTGGATTAATGTATAACTTGCATTTAAAGTAAGCAGTCTGGAAAGCGAATAAGATAAAAAGCCTCCAAACTCCAGACTGGCGAGGAACCGCGCGCCGCCCTCAGGTTTCACAGGCTCAGGCCCATTGTCTAATTGAATCACATTATGCCCCATGATTCTTGCTTCTTTACGGGGAAGGCTACCATAGCCCTCCCCGATAGTCCCTGATTAACATTCTCAAAGAACAAATACACTACTTACAAAAATGTACAACACATATCTGTCAAAGCAGTCCCTTATGGCAGCGTCTTTCAATCTCAGGGTTACGACCTTGGTCAGTCGCGGCAATCCCGACCGCGGGTGAAGCGTCCACCGGCTTCCCGCGATGATCTTTTCAGAATTCCGGCCCCGACAGATCGTTCAATACAAACGATGGAGTTTTCCCGCCAGAAGCGGTGGGAGAGAACAAGTCACGAGCGCGGCACGTACACTGAAGTCACGCGCCATCTGCATCCCTGATTTGGCCGCAAGGTCGTGAAGGAGAGATTCCTCCATTTGCAACTGTCAGCAATCCAGCCACAGGACTGTGTGAAGAATATAACATGTCTCATTGTGTAATAAGGAAGAGAGGGCCGGCGTCACAAATAGGCCAAGATCTCACAATTGAATCTTTTGGAGCGAGCTTTACAGGAGAGTCCAGGACAAAGCAGCCCTGGTGTGAGCTGTATCCAGGACTCCAGGACTTCTGAGTAATACCCAACAAAGAAAATAACGGAAATCGAGGACAAAGAAGACTAAAAATAATTCAATGATGTGTGTTGTCTTAATTTTGCCAATGAGAACCAGGATGTTAATACATATGTGTTGTATGGGGGGAGGTACTGTTAATACAAAGTTTAAAACCCTCAAAATCTCAAACATGGCGATTTCGAGGACAAACCTCTTTGGTTCAAAGGATGCAACGAGAATTTAAATCGTCAGCTAAAGTCCTCAGCAGAAATGTTACATCGAATGACAAACAAAGCAAATGAGGTTCTGAGGATGAAGCAGGTTCACCGGTTGCATTAAATATAAGAAATAACGGTGGGCCACGGAGGTCGGCAAGGGTGGGCCGCGAAGATCAGCTGGCTGGATTGTGAAGGTCAACCAGCATTGCTCGTGAAGGCATGTTTCCCGAAGTTTAGCCATTTGGTAAAAGTGGGTCTCGGGAAAAAAGATTGAATAACACAATCTCACAGCGTCAACCTGTCAGGGGACTTATAGATCCTTTGAAAGCGACACAATTGCATCGGTATTCACCAAGGAGAGGAACATGACGGATGTTGAGGTTCGGGATGGATGTTTAAATACTCTAGGTCAAGTCGGCATAAGGAAGAGGGAATATTTGGGTATTCTAAAAGGCATTAAGGTGGACAAGTCCCAAGGTGCGGATGGGATCTATCCCAGGTTACTGAGGGAAGCGAGGGACGAAATGGCTGGGGCCTTAACATATATCGCTGCAGCATCCTTGAGCACGGGAGAGGTCCCGGAGGACTGGAGAATTGCTAAGTTGTCCCTTTGTTTAAGAAGGGCGGCAGGGATAATCCAGGGAATTATAGACCTGTGAGCTTGACGGCAGTGGTAGGCAAACTGTTGGAGATGATACTGAGGGATAGGATCCATTCACATTTGGAAGAAAATAGACTTATCAGTAATAGGCAGCATGATTTTGTGCCGGGAAGATCATGTATTACAAACTTAACAGAATTATTTGAGGAAGTGACAAAGTTAATTGATGAGGGAAGGGCTGTAGATGTCATATACATGGACTTTAGTAAGGCGTTTGATAAAGTTTCACATGGCAGGTTGATGGAAAAAGTGAAGTCGTATGGGGTTCAGGGTGTACTAGCTAGATGGATAAAGAACTGGCTGGGCAACAAGAGACAGAGAGTAGTGGTGGAAGGGAGTGTCTCAAAGTGGAGAAATGTGACTTGTGGTGTTCCACAGGGATCGTGCTCCGACCACTGTTGTTTGTGATATACATAAATGATCTGGACGATGGTAGAGGTGGTCTGATTTGCCAGTGTGCAGGTGATACTAAGATTGGTGGAGTTGCAGATAGCGAGGGGGACTGTCAGAGAATACAGTAAAATATAGATAGATTGGAGAGTTGGGCAGAGAAATGGCAGATAGAGTTCAATCCAGGCAAATGCGAGGTGATGCATTTTGGAAGATCTAATTCAAGAACGAACTATACGGTCAATGGAAGAGTCCTGTGGAAAATTGATGTACAGAGAGATCTGGGAGTTCAGGTCCATTGTACCCTGAAGGTGGCAACGCAGGTCGATAGAGTGGGCAAGAAGGCATGCAACATGCCTGCCTTCATCGGACGTGGTATTGGGTACAAGAGTCGGCAGGTCATGTTACAGTTGTATAGGACTTTGGTTTGGAATACTGCGTGCATTTCTGGTCGCCACATTACCAGAAGGATGTGGATGCTTTCGAGAGGGTGCAGAGGAGGTTCACTAGGATGTTGCCTGGTATGGAGGGTGCTAGCTATGAAGAAATGTTGAGTAGGATTGTTTTCGTTCGAAAGACGGAGGTTGAGGGGGGGGGACCTGTTTGAGGTCTACAAAATTATGAGAGGTATGGACAGGGTGGATCGCAACAAGATTTTTCCAAGAGTGGGAGTGTCAATTACAAGGGGTCACGATTTCAAGGTGACAGGGAGAAAGTTTAAGGGAGATGTGCGTGGACAGTTTTTTACGCAGAGGGTGGTGGGTGCCTGGAACGCTTTGCCAGCGGAGATGGTAGAGGCGGGCACAATAACATCATTTAAGATGCATCTAGACAGATACATGAACAGGCGGGGAACAGAGGGAAGTAGATCCTTGGAAAATAGGCGACATGTGTAGATAAAGGATCTGGATCGGCGCAGGCTGGGAGGGCCAAAGGGCCTATCCCTGTGCTGTAATTTTCTTTGTTCTTTGTTCAATTTACTTTCGAGAGCATCAGCAGTGAAGCTGACTGGCATTTGGCCCTCAACGGGCTGATACTTAATTGGCGATGATGAAACTATTCTGGGATATTACCAGCACCCCAGAAACAATCCTGACTTGGTCCTTGGGGAAGTTTGCAGCAGTATTACTTTCATTCGCATCCATATTACTGACAGGTCTTGTCAGTAATACCTGTGAAAACAGACCCTTTTTCTGGGACAAGACCTCAGATGGCCCACGGCTGGAGAAAGTCTGCACAATTTACCCACCATTGCTGGTGAAGTTGTGGACATCATTTATTGTATTTCCAGTCACTTGGACTGTGCATTTCGAATAAACAAGAACATGGTGCCATAAATGGGCCACCAATGTCGACGTGCATTCTCACCCAGTGGCAACCTGGCGACGCCCAAGGGTGTGTTAGGGGCGCAGACAGCAAGTGTTGCGAGATTTAACGCCGGTCGCACTGCTTGAGCAGATTCTTCAGGTTGATGTCCATCCTGGGTCATCACGCGTAGCTGCGTACCAGCATCATCAAATTTGTCATGCCAGAATTGGCGGAGTGTTGCTCCTGTCACAATAGTTTATTTGCGGGAGTGGGAATGACCACCCAAGCTCCCCACAATAACACGGTGAGTTCACAACTTAACTCATCTGCTCTTAACTGGAAGGGTCGCAGTAATTCAAATATATTATCACACTGCCAGCCATGAAGGACCATGTCCTTGACTCGAGATAACAATGGGTCCCTTTGTGTCCATTGTTTGACCAGCGTCATTGACACCTGTGGGACCGTTGCAGGCTATGGCACACTTGGCGAGTATGCGGTCATTCAGGACTCGAAACGTTAGTTCTTTTCTCTCCATACTGACTGACCTGCTGAGATTTTCCAGCATTTTCACGTTTGGTTTCAGATTCCAGACGCTGCAGTAATTTGCTTTTATCCAGCCTATCAGGCCCTGGAGTCCCAACAGAAGTGACAACCAATTAATCCTGTAAAGTTTCGGAGCTATTTGGCCCTTGACTGCTCAAAGGACTTACAGGCACCAGCTTTATAATTAAAACACATCAGATGTGTATTTATAATATAAATAGGGACGTTATGTATTGATTATACTGGAATAAAAGTCTGCGAATCTACTACCATCTCCTTTCAGCGTTCCACCCTATATGGAAACATACACTACATGCACAGGTAGAGAGAGTCGGAGTGGGGAAATAAAAGTGGATTAATGTGAAATGGATGATCTGCGTCCTTGCTTCGATTGCTTATGTTGCTTTTTTCAACTCACTGCCCTTCCAAGGTTATTTTTTTAAAATGGCCCTACCTTCAGCTGTTCCTGAACTGAAAACTCTTGTCATTCAATCTGAGCGTAGAGAGAGAAAGATCTTTAATTTCAACTCTGAGAAATTACAGGCGACAGACAGAGCTAAGCGATTCTGCATTGAACGCATCAGATCTAAGATCTGTAGTTCTGCAACATCCAGCCGTGAATGGTGGTGGTCAATTCAACAACTCACTGGAGGAGGAGGTTCTACAAATATTCTCATCCTCAATTATGATGGGGCCCAGCAATTTTGTGCAAAAGATAAACTGAGTAATTCGTAAAAATCTTCAGACGGATGTGCCGAGAGAATGATCTATCTCGATCTCCTCCAGAGGTCCCCAGCGCCACAGATGACAGTCTTCAGCCAATACGACTCACTCCACGTGATACCAAGAAAATGCTGAAGGCACTGGATACTACAAATGCGATGGGTACTGACTACGTCCCCTTAATAGTACTGAAAACGTAGAACGTAGATCATAGAACAGTGCAGCACATTACAGGCCCTTCAGCCCACGATGTTGTGCCGACCAGTTGTCCTAAACTAAGATCAACCTAACGTACACCCCTTCAATTTACTGATGTCCATGTGCCTGTCTAAGAGTCGCTTAAATGTCCCTAATCACTCTGACTCCACCACCTCTGCGGGCAGTGTATTCCACACACCTGTACACGTCTGACTAAAGAACATACCACTGACATCTCCCCTGTACCTTCCTCTAATTACCGTAAAATTATGTCCCCTCCTGACAGCCATTTCCACCCTGGGGGAAAGTCTCTGGCTATCCACTCTCTCCATGCCTCTCATCACTTTGTACACCTCTATCAATTCACCGCTCTGCCTTCTTCGCTCCAGTGAAAAAAAGCCCTAGCTCCCTCAACCTTTCTTCATATGACATGGCCCCTCGTCCAGGCAGCATCCTGGTAAATCTCCTCTGTATCCTCTCCAAAGCATCCACATCCTTCCAATAATGAGGCTGCCAGAACTGGACACAATATTCCAAGTGTGGTCTAACTAGAGTTTTATAAAGCTGCAGCAAAACCTCGAAGCTCTTAAACTCAATCCTCCTGTTAATGAAAGTCAACACACCATATACCTTCTTAACAACCCTATCAGCCTGGGTGGCAACGTTGAGGGATCTATGTCCGTGGACCCCAAGATCCCTCTGTTCCTCCACGCTTCCAAGAATCCTGCATGTAACCCTGTATTCAGCATTCAAATTCGACCTTCCAAACTAAATTACTTCGCATTTAGCAAGGTTGAACTCCATCTGCCACTTTTTAGCGCAGCTCTGCATTTTGCCAATGTCCTGTTGTAACCTGCAACAACCTTCAACAGTATCTACAACTCCCCCAACATTTGTGTCATCGGCAAACTTACTAACCCACTCTTCAACTTCATCAGCCAAGTCATTTAAAAGAGCAGAGCTGAGGTCCCAGAACAGATCCTTGCGGTGAACCACTGGTCACCGACCTCCAGGCGGAATACTTTCCATCCACTACCACTCGCTGTCTTCTTGCGGCCAGCCAATTCTGTATCCAGACAGCCAAATTTTCCTGTATCCCACGCTACCTAACTTTCTGAATGAGCCTACCATGGGAACCTTATCAAATGCCTTTCTGAAATCCATGTACACCACATCCACTGCCTCACTTTCATCAATGTGTCTCGTTTCATCCTGAAAGAATTCAATGAGGCTTGTGAGGCATGACCTGCCCCCCACAAAGCCATGCTGACTATCTTTAATCAAACTATGTTTTTCGAAATAATCATAAATCCTATATGTCAGAATCCTTTCCAAAAAAACTGCTCAGCAAAGACGAAAGACTGATGGGTCTGTAATTCCCAGGGATTTCCCTATTCCCTTTTCTTGAATAGGGGAACACCATTCGTCTCCCTCCAATAATCCGTTATTAGTCCAGTGGAGAGTGAGCACGCAAAGGTCATCGCCAACGGCGCAGCAATCTCCTCCGACGCTTCCTGTATTAACCTTGGGTGTATCCCGGCAGAGCCAGGGGACTTATCTATCCAGATGCTTTTCAACATTTCCAGCACTTCCTCCTTCTTAATATGAAACTCTTCGAGTCTATTAACCTGGCTCACTGTTATCATGGGCAACAAGGTCCCTCTCTCTAGTGATATCTGAAGCAAAATATTCATTTAGGCCCTCCCCATCTTTTCAGGCTCTAGGCACAAGTTCCCTCCACTATCCCTGATCGGCCCTCCTCTCACTCTGACCATCCTCGTATTTCTCATATAAGTGTAGAATGCTTTGGGGTTTTCCCTAATCCTTTCCGCCAGGGCTTTTTCATGCCCCCTTCTAGCTCTCCTCAGTCCATTTATGGGTTCCTTCCTGACTACCCGGTAACTCTCTGGAGCCGAGTCAGATCCTTGCTTCCTCAACCTTACATAAGCTTCTTTCTTCCTCGACTAAAACCTCCACTTCTCTTGTCATCCAAGGCTCCTTCACCGTACCTTTCCGTCCACGTCTCAGTGGGACAAAACTTTCCAGCATTCGCAGCAAGTGCTCCTTAAACAATCCCCACATTACTGTTGTGCATTTCTCCAAGAACAGTTGTTCCCACTTATGCCCCTCAGCTCCTGTCTAATAGCAGTATAATTTCCCCTCCCCCAATTAAATACCTTCCCATACTGTGTGTTCCTATTCATCTCCATGACTATGGTCAAGGTCAAGGAGCTGTGGTCACTGTCACCGAAGTGCTCTCCCACCGAGACATCTGACACCTGACCATGGTTCATTGCCGAGCAACAAGACCAATATTATCTCCCCCCTAGTGGGCCTATATACATATTGAGTCAGGAATCCTTCTGTACACACCTGATAAAATCTGCTCCATCCAAACCATTTGCACTAAGGAGGTTCCAGTCAATATTAGGGAAGTTCAAGTCACTCATGTGAACAATTATGTTACTTCTGCACTTTTCCAAGACCTGCCGCCAAATCGGTTTCTCTATCTCTCTGCTGCTATTGGGATGTCTATAGAAAGCTCCCAATAAAGTGACTGCTCCTTTCTTGTTTTTGACTTCCACCCATACTGACTCAGGAGACAACCCCTCCTGAACTACATCCTTTTCTGCAGCTATGGTGCCCTCCCTCATGAACAGTATCACTCCCCCTCCTCTTTTATCGTCCTCCATATTCTTCTGAAAACATTTGAACTCCGGAACATCTAACAACCATTCCTGCTCCTGTGAAATCCATGTCTCCGTAATGGCCACAACATCGTAGTTCCAAGTACCGATCCACGCTCTAAATTCATCTCCCTTATTCCTGACACTCCTTGCATTGAAACAGACACACTTTAACCCATTCCACTGAGTATAACTTTGCTCTATGAACTGTCTATCCTTCCTCACAGACTTGCTGCATACTATTTCTGCCTGTTCAACAGCTACCCTATCTCTGATCCATAGCTCTGGTTCCCAACCCCCTGCCGAACTAGTTAAAACCCTCCCGAAGAGCTCTCGCAAACCCCCAACCCAGGATATTGGTGCTCCTCCAGTTTAGGTGCAATCCGTCCTTCATGTACAGGTCTCACCTTCCCCAGAATATATCACAATGATCCACATATCTGAAGCCATCCCTCCTGCACCAGTCCTGTAGCCACGTGTTCAGCTGCGCTCGCTCTCTGTTCCTTGCCTCACTTGCACGTGGCACCGGTAGCATTCCTGAGATCACGAGTCTGCTTGTCCTGCTCTTTAGCTTCCAACCTAACTCCCTACAATCACTTTTTAGATCCTCCACCCTTTTCTTAGCTATGCCATTGGTGCCGCTTGTGCTCTATAACTCGATGCACGCCGAGCCAGCTGTCCGAGTAGAGCTACAACATAGGCGTCTATCCGGCAATGTGTAAAATTGCCCAGGTGTGTCCTTTACGCAAGAAATAGGACTGATCTAATCCAACCAATCAGTCTACACTCCATCATCAGTAAGGTTATGGAAGCAGTCATCAACAATGCAACCTATTGGCACTTACTCACGGACGCTCAGTTTGAGTTTCACCAGGTTCACTCAGCTCCTGAGCTCATTACAGCCTTGGTTCAAAAATGGACCAAAGCGTTGAATGCCAGAGCTGAGGTGAGAATTACTGCCCTTGACAACACGGCAGCTTTTGACCGAATATGGCATCAAGAAGCCCACGCTAACCTGGAGTCAATGGGAATCGGGGGTGGGGTTGGGGGGGGGGGGGGGGCGGGGGGGGGGGGGGGGTGCGGGGGCGGGGGGGCGGGGGGGGCGGACTTATTGCTGGCTTCTGCTGCATCGAATCCACTGAAGCTGACCGCCAGAATATTCCTGTGAGAACATGGAAATTGATCCTTTAGCCGGTTGTCAGTTGGCAGAGGTTCAAGTGATGGACGGCTTCAATCTCAACACCTCAACTCAATATTTACACATTAGCACATGAGGTGGAGTTTGGATGATCCTGCATCATTCCATTCAAAATGTCGTGTTAAACTGGGACAAAGCAGTCAGAACCTTTAGAGAGGTTTCCAGAGTATATTTGGTTCATAATCACTGAAGCACAGGAAAATAATGTGCAGAATAGACGCTTCGGCCCATCGAGCCTGCTCTGCGGCATGAAAGGGACCTGATCGGCAAATGCTAATTCCATTTGCCATCAATTCAACCAATGTTGAGACGTGCCATGTGTTATCGAGGTATTTTTGAAGGATCTGAGGGAACCCGCCTCTCGCGCCCTCCCAGGCCGTGCATTCCAGACCGTCACCACACTCTGATTAATGTTTTTTCCCCCTCAAATCGCCCTGAAACCTCCGCATCTCACCTTGAAATTGTGTCCCCCTCATAACTAACACTACAGCTAAGGGACCAGCTGTTCCCTATCTACTCTGCTCATGCCCCTCATAATGCTTTACACCTCAATCAGGTCGCCCCTCAGTCTTCCGTGTTCCAGTCAACGCAACCCAAGCCTATCCAACCTCGCTTATAACTTAAATATTCCATCCCAGGCAACATCCCGGTAAAACGCCTCTACACCCACGCCAGTGCCGTCATATCCTTCATATAATATGGCGACCGGAATTACAAACAGTACTCCAGCTGTGATCACCAATGTCTTGTATCTCCACCACGAATTTCTTGCTGGCCTAATTTGTTGCCAAGGAAAGTCCTGAAATCAAAGCCAAAACCTGACACTGTTGCAAATTATCGGACTTCAGAAGATAACTAAATTTCTCTCCGCCGCCAAGGGGATACCTGAGCACCTGAGTTCCTCGTTAACAGCCCCGCTTGTTAAGTGGGAGACCCTGGTTCAATTCCCCAACGGGAACTCTGAAGTTGCCCAGGACCTCCACTGGCTGGTTTTCTCACACTGGCACATGGCCTGTCGATTCCACCTGGTGCACATCGCACAAAAGATGAACTCAGCAGGGCGGACCTGAACATTACTTCAAATCAACTATCACCAAAACCGTTGTGCAGTGACTGGGCTATTGATCATCGGACGGGGCACCTCATTTTGTATTCATACAACTCCCCCCGGAAAGTCAAAATCCTGTGCTGCACTCAACATGCAGCGTTTGCTGCAAACGACATTCAGTAGCATAAACACCGCCACAACTTTCCAGATCTTTGAAACGGTCAGGTCTGCCAATGAATTAATTATCAATAAAATCAACCAGTATCGAGCAGTGACGCACGGTTACTTATTCGGAGCAGAATCACACTTCCAGGTGACCTCCATACTGTGGCATTCAGCAAATATTAATCAAACTACGATGAATACCCAATAAACAGTGGACGGAAATCACAGTGGGCCCGAAATGTCTGCACCATTCGCAACTTGAGTCGCTAGTGCGCCGCACATCCACGGCGTGACAACACAGGGAGTGCAGGCATGCGCGCTGGAAGTACGCGGCCTTTCACCTCCCGGCCGTGTCTGTTGCCAGCGCTGCGCTGGTGCTGTTGCTGCTGACGGAAAATGCAGTAACAACGTTAACTTGGGCCAATGATCACTCGCGAACCGGCGTGCTTGTCCATCTAAGACACTCCGTGTTACTGGTCACGGGTCACGAGGGCCCTTGCGTAGCCGATGACCCTGATCCTGCAGCCGCACCTTCAGTCACTCACTTGACAATGCTTTCGAAAAGGTGATATCGACCCCTGGGCGCGACGTCGCGGGTTTTCCTTTCTGAGTCTCCTGAACAATATTGTTTACAGAAAACAAGCAAAACTTTATGTTCCACAACTGGCCAGGGAGTCGATACCGCGCCTCAGTTCGTTCAAGTAAACAGGGGAACCAGATTTCAAATATTGGGGAAGATCACGTCCACGGGCAGCACGGTAGCGTTGTGGATAGCACAATTGCTTCACAGCTCCAGGGTCCCAGGTTCGATTCTGGCTTGGGTCACTGTCTGTGCGGAGTCTGCACATCCTCCCCGTGTGTGCGTGGGTTTCCTCCGGGTGCTCCGGTTTCCTCCCACAGTCCAAAGATGTGCGGGTAAGGTGGATTGGCCATGATAAATTGCCCTTAGTGTCCAAAATTGCCCTTAGTGTTGGGTGGGGTTAGTGTGTTATGGGGATAGGGTGGCGGTGTTGACCTTGGGTAGGGTGCTCTTTCCAAGAGCCGGTGCAGACTCGATGGGCCGAATGGCCTCCTTCTGCTCTGTAAATTCTATGATAAACCTCTATGATCTCAGTGGTGTCTCGCTTCGTTTGATCAATGCAAGTGTTTAAATTGTAATCATCCGGAAAGGATGCGAGTTCCTGCAGAAGTGATCGTAGCCTTCGGAGCGACTTTACCTGATCGATCAGCAGGAAGCTCAGTGAACAAGGATTAGCAGTTTTACCTGTCAGTGCCAAATCTTTTTGGTGACAAATTGGAGCATGGCGCCAGTGGGCCAGAACTTCCATGTATTAGTATCTGTCACCTATTCGCCTTTCCACACTCAAAACGCATTCCAGTTGGAAAGACACTCATTCGGTTAAACATCAGCCTCCCCGATACACAAAGTTAGACAGATATTTTCAGTTTGTTCTCATCTCTCAGAGTTTCCTGTTATTTTTGTACAGTGTGTGTACCTGCCCCGCAGATTTGATATTTTTGTGATGTGAAGTGAGAAGCCTACAAATAAATGTAGTTATGTTGAATCACGATTCACCATTAATAAATGTAAACGTTATTTGTATAATGATTTTTGAGCATAAATAAAACCCTTTGATTTGAACAAATATACAAATCTCGTTATTTCCCCCCCCCCCCTGAATTGATCAGCCATGCATCTATAACTCTGGTAGCATCATCACAGGGAATAGCTCCACATTAATCCGGTTCCCCTATCTGAAGGACATTTCCAGGACGGGGTACCAGGAAAGTGCGATTTCAAGAGTCGTTTATGTAATCGGTGAGATTTACTAACCTCTGAGCCGATATCTGCCCAAAATATTATGGCGCTAAATATTATGCCTTTTCTCTGACGCAGATACTATGCTTCCGTCATTTCTAATCTGTTTTGTCCATTCCATCTCCCAGTGAACGTAGCAGCAACCGTGATGCTGTCCCGTGGGAACTGTGGCCTCCCCAACTGATCCACTCGTTACCTGTTGGTCTTGGCAACTGCGGACCACTGGTCCTTATTACTGAGGTCATTCTCAGGCAGAACCCTTGTCATTTCCCAACACATGTTCCGTGGATTACCCGCACCTGCAGTGTTCATTCTGTTCATCTCCCTGCAGCGATAGCCTCTTCTGTCCAGTTTACGTCGTTTTCACATTTGATCGGATTTTCGCCATTTGTTTTCAGAAGCTGAGATCTAAATATTTCACTTAGAAAATTGCGGCCGCTATGCTAACAACAATCGAAACTTTATTCTGTTTAAAGCAATTCCCACTGTATCAGATTTAAGAGAGAAGGGCTGCTGATAATGTACCATGTGACTGTGATAATAAATATTTAACCGATCGTGGCTGGGTTGGATTTAGACATTTTAAAATTGTTTTAACCCCATTGACAGCATTCGGTTTAATTCTGTTGCTCAACACTCTGACTGTCCGACATACTTTAATGGCCAGCTGAGTCGGTAAGGGACCACAAGTCAGAGCAAATGAGAGAATCATAGAGAGCCAGAGGTGGAAAGTGAATGTAGTCTATTTTACACGTCACCATATCCAGCAGTTTCATAAGTCTGTGGTTTGTGTATATATGTCTTTGATGTCACAAGTTACTCAGAGGAAGATATATTTATTTATTTTAAATAGTCGATTTTATGCTGTGGAACTGAAGTTCCTGGACAAGCACATTCATTTACTTCAAAAATAAAACGTAAGAGAGAGGCAAAAATAGATATCGGGCCACTGGTAATGAGGCTGGAGAAGTAATAATACGAACCAAAGAAATAGCAGAGGAACTGAAAAGTTACTTTACATCAGTCTTCCAAGTGGGATACACCAGTCGGTTTCCTGAGCTCCAGGAGACTCAGGGAACAGAGGTGAGTGTGCTGGCCATCAGTAAGGTTGGGAGTCTGGCAAACCTGAAAAGTCTGAAGATGGATAAATCCCCTGGACCGAATGGACTACACACCGCAATTCTAATGGAGATAGCTGAGCAAATCGAGGAGGCATTCGTCGTTATCGTTCAGTAATCACTGGGTTCCCGAAGCATTGGAAAGTAGTTAATGTAATACCGATGTTTAAGAAGGGAGGATGGCAGGAGACGCTACAGTATAGGTCGGTTTGCCTGACGTTGGTCATTGGTAAGATTTTAGAGTTCTTTATTAAAGATGATATCGTGGACTACTGGGAAGTGCATGATAAAATAGGACTGAGTAAGCATGGGGAGGTCATGTCTGACAATTGTTTTGAGGGTAATTATTAAAACTTACAGGATACTGCGAGGCCTGGATCGAGCAGACGAGGACAGCATGTTTCCAATGGTGGAAAAAAATGGTGGAACTCTACCGTTAACCCTGTATTCCGCATTCATATTTGTCCTTTCAAAATGGACAAACTCACACTTTTCAGGGTTAAACTCCATCTGCCACTTCTCAGCCCAGCTCTGCATCCTATCTATGTCTCTTTGCAGCCGACAACAGCCCTCCTCACTTTCCGCAACTCCACCAATCTTCGTATCGTCTGCACATTTACTGACCCACCCTTCAACTCCCTCATCCAAGTCATTAATGAAAATCACAAACAGCAGAGGACCCAGAACTGATCCCTGCAGTACGCCACTGGTAACTGGGATCCAGGCTGAATATTTGCCATCCACCACCACTCTCTGACTTCTATCGGTTAGCCAGTTCGTTATCCAACTGGCCAAATTTCACACTATCCCATGCCTCCTTAGTTTCTGCAGAAGCCTACCATGGGGAACCTTACCAAATGCCTTACTAAAATCCATGTGCACTACATCCACTGCTTTACCTTCATCCACATGCTTGGTCACCTCCTCAAAGAATTCAATAAGACTTGTAAGGCAAGACCTACCCCTCACAAATCCGTGCTGACTATCCCTAATCAAGCAGTGTCTTTCCAGATGCTCAGAAAGCCTATCCTTCAGTACCCTTTCCATGACTTTGCCTATCACTGAAGTAAGACTAACTGACTTTAATTCCCAGGGTTATCCCTATTCCCTTTTTTGAACAGGGGCACGACATTCGCCACTCTCCAATCCCCTGTCACCACACCTGTTGAAAGTGAGGATGAAAATATCATTGCCAACGGCTCTGCAATTTCTTCTCTTGCTTCCCATAGAATCCTTGGATAAATCCCGTCAGGCGCGGGGGACTTGTCTATCCTCAAGCTTTTCAAAATGCCCAACACATCTTCCTTCCGAACAAGTATTTCCACGAACTTACCAGTCTGTTTCACACTGTGCTCTCCAACAATATGGCCCCTCTCATTTGTAAATACAGAAGAAAGGTACTCGTTCAAGACCTCTGCTATCTCTTCAGACTCAATAGACAATGTCCCGCTACTCTCCTTGATCGGACCTACCCTCGCTCTAGTCATTCTCATATTCCTCACATATGTGTAAAAGGCCTTGTGGTTTTCCTTGATCCTACCCGCCAAAGATTTTACATGCCCTCTCTTAGCTCTCCTAATCCCTTTCTTCAGTTCCCTCCTGGCTATCGTGTATCCCTCCAACGCCCTGCCTGAACCTGGTTTCCTCAGCCTTACATAAGTCTCCATTTTCCTCTTAATAAGACATTCAACCTCTCTTGTCAACCATGGTTCCTCTCACTCGACCATCTCTTCCCTGCCTGACAGAGACATACATATCAAGGACACGTAGTACCTGTTCCTTGAACAAGTTCCACATTTCACTTGTGCCCTTTTAATGACAGCCTATGTTCCCAACTTATGCACTTTAATTCTTGTCAGACAACATCGTATTTACCTTTACCCCAATTGTAAATCTTGCCCTGTTGCACGCACCTATCCCTCTCCATTACTAAAGTGAAAGTCACAGAATTGTGGTCACTGTCTCCAAAATGCTCCCCCACTAACAAATTTATCACTTGCCCTGGTTCATTGCCAAGTACTAAATCCAATATTGCCCCTCCCCTGGTTGGACAATCTACATACTGTGTTAGAAAAGCTTCCTGGACACACAGCACTAACACCACCCCATCCAAACTATTTGATCTGAAGAGTTTCCACTCAATGTTTGGGAAGTTAAAGTCACCCATGACTACTACCCTGTGACTTCTGCACCTTTCCAAAATCTGTTTCCCAATCTGTTCCTCCACATCTCTGCTACTATTGGAGGGTCTATAGAAAACTCCGAACAAGGTGACTGCTCCTGTCTTTTTTCTGATTTCAACCCATACTATCTCAGTAGGCTGATACTCCTCGAACTGCTTTTCTGCAGCTGTTATACTATCTCTAATTATCAATGCCACCACCCCCCCCCCATCTCTTTTATCACCCTCCCTAATCTTTTTGAAACATCTATAACCAGGGACCTCCAACAACCATTTCTGCCCCTCTTCTATCCAAGTTTCCGTAATGGCCACCTCACCGTAGTCCCAAGTACCGAGCCATTGACGCGACTCCTGACGGCTTGAGCATACATGTCGAGTCTAAGGCAACGGCCTTCCGGAGGGGTCCAAATCGACTCTTTCCTCTTCGGTTGCCGCACCGCAGATCTCTCGGTCTGCTGTTCCGGTTCATTGGTAGTCTGCTTGGGTTCGCTGTTGGCCTCTTGGGGTCTGTGGAAGAATTCCCGGAGCCTCATTCGCCTGATGAATTCCTCCGTGTCTGCCGCGAGACTGATGGGGTCCATTTTGGTGGTGGTGCAGAAATTGAGCCCTCTGCTGAGGACTTCGATTTCGTCTGGTTGAAGGGTGTAGTCTGACAAGTTGACAATAGATTTCCCTGTATTTTCTACTGTGACACCGGGGGGTGGCTTGGTTGCTGCTGGTGGTGATGCCAAGTTTCTCAAGCTTTCTGTTCTTGGTATGCATATAGGTGGCATAGTATTGTTGTCTCATCTGTTTCGCGGTGTTCCGCAGCTGGTCTGCTGCATCCTGAGCGCAAATTGAGAATATGGCCTCTATCTTGGTTTCCAGGTTGCGTCGTCTGCTGTAGAGCTGGCGGACGAGGTGGTTGAGGAGTGTGAGAGAGGTGCGACGGCAGAGTCTCTCAGCGAAGTCTGTGTTGTAGGTCGACTTGAGTGGGTTTGTGATCTGTAGCCCTTTCGGGATCTTGTCTGCTTTCTTGCATCTTTGATCATCGACATGGATACCACTATTACACGTGAGAACACCACCCACCAGGTACGCGGTACATACTCATGCGACTCGGCCAACGTTGTCTACCTCATACGCTGCAGGAAAGGATGTCCCGAAGCGTGGTACATTGGCGAGACCATGCAGACGCTGCGACAACGAATGAACGGACATCGTGCAACAATCACTAGGCAGGAATGTTCCCTCCCAGTCAGGGAACACTTCAGCAGTCAAGGGCATTCAGCCTCTGATCTCCGGGTAAGCGTTCTCCAAGGCGGACTTCAGGACCCGCGACAACGCAGAATCGCAGAGCAGAAACTTAAAACCAAGTTCCGCACACATGAGTGCGGCCTCAACCGGGACCTGGGATTCATGTCGCATTACATTCATCCCCCACCATCTGGCCTGCGAAATCCTACCAACTGTCCTGGCTTGATACAATTCACACCTCTTTAACCTGGGGTTACCCCATCTCTGGATCTGTAAAGATTTAATCACCTGCTCATGCTCGCATTCCTAGCATTGTTTGGCAGCTTTGAATCTGTCTATATATGTTTCTGGAACAGACCTCTTCATTCACCTGAGGAAGGAGCAGCGCTCCGAAAGCTAGTGACATCGAAACAAACCTGTTGGACTTTAACCTGGTGGTTTAAGACTACTTACTGCACTTTATCAGAGACACTGTCGGTGAATTCTGTCGGTAATATACCCTCCCCCACACCCACTTTATCAGGGACACTGTCGGTGAATTCTGTCGGTAATATACCCTCCCCCCACACCCACTTTATCAGGGACATTGTCGGTGAATTCTGTAGGTAATATACCCTCCCCCCACACCCAATTTATCAGGGACACTGTCGGTGAATTCTGTCGGTAATATACCCTCCCCCCACACCCACTTTATCAGGGACATTGTCGGTGAATTCTGTCGGTAATATACCCTCCCCCACACCCACTTTATCAGGGACACTGTCGGTGAATTCTGTCGGTAATATACCCTCTCCCCACACCCACTTTATCAGGGACATTGTCGGTGAATTCTGTCGGTAATATACCCTCCCCCCAATCCCACTTTATCAGGGACACTGTCGGTGAATTCTGTCGGTAATATACCCTCCCCCACACCCACTTTATCAGGGACATTGTCGGTGAGTTCTGTCGGTAATATACCCTCCCCCCAATCCCACTTTATCAGGGACACTGTCGGTGAATTCCGTCGGTAATATACCCTCCCCCCACACCCACTTTATCAGGGACACTGTCGGTGAATTCTGACGGTAATATACCCTCCCCCCACACCCACTTTATCAGGGACACTGTCGGTGAATTCTGTCGGTAATATACCCTCCCCCCAATCCCACTTTATCAGGGACATTGTCGGTGAATTCTGTCGGTAATATACCCTCCCCCCACACCCACTTTATCAGGGACACTGTCGGTGAATTCTGTCGGTAATATACCCTCCCCCCACACCCACTTTATCAGGGACACTGTCGGTGAATTCTGTCGGTAATATACCCTCCCCCCACACCCACTTTATCAGGGACACTGTCGGTGAATTCTGTCGGTAATATACCCTCCCCCCAATCCCACTTTATCAGGGGCACTGTCGGTGAATTCTGTCGGTAATATACCCTCCCCCCGCACCCACTTTATCAGGGACACTGTCGGTGAATTCTGTCGGTAATATACCCTTCCCCCACACCCACTTTATCAGGGACACTGTCGGTGAATTCTGTCGGTAATATACCCTCACCCCACACCCACTTTATCAGGGACACTGTCGGTGAATTCTGTCGGTAATATACCCTCCCCCAATCCCACTTTATCAGGGACATTGTCGGTGAATTCTGTCGGTAATATACCCTCCCCCCACACCCACTTTATCAGGGACACTGTCGGTGAATTCTGTCGGTAATATACCCTCCCCCCACACCCACTTTATCAGGGGCACTGTCGGTGAATTCTGTCGGTAATATACCCTCCCCCCACACCCACTTTATCAGGGACACTGTCGGTGAATTCTGTCGGTAATATACCCTCCCCCCCAATCCCACTTTATCAGGGACACTGTCGGTGAATTCTGTCGGTAATATACCCTCCCCCCACACCCACTTTATCAGGGACACTGTCGGTGAATTCTGTCGGTAATCCCACCAACACCCATTTATCAAGGACACTGTCGGTGAACGCTGTGCTTCTTTCTCCAACCCCCGTCGACGAGGGACACTGTCGCTGAACTCTGTCTCTCATCCCACCAACACCCATTTATCAAGGACACTGTTGGTGAACTGCGTCCATCACCCCTCACCCACCAATCCACCACCCACCGTTGATCAGGGAAACGCTTTGAGTGGTGGGCATGATCTCAGGCTGCAATTAGTAAATGTGGGGGCAGTTATCAGAAGTTAATCCTATTCAGAAAGAGAGTTCGTGGAATCTTTGCTGAAATTTTCTCATTCCCTGACACATTCTAAATGTTGTTGTTGTTTTTCAATATCATTAAATGGCTGAGAAGGGAAATATCTTCATTTCACAAACTTAGCTGTGCGAATATATTTTGAAACATCAAAATACTATTTCTGTCAGTGGATATATATTTTTTTGCGATTATATTCCAGTATTTTCCCCATTGTGGCTGTTGCTGTTCCTCCTCTTCCTTCTCCTCACCTGCCGGCAGGCCCGCTACAGTTCTCGCTGCCTCGGCTGCTATTCCTCTCGGAGTCATCCCTTGGCAACGCACACCTGGCCGTGCCTCCCACACGCACAGAAAATGCACAATACCGACAATCAACTCTCCGGCAACGCAAGATGACTTCCGACTGTCTCTCCGGCAATGCAGGATGGGCGCCAACTATCTCCCCCGCAATGCAAGATGGACCCCGACCGACACCCGGGCAACCAACATGGTCATGCCCTTCTCCCCTTGTAACGCAAAATGGCCGCCCACTGATTCCCCTGGTCATGCAGGATGGCAAATCAGGTTGAGGCTGGCTGTTGATGGCCAGTTCCACCGGCAGTGGGGTGGGGAAGTGGGGGAGAGGGATGCCGTGTGTGTGTTTCCTTCTCAGGATTTAGTGAATTGATGAATTGGATTAAAGGGTAATTTCAGCACATTCTTCAACTGCTGTCTGAACTGAGTCTGTGTCACGGCATAAATCGCAGTGTTTGTGCAGCAGCTCAGGAGCTGCGACATGAAGCCTAATTCCATAACATAATAATCTAAAGTTATAGAGTTATACCCCAGATAATCCATCCGGCTCCATATGGAATAAAACATTATCACTGACCATAACAAGATGAAATTGGCCGAGATAATAAACAGTAAAATGATGGATTTCCTACGACTCTCCATCTCTGGGTCTCTGGGACTCTCCCCACTGCTGTGAGCCCGGAGTCTCCTGCGGGCCCTGCTGCTCAGCACAATGTGTCTGACGGTGAGAACATTGAGCAGCAGAACCAGGACAAATGGAACACACGGTGTTAGAATGTAGTGAATGAATTCGATTGTTCCCCAGACCGGAGAGTACTGAACATCCATTGTGGCTTCACAAAACCATGGGTTGTTCCCCCGCCGATAGGCACCTCTGAACATAAAATACCAGAGAATGTTCTTCAAACAGCTCAGCACAGTCACTGTTCCCAGAACCACAGCCGCCGTTTTCTCGCTGCAATATTTACTTTTCAGCTTCGGACAACAAATGGCCACAAATCGATCGAAGGTGAAAGTGACGGTGAACCAGACAGAACAGTCAGTGGCTGCATAAAGCAGGCCGGCGTGGATATTACACACGGGGATGGACAACAGGAACTGAAAAATTCCAGCATAAACAATGGGAATGTGCCTCAATATAAGGTCGAGTATAACGACCAGCAGATCCCCCACTGCCATGGCCACCAGGTAACAAGTCACACATTCGGACAGTCCGCAGTTCTTTCTCTTCAGGATCACAATTGTGATGAGGTTCACTGAAAGGAAGGGACATAAGCAATTAAATTATACATCAGGCTGGAGAAGACAATGCCAGGTTGATTGAGGTGGTGCTGACAAAGACAACAATATACACACAAATTAATACACACATTGATACACACACATACACACACTCACAGACACACAGTGACACACAAACACACTCACAGACACAGGGAAATAAATAACAAAGTCAGGCATTCAGAGACACAAATACACTCATGCACACAGAGACACAAATACACACACTCACAGACACAGAGACACAAATAAACACACGCACAGTGTACTGCGCTGTATCGTTCTATGTTCTATAAACTCATTCACGAATACACAGACACTGATACACATAATCAATTCACAGAAACACTATTACACCCACTCAGACTCAGAGACAAAAATACACAAACTCGCAGACACAGAGAGACAGAAAGACACAAAATCAGACACGCCGGCACAAATACATACACTCACACACAGAGAGAAAAGGAGACGCAAATGAACACACTCTCATACATTGATACAGAAATACACACACTCAGAGATACATAATGAGATAAATATAGCCACTTACAGACACAGGGACACAAATACACAACACTCACAGACAAATGTTAACAAGGCCATAAATCCACACACTCACAGACACACAGATATACAACACTCAAGACAGATGGCAACACAGACACAAATACTCAGTCACAGACAAACAGACAGAACAACTAATACACACGCAAAGAGAGACACAAACACACGCACATGCACATGGAAACACAAAAGCGCTCACTCAAGAGATACAGAAATTCACTCACGCATGCAACCAAACACAGACATACACACGCCCACACAGACGTCTAGGCAAGCAGACGCACACACAGACAGGCATAAGCTCTCACTCACACACCCACACACCGCCACAAAGACTCACAAACTCTCTCACTCACACATATGCGCTACCACACACACATGCAGACAGACACACTCACAGACACACACACACACGCACAAGCACACATATACACACACGCACAGTCCCCCACACACACAAGCACACATACACATATGCACCCAGGGATCCACGCACATACATTCACCCAATCACCTAAACACACACGCAGACACAATGCACGTATAAATGTACCTACACACTCGCAAACACTCACCCACAGACACACACTCACACAACACATACGCTAGCCCCGATATGCACACGTACATACCTGCACAATCCACCCACACAAACCCACTCAAATGCACCCTCACACATACCCAGCATATACACAGGAATACGCTCATACTCAGAAACAGACAGACTCACCCACACACATATTCTCACAAGCCCTTTACACTTCGCCACAAACACTTACACAATCACACGCACACATATACACCCGCATTCACTCACACTAATCCACACCCACCCACACGCAAACACCCACACACACAACCACACACACAAACGCACCCTCACACACCCACACGCATCCTCACACACCAAGGGCCACAATGCAAGATACCCACACGCACTCTGACACGCACACAAACTCCCACACGCACAGACTCCCACAAGCATACACACACTCCCAGAGGCAGAAAGCCACAAACGAAATTGTCATACACATCCATAAACACTCCCTCACGCACATATAAATACACACAGATAGTCACACTCACTTAAATAATCACTCTCACACGCACACATGCACTCATACACATATAGTTACACAATCCCTCCTAAATACTCTCCCACAAAACCACACGCTCACACACAGACACACACTCACATGTACACTCACAGACACCCACTTTCTGACACACACCCAGACACATACTCTTGTACACACTCACGCATATAGACACACACCCATAAACACGCTCACCCACTTTCACACCCACAAACGCACCCACATAGACGCACGCACATTCACAAGCACATTCACACGAAATGCATCCACACACACATACTCTCACACACAAACACACCCACATGCACACACACAGCTCATGAACATACACACAAACATATGCACACCCACACTAGAACCCATGCGCCCAGAGCCACACACATCGAGACACTGACACAAACACATGCATAGAGACACGCACCCCTACACAATCTGACAAACACACGGAGAATCACCGGAACTCACATTCACCCATACGCAAATGACACACACATACCCAGACGCACAAAAGCTCACATACTCACAGACGCCCACATACTCAAGATAGCCACACATACACTCTGAAAAACATGCTCGGGCACCACGGTGGCGCAGAGGGTTAGCCCTGCTGCCTCACGGTGCCGACGTTCCAGGTTCGATCCGACTCTGGGTCACTGTCCGTATGGTGTAGCGCATTCTCCCCGTGTATCCGTGGGTTACTCCCTCACAACCCAAAAGATGTGTCAGATAGGTGGATTGGCCATGCTAAATTGCCCTTTAATTGAAAAAATGAATTGGGTACTCTAAGTTTATGAAAAAAATGAATTACACGCTCACATGCATAGACATTCTCTCACACTCACACCCACATCCACCCACATACAGACACGCGTGCTCACACTCACACATACTCACTCTCACACGCACGCAATCTTACACTCAGATAGATACATACTTATCCAGACATGCTCAGATCCTCATTCTCACACGCGCATCCCGACCCACACATACCGCCTCACTCAAACCCTCAACCAAACACTCACCCACAGGTCCACACATTCACACACCGATATAAATAGACACATATTCACCCACATGCCCTCACACAGATCCAAACACAGCCACACACATACAGCCCCAAAAAACATACTCACCCTCTCACACACGCACACGCACTCTCATACACATACCCACACAGTCACTCTTAAAAAAATATACCCACCCACACTGAGATTCTAACTCTCAGACGCACATATTCCCGGTACTGGAATTGAACCCTCCCTGTTTGCATTACAGCTGGCTTGTAATGCAGAACAATGCCTGCAGCGCGGGTTCAATTCTGTGCCGGCCTCCAGAACAGGCGCGGGAATGTGGCGACTAAGGGCTTTTCACAGTAACTTCATTGAGGTCTGTTTGTGACAATAAGCGATTATTAATATTATTTTGTGGACCCATACATACCTTCTCACACAGGCCATCAATGACAGTAACACATAGCTACACACACACTCACTTGCACACCGACATACGCACGCACACACATTCACCCACATACACTCACACACATCCAAACACTCCTCCACACATACACCTCCACAAGAACACTCTGTCTCTCTCCAACACACACACACAGCAACTCACAGACCAGCAACCGCATAAAATCACCCACATAAAGAAGCATAAACACACATTTTCATGCGCACATCCGGACACACACACGCATATACCCACACGCACACACACCCAGATTACCACACGCACACACACCCAGATTACCACACGCACACACACAGCCGCAATCACACTCACATACATACCAATACACACACATTCGCGCACACATGCTCAGAACCACGCAGACATATCCAAATATTCACACACTCACAAACACACTGTTGAGAAAAATGCAAAGATGTCATTTGAAACATGAAGGTCTGATGGAAAAAAACCAAGAAACATGAGGAAAGATCCCATAAAAGTAAATGTAATGAAATGCTAAAATGAAATAGCAGAAGGCGCTCGAAGGGTTAACTGCAGACAACGGTTCTTTAGAAAGCAGACTGCCATTATCACACAGGCCTTGAGATAAGGAAGCAGTTCGTGCTGCAAATTAATATCTTTAGTTCAACAAATTCTTCTAAAAAATTAAGTTTTAAGTTAAATAAAGAGAATTAGTGTTATACCCTATAATACAAGTGAATTAGTTTAGTAAGCAGTTGATTGAAATTGTCAGAATCTTAATTTTTAATAATTTGAAACATTTATGAATACAAGAAAATACAATACTTTCAAAAGATAAGGGAACGAAAGGCTGGAATGCCCCCGAATAATTAACAAGGAAACCTCCCTTCCAGTAAGCTGGCAGACCAAGGTCAGGTTTACACGAAGGCCCTCTCATGATATTATGTGTACTCGATGTGGAATCACATGGGGAGAAAAAGTATTGCGATCAGGAGCAGAAGAAAATACTTTAGAATAATATCATGTAATCAGCAAAGCTGTTTTAAAGGGGATATATATCCTAGATCGCCCCCAGCCAGGCACTTACTCTCAGCCTGCCGGGTGATTTCGGTACATGGGACTGACAGGAGACGAAAGCCGAGCAGAACCGCAGAACAACCGGGAGGGGACCAACAGATAAAGGAGAGATTGTCGAGGAGGCCCTGGAATGTCTGATCAACCGACCAGGAGAATCCAGAAGCGATCTTTTTATTTTTCTGTAAAGTCAGTGATTTTATCTTTTAAAAGAAAAAATAAAATAGCTTAAAGTTTAAACCTGAAACAGTGGTTTATTACAAAAGTCTACTTTACATATCTAGCAACGCGGGACCCAGGATCGAGGCTACTAGGTGGTAAGTAGATAAAACTTTTCTACAAAGATGCGGTTTATCCGTGGAATAACTTGAAACAATAGTTTGACCTGAATAGCACCCGCTTACGTCTGTGTAGGAGTCGGGGAGTGTGATTCCTGCGACCATTTAGAATTTCTTGACCGTTGTTCCGTAAAGGGGAAACCTAAGAATTCCAAGAATCGCGGTGAGGTTTAAATACCTGGCTCATTTTGAAAGTTGAAAGTTTGTGGGGCATCAGAACCCAGCGGGTTGTTTTAAATTATTCCATGGCACCCGGCATGGAGGCCTAGAATATTAGAACTTTCTACGTAAAGCGAGGCTAGAATATTAGAAGTTTCTGGTTAAGCAGAGTGGGGGATAGAATATTAGAAGTTTCTGGTTAAGCAGAGTGGGGGCTCGCATATTAGAAGGTTCTAGTTCCCAAATAACGGATTGAATACTAGAAATTTCTAACCGGCACAAAGGCTGGAATATTAGAAGTTTTTGGTCTATGTGTGAGGCGAGCTTTACCTACCGAGTTTAGTTCGGAAAGTCATGTGTGATTGACTTTTGGAAGGATATTCTGTGGACCGAGGGGACTTAAAACTCAGGTTGGGTGTGGAGATCAGTAGACTAGAAGATACTGACCCTGAGTAAAAGCCTGCGAGACATCTTAGTGACAGCACTAAAAATCTTGCATCCATTACTGGTAAAAGGAGGCCAAAAAATAAATCACCCTTAAAGTAAAGCAGATTGGGAGGAAATCCTAGAGGAATAGGGACGCCTAGAATCCATTAGAGAACCAATAACCAATCGACCCTTAACTAAAACAGGAAGATAGTGCCTTAGTTAGCATTGGATAGGGCCCAGAAAGGGTACATATCCTAAATTTCAGATTGCAACTGAAAGGGATAACCAGGAGCAGAAGTTAGAAATCCAAAAAAATGGCAATTAAACGTATCCTCTTGCCCTGGAATACGGACGAGAGAAATTATATAATGAGGCGAGAGTGGAAAAGATTAAAAGAGGCAAAAAACTCCTGGATAAGAGAGACTTATCAGAAGGGAGGGGTCTCAATTTTTGTTCAAATACCTAAAGCCCTGCAACAAAGCGATCCAATCGGGATCCTTAAAACACTTTGTAAATTTGCAAATGAAAATCAAGCTATACCACTAATTGTGAGCTGAGACAAACAGAACCAAGCATCCGCTCGAGTTTGGGTCAGCACAGCACAGACTTTAGAAGAATTTACAGAGCAGAAGGAGGCCATTCGGCCCATCGAGTCTGCACCGGCTCTTGGAAAGAGCACCCTACCCAAGGTCAACAACGCCACCCTATCCCCATAACCCAGTAACCCCACCCAACACTAAGGGCAATTTTGGACAGTAAGGGCAATTTATCATGGCCAATCCACCTAACCCGCACATCTTTGGACTGTGGGAGGAAACCGGAGCACCCGGAGGAAACCCACGCACACACGGGGAGGATGTGCAGACTCCACACAGACAGTGACCCAAGCCAGAATCGAACCTGGGACCCTGGAGCTGTGAAACAATTGTGCTATCCACAAGGCTACCGTGCTGCCCCACTTTAGGTAAGGAGACTGAAGAATGGAGACCATTGTCCGCTATATTGAGTTTTCTTTGCAAATTCAATCTTTTATTTGCAGTTTGTTGGGATGAATGAAAGTAGAATGCTTTGAATTTGTTTCGTTTGAGTGGAGATGTCAGTGGATGAATGAGTGTATGTGTGTTTGATAAGGATTTGTGAATTTACTTTGGTGTTTCTAGTTTTAAAATGTATTTTCAACGAGTTTCAAATTTATTAGAAGTTATAAACGGCAGGTAGAAATGTGATCAGCATTATAAGGTAGTAAATTAGTATGTTCAGAACTAAATTGGTCTTAGCATAAACACAAAGAGAAGTTTTACTCACGAGCAGTCAGAGCTCCGTGCAGGAAATTACTTTGAAACGAACACGTTTAAATTGACACGGCACATCTCCACCAGGGTCCTAGTGCCCGAACATTCACAAGATAGTCACGAGCAGGGAAAATTATGTTTAGAATTTTAAATACATTGTAGAAGGAGCTTTAGGGAATAAAGATGTCAGACCAGAAGGTAGATTAGGAGAATTCCTTGCACTATCAGGAAATTAGAATCTGATGGCAGGGAAAGATTTAACAAAAATAGTTTTAGAAAAATTAGGATATTAAAACCAATTGATAACACAGAGGAAGTTTGGGTGAAACTACCAACTAAAACCGCGGGGAAAGTAATCAGTGAAGCTGTCAAAGGTAAAGACAAGATCATTCAGAATTTAGGTGAATATACAGTTGAATTAGAGAAGCATGGCGTCTGGAGCAAAATAAATAGTATCAGAACTAAAAAATCGGACCCATTTAAATAATAACAGAGGGATTATTATAATCCATAGGCAGCCTATTGGCAGCAAACGAGGACACATAATCAGTAAGGAATTGACAGTATGGGATGATAGATCAAGGGCTGTTATTAATGAACTTCAGTTTAAATTGATTCATTGAGGACATAATAATTTGCGCTATTCTCCACTCCCGCGCCGGTTGGGAGAATCGCCTGGGACGCCCAAATTTCCCGGGACGCCGGTCCGACGCCCTCCCGCGATTCTCCCAAGTGGCGGGAACGGCCCGGTCGAGTTTCGCTGGCCGCAGGCCGGAGAATCGCCGGAGACACCCAAAATGGCGATTCTCCGGCACCCCCGCTATTCTCAGGCCCGGATGGGCCGAGAGGCCAGGCCAAAACGGCGGGTTCCCCCCGGCGCCGTCCACACCTGGTCGCTGCCGTCGTGAGTGGTGCGTGACCGCTGGGGGGGGGGGGGCGGCCTGCGGGAGGGCATGGGGGGATCCTGCACCAGAGGTACCTTAAATGTGGGGTGGCCCGCGATCGGTGACCACCGATCGGCGGGCCGTCCTCCCTGAAGGAGGGCCTCCTTCCTTCCATGGCCCCGCAAGATCCGTCCGCCATTTTCTTGCGGGGCGGACTTAGAGAGGACGGCAACCACGCATGCGCGGGTTGGCGCTGGCGAACCCGCGCATGCGCGGATGACGCCTGTTATGCGGAGCCGGCCACGTCATCTATGCGGCGCCACCTTGACGCAGGCAACAAGGCCTGGCGCGTGTAGATGACGCGGCCACGATCCTGGCCCATTGTCAGGGCCTGAATCGGTCGGGACCGGGGCCGTTTCATGCCGTCGTGAACCTCGACGGCGTTCACGACGGCGCGGCCACTTCGGCGCGGGAGTGGAGAATCCTGCCCGATGAAACGTTGTGTCAAGGATGTGGCACATTTTGTAGCCCAGTAGTTTGGACAGGGAGTATCACTGCAATGATACCATGCCACAGGATAGATCATATCACCAAACTTGTAGAAGTGTGGAAGATTGTAGTTTAGTCGGGCAGCATGGTCGGCACGGGCTTGGAGGGCCGAAGGACCTGTTCCTGTGCTGTACATTTCTTTGTTCTTTGTTCAAACCACTTGGACAAGGGAAAAAATAATGTTGTACTAAATTAATGAATGACCCAGGATATGGAGTTGGAAAATATATGAAGCAAAATAGACCCCAAGACAGGGAAGGGGGTTCTGTGAATAAATTAGCAACCCAGGACTTTGGACAGGCTGTAGAGGGAAAGGAATGTTTGGTTATGAGTGTCAGGGGATTACTGCACTTACTAGAATTATGTGATGAAGTAGAGTGGGATGTCAGTGAATGGAAATCTGTTGGCAGCATAGATTGGACAGATGATAAAGTAAAAATGTCATGTTCAGCACTTACTTTTCATAAACGTTCTGTCATAATCAGAAATAAAGAAATTGAAGTAAAAGCAGCAGCAATATCCGAAATGTATCAGGGTAGGTTTCGACCTGATTGGACCACTGAGCGAGCAAAAGACGAGGAATTTGAGATTCTTTGAATCTCACTCAGGGGGGCAATGATAGAAGGAGGAGGCTTAACGGGCCTTAATCGTATGATGTACGTCAATGATCAGAAAAACAAACCAGTTAAAAAGAAAAAAGAAAGAGATTGTGGCAAAGAAAATCCGGAAGTACTGGAGAGGGCACTTCTGGAACATCCAAACAAGAATAGAAAGATACAAATCAAGAAATAGGGCCCTCTCCAACGTTGACCTGTTCTTTTGATTTTGCGGATAGAAAAAATAATACAGATTCATTTGTTTGGACGGAGAATGAGGGCTACACTCAAGAGAAAAATAAAGATCAAGTTTGAAGAAGGAACGGAAGAAACTAGGACGAGGAGTAGGCTTGATTGGTTAAAATGGCGACAATATTAATGGGGGTTACAGTAATTAGTTTGGGAATATTGGTATGGCTAATCACCATGGGAAAATCAAGTGAAGTAATGGGGGATGGAAAAATAGACACCACATTGAATCACACAGAACATATAATAAAAATAAGAATAAACAAGTGTTTAAATATAACGGAAGAAATCATTAATTTCCAGGACATCCAGGAGGTGGGGTTGAACAGCAGTATGTTAGAATCAAGCAACAGTGTCAGCAACAACATGATGAGTAGAATGTGGGGAGCGCTTACAATCAGCCTGGGATACGTACTAAACCTATCAGACCGATTAAATATTTTTCGACAGTATTCGGGGAAAACTAATGATACTCAATGGAACCCCGAGAAAGGGCAAGTTAAGAAAGGAAATACATTGCACAACAAAATCACAGATAGGAGAATGAAACAAAATAGATGGAAGAAATGCGAGAAACCACCAATAAAGGGACGTTTATGTGAATTTAAAAATAATCTCACAGGGTGGAACGTTAGTGATGTATGGGTGAAGGAAGGAAGTATTGAGTTAACTAAAGTGAAGACAGGTACAGAACAGGTTTGGGTAAAGGAAATAATGGATAGATTAAAAGGCCGGAACGAAGTTACTATAACAAGGAATAGATAGGGGGACATGTTATGAAGTAATAAGCGAAGATGAAGTCACACAACAATTTAGCTTGAATATACTCATAACAAAAACAACAATAATAATGATAAAAGTTCAGATAACCAGATGAAAGCCTGGTGGACAGATTTAAAGGAGATGTGGAGGAATGGATTACATGGCATTGCCTCTGCTCCCATGTTAACAAGAGGACCAGTGTGGTTGGTAATCAGACCAGAGGATAAGAGCAAAGTAAAAATAGCACTGAACAATTCATTTCCATGGGTATATTATAGAGAGGGGTTAGCGATAGATTGGGACCAAAACACTTCCGGACAAACAGCAAGTACAGAAGGAATTATTGGCATTAGAGGACAGAAATTAAAAGTAAGTAGAGTAGGAATATTTTATAGTGAAGGATGGAACGTGGACATGGATAAAGTTAAGGAGATAGAAAAAGGGATGATGAGAAAAATAATGGAATTATGGCATGGTAGACAAAAGAAAGATGTTACTAACGGATGGAAGGGTTTCGCCACCCACTCAGAAGATGCTGAAGGAGAATGGATATTAGGTCCGTGTAAAGAACAATGTGTCGGTAGTAGTCTCTCAGAAAGGGCAACGACTTGAGATGCTTCTGAAAGAAAATACAACTGTACTGAGCAGTTGCATGAAGAAAGAATGGAAAAGTATCTAGTGAGACAAAGAGTAGCAGAAGGATTTTTTCAACTTGAGTCCTATGAAGGAAGTATAGGCCAAGCCTATACATTTATTGGATTTACTGACGGAGAACTGATTAAAATAGCAGAAAAACCAACAACGTGGACACCTGAATGTACATTGATATTAGCAAAATGGTTTGGTGGCATCTATATCAAAAATTAATTAAAAATAGCGACACCATTAAGAGTGAGACTATCAAGAGGAAGGTCCCGCTGGAACAGAGAAATTAAAATTGCATCAAGGGCTGTGGACACAGGATATTGGGCTGTTGTTCCAATCCCGTGGTTAAAACCAAAAAAGGATATAAATTTGTAGGAATATTTTATAAATGGAGAGAACCTAAGCAGGAGATTGAATTTGAGCGGTGTACATGGGTAAATATGACGAGGATGAAAGGCAGTAGTCAGGCAAAACCAGTATGTTTAAAAAGGGAACAGCCTGAAAAAGGGCCAAATCTGATGAAACAATTAACAGCCAGATATGGGTCGAGCAAAAAGGAAGATGGAATAGCCACTTGGTATTTGGATAGAACCGTAGGGTCAGGAATAGTGTGTCAGGTAGACGACAACGAAATGTTAATGGAAGGATGGAAAGATTTCAAGGAAGAAGAATGGTGTAAGGGACGAACTTGGAATAGGAAAAGCTCAAATAAAACAGTTAACACTTGTGTGTCAGGAATAGAACATCTCCCATACTACCCCAGCTGGAGTAATTTGGGAAACAACTTGGTAGATGTAGGTTTAAAAATTAAGGAAACAGTTAAAACAGCAATTAAAATTATAGCAAGTCCATTTACATAGTTTTGGACTATGTTAACCTGAATTCTAAACAATTGGTACTTGTTTGTATCAATAGCAGGGGGAATAATAGTTGCAGCATTGCTGTGGAAATTGGGAATTTTAAAATTATGTCAAAACCTATGTTGCAAATGTTGCAAAAAAATCGCTCGGCGGAAAGAAAAAAATGATAAAACTGGCTACATATCTAAGAGATTTGAGATATCAAATTATCACCGAGCAGTGAGACATCCGGTCACACATCATTGGCTGGACGTGTGTCTATGACATCAAGGAATGGATGATCTGCAGTCTCCATGGGACACATGCTACGCAGTGAAATTATTAAGGGTCTCGGCGGATAGTGACGACTGACGAGGCACCAACATGCTTAATGACAATAGCTTAAGAATATTTACCAATAGCAGCTTGATGGCACAACGGGAACTTTGTATCAAAACTTTCTTTTTATAACCAACTGTTTATATTGTAACCAATGCAGCATACAATATTGCATTAAAGAACTATAATTGCTAAGAAAGAAATGTTGTGTATGTTATTAAAGACTTGTATAATAGACAGGGAGAGAAGGGGAAAGTATCACTATGTTTATTTTTTAATAACCAGAGGGAGCGAGGACAGTTTGGATTGGGAGGTGATTAATTGATTAGGAAGGAATTCTAGACAAATAAATATGTAACTGCAATTGGGTTAGGGTCTGAATAGCATTACATTATACGAGGCTATAAGTCATGATAAAGACAGCATGTGATTTGTGAATGAAAGTTGCTAAGTTTCTCGACAATTGCAGCAAAACAAAATCTAACAGGGTTGCGTACGACAGGTGGCAAGACTTAGCATAACATGGACCAGCACGAGAATTTCAGTGATGATGTAGATGAAGGTGCGTGTGACGGTCCAGAAATTGATTGGCAATTACAAAGGGTAAGGATATTTCTAAACAATGTGAATATTTTAATAAAAGGGAGTAAATAAAAGTATACTGTTGATAGTTAGTTTAGTGTGTGTGTTAAAAACTTACCTGATCACAAGGTCACGAATAACAATGATGTTGTTAACATATCATGGGTATTTTGCATGTTTTGTAAACAAGTGCGGAGTTTTATAAAGCACTTGAATAGAGCCTATAAGGAGTGTGTCACTATTATATTATTTTGACTATTGTTAAGATTGTGATAATTGCTAAAAATGTTTAATGATATAACACACGTGCTACTCGTGCGGTTAAGAGATGAACAAAATGTTAAGATGAGACTTATTTTGTTGGCTTTGTATTTGTAAACAGGAGGAACTCGAGGTTTGTCTGGAAAAGGACAAGGTGATGGTTCGAAGTATGGAGATAGGGATTGATTGAGTTCTACCGTGTAATAATGAATGTATTAAAAGTACCTGTATATGTAATAGAGGCGGGGTTGTAATCGCTCTCCGCTCGTCATGTACAAATGTTTTAATGGCAACTATACGCTACATATTATAAGGGAATTGTTGACGGAAAAAAGGGATCTGAAGGAAACATGGCAAAAAATTATAATCTCATGTACTCCAAAGGGTGTCAGACGTAATTGGTTCAGAATGATGTTAGAAGTCAATGAGAGAAAGTTAGGGCCAGAAGCAAGAGTGGTAGAACCTTTTAAAGTAATGAGGCAAGGGAAAAAGTGGATGATACAGTGATTCACGATACGAATGAAATACGGAGAGCAATTTGGATGGAGAGAGAATTGGACACTAGACTGCCAGTGATAGACAAAATACCTTTTTGGTTACTGATGGACTGAGTGGAGTGCTGTTTCTAAGGGACACGAGAAAGCGTCTACGGTGCTGCCACCCCTAGATGGTAAAATGCTTTGGAGGTGTTAGGACACACGGGTTTAGCTATTGTGTTACCTTTCTGGACAACCACCAGTATGGTTAACTGTGATTGAATTAAGGATGACATGTCTGTGGACACTGGTAAGAGCAATGGATTAATTTGAACGCCGTTTTTAAACAGGACATGAAAATATGGACAATAATGATCTGGGATGTAAGACAGTAAGAAATGATTCAGGGGGAAGAGAATTAAAGAAGAATAGGGTCATGTTTCAAATGCCAAGAGGGGGTGTTCAGAAAAATGCAAAGATGTAATTTGAAACATGAAGGTCAGATGGAAAAAAAACCCAAGAAACATGAGAAAAAGCAAAGTAACAGAAAAGATCCCATAAAAGTAAATGTAATGAAATGCTAAAATAAAATAGCAGAAGGCGCTCGAAGGGTTAACTGCAGACAACGGTTCTTTAGAAGGCAGACTGCCATAATCACACACGCCTTGAGATAAGGAAGCAGTTCATGCTGCAAATTAATATCTTTAGTTCAAGAAATTCTTATAAAATAATAAGTGTTAAGTTAAGTAAAGAGAATGAGTTTTAAATCCTTTAATAGAAGTGAATTAGTTTAGCAAGCAATTGATTGGAATTGTCAGAATCTTAATTTTGAATAATTTGAAACATTTATGAATACAAGAAAATACAATACTTTCAAAAGATAAGGGAATGAAAAGCTGGAATGCCCCCGAATAATTAACAAGGAAACCTCCCTTCCAGTAAGCTGGCAGACCAAGGTCAGGTTTACACGAAGGCCCTCTCATGATATTATGAGAACTTGATGTGGAATCACATGGACAGAAAAGTATTGCGATCAGGAGCAGAAGAAAATACTTTAGAATAATGTCATGTAATCAGCAAAGCTGCTTTAAAGCTGATATATATCCTAGATCGCCCCCAGCCAGGCACTCACGATCAACCTGCCGGGTGATTTCGGTACATGCGACTGACAGGAGACGAAAGCCGAGCAGATCGTAGAACAACCGGGAGGGGACCAACAGATAAAGGAGAGATTGTCGAGGAGGCCCTGGAATGTCTGATCAACCAACCAGGAGAATCCAGAAGCAAGATCTTCTTACTTTTCTGTAAAGACAGTGATTTTATCTTATAAAAGAAAGAATAAAATAGCTTAAAGTTTAAACCTGAAACAGTGGTTTAGTACAAAAGTCTACTTTACATATCTAGCAACGCGGGACCCAGGATCGAGGCTATTAGGTGGTAAGTAGATAATATTCTTCTACAAAGATACGGGTTATCCCGGCGAATAATTTGAAACAATAGTTTGACCTGAAAAGCACCCGCTTACGTCTGTGTAGGAGTCGGGGAGTGTGAATCCCTGTCCACCATTTAGAATCTCTTGACCCTTGTTCCGTAAAGGGGAAACCTAAGAATTCTAAGAATAGTAGTGAGGTTTAAGTACAACACACACACACACACACACACACAGGCTCTCATTTCTGTCCCCAAGAAATTCCTTATTGTCCTGTGCTTTTTTCGCAAACTTCGTGACTTCTTGTTCCAATCATACTTCTCAAAAAGTGATGCATTCCTAAGTGTCATCTCCAATCAGGATCAATTTTCAGCCTTATTTACAGTCTATCAGACTGTCAATCCTTACTCCCTGCCGTCCCAGCTGATTCGATTTACATGTATCGTAAGTAAATTTCAGTATGTAATGTCAGTGCAGTGTCATCAGCCAACAGAAACTCATTAACAGGGACGTGACACACTTTGATCTTGCCGTGCAGTGTTCCTAGGTTGAATCGATTGTTGTCAGCTCTGTCATATGGGTGGATAACGTCATTTGACTTGTCAGACGTGTACAATAGCAGCATGTAGAACAATATGTGACGGAGAGTGAGCACCAAGTCACAGCCCTGACTTACCCCGTTGCTGGTGGTGGAAGTCTCCGGCGATGCTGCATTGTCACTGACAAAATTTTGTAAGTTCCTGTGGAAAGAAGAACTGACGCCAAGCGTCCAGGCGGAAGACTTTTTCCCGCAGGAGTTTAAAAAGTCTGTCTCTGCTAACAAAGTCGAAGGCTTTGGCGAGGTCAATGGACACACACAGAGATCAAGGGACACACACAGAGAGCGAGGGACACACAGAGAGTTGGGACACACAGAGAGCGAGGCGCACACAGAGAGCGAGGGACACACAGAGAGCTGGGACACACAGAGAGCTGGGACACACAGAGAGCGAGGGACACACAGAGAGCGAGGGACACACAGAGAGTGAGGGACACACAGAGAGCGAGGGACACACAGAGAGCGAGGGACACACACAGAAAGCGAGGGACACACACAGAGAGCGAGGAACAAACAGAGAGCGAGGGACACACACACAGAGCGAGGGACACACACAGAGAGCGAGGGACACACACAGAGAGCGAGAGACACACAGAGAGCGAGAGACACACACCGAGAGCGAGGCGCACACAGAGAGCGAGGGACACACAGAGAGCTGGGACACACAGAGAGCGAGGGACACACAGAGCACGAGGGACACACAGAGAGCGAGGGACACACAGAGAGCGAGGGACACACAGAGAGCGAGGGACACACAGAGAGCATGGGACACTCAGAGAGCAAAGGACACACACAGAGCGTGGAACACACAGTGATCGAGGGACGCACAGAGAGAGTGACGCACAGAGCGAGGAAAGCAGAGCGAGGGACACAGAGAGCGAGGGACACATAGAGCGAGGCACACAGAGAGCGAGGGACACACAGAGAGCGAGGGACACACACAGAGCGAGGGACACACACAGAGAGCGAGGGACACACAGTGAGCGAGGGACACACAGAGAGCGAGGAACACACAGAGAGCGAGGAACACACAGAGAGCGAGGGACACACACAGAGCGAGGGACACACAGAGAGCGAGGGACACACATAGAGAGCGAGGGACACACACAGAGAGAGGGACACACACAGAGCGAGGGACACACACAGAGAGCGAGGGACACACAGAGAGCGAGGGACACACACAGAGAGCGAGGGACACACACAGAACGATGGACACATAGAGAACGAGGGACACACAGAGAGCTAGGGACACAAAGAGAGCGAGGGACACACAGAGAGCGAGGGACACACAGAGAGCGAGGGAGACACACAGAGCGAGGGACACACAGAGAGCGAGGGACAAAGAGAGTTGGGACAAACACAGAGCGAGGAACACACACACAGAGCGAGGGACACACAGAGAGCGAGGGACACACAGAGAGCTGGGACACACAGAGAGTGAGGGACACACAGAGAGCGAGGGACACACAGAGAGCGAGGGACACACACAGAAAGCGAGGGACACACACAGAGAGCGAGGAACAAACAGAGAGCGAGGGACACAGACACAGAGCGAGGGACACACACAGAGAGCGAGGGACACACACAGAGAGCGAGAGACACACACAGAGAGCGAGAGACACACACCGAGAGCGAGGCGCACACAGAGAGCGAGGGACACACAGAGAGCTGGGACACACAGAGAGCGAGGGACACACAGAGCACGAGGGACACACAGAGAGCGAGGGACACACAGAGAGCGAGGGACGCACAGAGCGAGGGGCACCCAGAGAGCGAGGGACACAGAGAGCGAGGGACACACAGAGAGCGAGGAACACACACAGAGAGCGAGGGACACACAGAGAGCGAGGGACACACAGAGAGCTGGGAGACACAGAGAGCGAGGGACACACAGAGAGCGAGGGTCACACAGAGAAAGCGAGGGACACACACAGAGAGCGAGGAACACACAGAGAGCGAGGGACACACACAGAGAGCGAGGGACACACACAGAGAGCGAGGAACACACACAGAGAGCGAGGGACTCACACAGAGAGCGAGGGACACACACAGAGAGCGAGAGACACACACAGAGAGCGAGAGACACACACAGAGAGCGAGGGACACACAGAGAGCGAGGGACACACAGAGAGCGAGGGACACACATAGAGAGCGAGGGACACACACAGAGCGAGGGACACACACAGAGCGAGGGACACACACACAGAGCGAGGGACACACAGAGAGCGAGGGATACACACACAGAGCGAGGGACACACACAGAGCTAAGGACACAAAGAGAATGAGGGACACACAGAGAGCGAGGGACACACAGAGAGCGAGGGACACACAGAGAGCGAGGGACACACAGAGCGAGGGAAACACACAGAGAGCGAGGGACACACAGAGAGCGAGGGACACACAGAGAGTTGGGACACACACAGAGCGAGGGACGCACAGAGAGCGAGGGACACACATAGAGCGAGGGACACACATAGAGCGAGGGGCACACAGAGAGCGAGGGACACACAGAGAGCGAGGGACACACAGAGAGCTGGGACACACAGAGAGCGAGGGACACACAGAGAGTGAGGGACACACAGAGAGCGAGGGACACACAGAGAGCAACGGACACACAGAGAGCGAGGGACACACAGAGAGCGAGGGACACAAAGAGAGCGAGGAACACACAGAGAGCGAGGGACACACAGAGAGCGAGGGCCACGCACAGAGAGCGAGGGACACACAGAGAGCAAGGGCACAGAAAACGAGGGGTGCACAGAGAGCGAGGGACACACAGAGAGCGAGGGACACACAGAGGGCGACACACAGAGAGCGAGGGACACACAGAGAGCGAGGAACACACAGAGAGCGAGGGACGCACAGAGAGCGAGGAAAATAGTGAGCAAGGGACACACAGAGAGCGAGGGACACACAGAGAGCGAGGGACAAAGAGAGCGAGGGACACACATAGAGAGCGAGGGACACACACAGAGCGAGGGACACACACAGAGCGAGGGACACACACAGAGCGAGGGACACACACACAGAGCGAGGGACACACAGAGAGCGAGGGATACACACACAGAGCGAGGGACACACACAGAGCTAAGGACACATAGAGAATGAGGGACACACAGAGAGCGAGGGACACACAGAGAGCGAGGGACACACAGAGAGCGAGGGACACACAGAGCGAGGGACACACACAGAGAGCGAGGGACACACAGAGAGCGAGGGACACACAGAGAGTTGGGACACACACAGAGCGAGGGACGCACAGAGAGCGAGGGACACACATAGAGCGAGGGGCACACAGAGAGCGAGGGACACCCAGAGAGCGAGGGACACACAGAGAGCTGGGACACACAGAGAGCGAGGGACACACAGAGAGTGAGGGACACACAGAGAGCGAGGGACACACAGAGAGCAACGGACACACAGAGAGCGAAGGACACACAGAGAGCGAGGGACACAAAGAGAGCGAGGAACACACAGAGAGCGAGGGACACACAGAGAGCGAGGGCCACGCACAGAGAGCGAGGGACACACAGAGAGCAAGGGCACAGAAAACGAGGGGTGCACAGAGAGCGAGGGACACACAGAGAGCGAGGGACACACAGAGGGCGACACACAGAGAGCGAGGGACACACAGAGAGCGAGGAACACACAGAGAGCGAGGGACGCACAGAGAGCGAGGCACATAGTGAGCAAGGGACACACAGAGAGCGAGGGACACACAGAGAGCGAGGGACAAAGAGAGCGAGTGGTGCACAGAGAGCGAGGGACACACAGAGAACGAGGAACACACAGAGAACGAGGGACACACAGAGAGCGAGGGAGACACAGAGAGCGAGGGACACACAGAGAGATTGGGACGCACAGAGAGCGAGGGACACACAAAGAGCGAGGGACACAGAGAGCGAGGGGTGCACAGAGAGCGAGGGACACACACAGACAGCGAGGGACACACAGAGAGCGAGGAACATACACAGAGAGCGAGGGACACACACAGAGAGCGAGGTACACACAGAGTGCGAGGAACACACAGAGAGCGAGGAACACACAGAGAGCGAGGGACACACACAGAGAGCGAGGGACACACACAGAGAGCGAGGAACACACACAGAGAGCGAGGGACTCACACAGAGAGCGAGGGACACACACAGAGAGCGAGAGACACACACAGAGAGCGAGGGACACACAGAGAGCGAGGGACACACAGAGAGCGAGGGACACACATAGAGAGCGAGGGACACACACAGAGCGAGGGACACACACAGAGCGAGGGACACACACACAGAGCGAGGGACACACAGAGAGCGAGGGATACACACACAGAGCGAGGGACACACACAGAGCTAAGGACACATAGAGAATGAGGGACACACAGAGAGCGAGGGACACACAGAGAGCGAGGGACACACAGAGAGCGAGGGACACACAGAGCGAGGGACACACACAGAGAGCGAGGGACACACAGAGAGCGAGGGACACACAGAGAGTTGGGACACACACAGAGCGAGGGACGCACAGAGAGCGAGGGACACACATAGAGCGAGGGGCACACAGAGAGCGAGGGACACACAGAGAGCGAGGGACACACAGAGAGCTGGGACACACAGAGAGCGAGGGACACACAGAGAGTGAGGGACACACAGAGAGCGAGGGACACACAGAGAGCAACGGACACACAGAGAGCGAGGGACACACAGAGAGCGAGGGACACAAAGAGAGCGAGGAACACACAGAGAGCGAGGGACACACAGAGAGCGAGGGCCACGCACAGAGAGCGAGGGACACAGAGAGCAAGGGCACAGAAAACGAGGGGTGCACAGAGAGCGAGGGACACACAGAGAGCGAGGGCCACGCACAGAGAGCGAGGGACACAGAGAGCAAGGGCACAGAAAACGAGGGACACACAGAGAGCGAGGGACACACAGAGGGCGACACACAGAGAGCGAGGGACACACAGAGAGCGAGGAACACACAGAGAGCGAGGGACGCACAGAGAGCGAGGCACATAGTGAGCAAGGGACACACAGAGAGCGAGGGGCGCACTGAGAGCCAGGGACGCACAGAGAGCGAGGGACGCACAGAGAGAGCGAGGGACGCACAGAGCGAGGGACACACAGAGAACGAGGGACACACAGAGCGAGGGGCACACAGAGAGCGAGGGCCACACAGAGCGAGGGACGCAGAGAGCAAGGGACGCACAGAGAGCGAGGGACACACAGAGCGAGGGACACACAGAGTGAGGGACACACAGAGAGCGAGGGACACACAAAGAGCGAGGGACACACAAAGAGCGAGGGACACACAGAGATCGAGGGACACACAGAGAGCGAGGGACACACAGAGAGCGAGGGACAAAGAGAGCGAGTGGTGCACAGAGAGCGAGGGACACACAGAGAACGAGGAACACACAGAGAACGAGGGACACACAGAGAGCGAGGGAGACACAGAGAGCGAGGGACACACACAGAGCGAGGGACACAGAGAGCGAGGGGTGCACAGAGAGCGAGGGACACACACAGACAGCGAGGGACACACAGAGAGCGAGGAACATACACAGAGAGCGAGGGACACACACAGAGAGCGAGGTACACACAGAGTGCGAGGAACACACAGAGAGCAAGGGACACACAGAGAGCGACGGACACGCAGAGAGCGAGGGACACACACAGAGCGAGGAACACACACAGAGAGCGAGGGACACACACAGAGAGCGAGGGACACACACCGTGCAAGGGACACACACAGAGCGTGGGACACACAGAGAGCGAGAGACACACAGAGAGTGAGGGACACACACAGAGCTAAGGACACATAGAGAATGAGGGACACACAGAGAGCGAGGGACACACAGAGAGCGAGGGACACACAGAGCGAGGGACACACACAGAGAGCGAGGGACACACAGAGAGCGAGGGACACACAGAGAGTTGGGACACACACAGAGCGAGGGACGCACAGAGAGCGAGGGACACACATAGAGCGAGGGGCACACAGAGAGCGAGGGACACACAGAGAGCGAGGGACACACAGAGAGCTGGGACACACAGAGAGCGAGGGACACACAGAGAGTGAGGGACACACAGAGAGCGAGGGACACACAGAGAGCAACGGACACACAGAGAGCGAGGGACACACAGAGAGCGAGGGACACAAAGAGAGCGAGGAACACACAGAGAGCGAGGGACACACAGAGAGCGAGGGCCACGCACAGAGAGCGAGGGGCACAGAGAGCGAGGGACACAGAGAGCAAGGGCACAGAAAACGAGGGGTGCACAGAGAGCGAGGGACACACAGAGAGCGAGGGACACACAGAGGGCGACACACAGAGAGCGAGGGACACACAGAGAGCGAGGAACACACAGAGAGCGAGGGACGCACAGAGAGCGAGGCTCATAGTGAGCAAGGGACACACAGAGAGCGAGGGACACACAGAGAGCGAGGGACAAAGAGAGCGAGTGGTGCACAGAGAGCGAGGGACACACAGAGAACGAGGAACACACAGAGAACGAGGGACACACAGAGAGCGAGAGAGACACAGAGAGCGAGGGACACACAGAGAGATTGGGACGCACAGAGAGCGAGGGACACACAAAGAGCGAGGGACACAGAGAGCGAGGGGTGCACAGAGAGCGAGGGACACACACAGACAGCGAGGGACACACAGAGAGCGAGGAACATACACAGAGAGCGAGGGACACACACAGAGAGCGAGGTACACACAGAGTGCGAGGAACACACAGAGAGCAAGGGACACACAGAGAGCGACGGACACGCAGAGAGCGAGGGACACACACAGAGCGAGGAACACACACAGAGAGCGAGGGACACACACAGAGCGAGGGACACACACCGTGCAAGGGACACACACAGAGCGTGGGACACACAGAGAGCGAGAGACACACAGAGAGTGAGGGACACACAGAGAGCGAGGGACACACAGAGAGCAAGGAACACACACAGAGAGCGAGGGACACACACAGAGAGCAAGGGACACACAGAGAGCGAGGGATACACAGAGAACGAGGAACACACACAGAGAGCGAGGGTCACACAGAGAGCGAGCGACACACAGAGAGCGAGGGACACACAGAGTGCGAGGGACACACAGAGCGAGCGACACACAGAGAGCGACGGACACACAGAGAGCGAGGGACACACAGAGAGCGAGGGACACACAGAGAGCGAGGGACACACACACAGCGAGGGACACAAACAGAGAGCGAGGGACACACAGAGAGTGAGGGACACACAGAGAGTTGGGACACACACAGAGCGAGGGACACACAGAGAGCGAGGGACACACACAGAGAGCGAGAGACACACACAGAGAGCGAGAGACACACACCGAGAGCGAGGCGCACACAGAGAGCGAGGGACACACAGAGAGCTGGGACACACAGAGAGCGAGGGACACACAGAGCACGAGGGACACACAGAGAGCGAGGGACACACAGAGAGCGAGGGACGCACAGAGCGAGGGGCACCCAGAGAGCGAGGGACACAGAGAGCGAGGGACACACAGAGAGCGAGGAACACACACAGAGAACGAGGGACACACAGAGAGCGAGGGACACACAGAGAGCTGGGACACACAGAGAGCGAGGGACACACAGAGAGCGAGGGACACACAGAGAGCGAGGGACAAAGAGAGCGAGTGGTGCACAGAGAGCGAGGGACACACAGAGAACGAGGAACACACAGAGAACGAGGGACACACAGAGAGCGAGGGAGACACAGAGAGCGAGGGACACACAGAGAGATTGGGACGCACAGAGAGCGAGGGACACACAAAGAGCGAGGGACACAGAGAGCGAGGGGTGCACAGAGAGCGAGGGACACACACAGACAGCGAGGGACACACAGAGAGCGAGGAACATACACAGAGAGCGAGGGACACACACAGAGAGCGAGGTACACACAGAGTGCGAGGAACACACAGAGAGCAAGGGACACACAGAGAGCGACGGACACGCAGAGAGCGAGGGACACACACAGAGCGAGGAACACACACAGAGAGCGAGGGACACACACAGAGAGCGAGGGACACACACCGTGCAAGGGACACACACAGAGCGTGGGACACACAGAGAGCGAGAGACACACAGAGAGTGAGGGACACACAGAGAGCGAGGGACACACAGAGAGCGAGGAACACACACAGAGAGCGAGGGACACACACAGAGAGCAAGGGACACACAGAGAGCGAGGGATACACAGAGAACGAGGAACACACACAGAGAGCGAGGGTCACACAGAGAGCGAGCGACACACAGAGAGCGAGGGACACACAGAGTGCGAGGGACACACAGAGCGAGCGACACACAGAGAGCGAGGGACACACAGAGAGCGAGGGACACACAGAGAGCGAGGGACACACAGAGAGCGAGGGACACACACACAGCGAGGGACACAAACAGAGAGCGAGGGACACACAGAGAGTGAGGGACACACAGAGAGTTGGGACACACACAGAGCGAGGGACACACAGAGAGCGAGGGACACACACAGAGAGCGAGAGACACACACAGAGAGCGAGAGACACACACCGAGAGCGAGGCGCACACAGAGAGCGAGGGACACACAGAGAGCTGGGACACACAGAGAGCGAGGGACACACAGAGCACGAGGGACACACAGAGAGCGAGGGACACACAGAGAGCGAGGGACGCACAGAGCGAGGGGCACACAGAGAGCGAGGGACACACAGAGGGCGACACACAGAGAGCGAGGGACACACAGAGAGCGAGGAACACACAGAGAGCGAGGGACGCACAGAGAGCGAGGCACATAGTGAGCAAGGGACACACAGAGATTGAGGGACGCACAGAGCGAGGGACGCACAGAGAGAGGGACACAAAGAGCGAGGGCTACAGAGAGCGAGGGACACAGACACCGAGGGACACAGACAGCGAGGGTCACAGAGAGCGAGGAACACAGAGAGCGAGGGAAACAGAGAGCGAGGGAGACGCAGAATGCGAGTGACACACAGAGAGCGAGGGGCACACAGAGAGCGAGGGACGCACAGAGAGCGAGGGGCGCACAGAGAGCGAGGGACTCATAGAAAGCAAAGGCTGCACAGAGATCGAGGTACACACAGAGAGCGATGGACACACAGAGAGCGAGGGACGCACAGAGAGCGAGGGACGCACAGAGAGCGAGGGATGCACAGAGAGCGAGGAACGCACAGAGCGAGGGGCACACAGAGAGCGAGGGGCGCACTGAGAGCCAGGGACGCACAGAGAGCGAGGGACGCACAGAGCGAGGGACACACAGAGAACGAGGGACACACAGAGCGAGGGGCACACAGAGAGCGAGGGCCACACAGAGCGAGGGACGCAGAGAGCAAGGGACGCACAGAGAGCGAGGGACACACAGAGCGAGGGACACACAGAGTGAGGGACACACAGAGAGCGAGGGACACACAAAGAGCGAGGGACGCACAGAGAGCGAGGGACGCACAGAGAGCGAAGGACGCACAGAGCGAGGGACACACACAGAGAGCGGGGTGCACACAGAGAGCGAGGGACGCACAGAGAGCGAGGGACGCACAGAGCGAGGGACTCACACAGAGAGCGAGGGAGGCACAGAGTGAGGGACACACACACAGAGCGAGGGACGCACAGAGATCGAGGAACGCACAGAGCGAGGGACACACAGAGTGCGAGGGACACACACAGAGAGCGAGGGACACACAGAGAGCGAGGGACACACTGAGAGCGAGGGACACACACAGAGAGCGGGGGACACACAGAGAGCGAGGGACACACAGAGAGCGAGGGACAGCAGAGAGAGCGAGGGACGCACAGAGAGCGAGGGACGCACAGAGAGTGAGGAACACACAGAGAGTGAGGGACACACAGAGAGCGAGGGACACACAGAGCAAGGGACACACAGAGAGCGAGGGGCGCACAGAGAGCGAGGGACGCACAGAGAGCGAGGGACACACAGGGAGCGAGGGACACACACAGAGAGCGAGGGACACAGAGAGAGCGAGGGACACACAGAGCGAGGGACACACACAGAGCGAGGGATACACACAGAGAACGAGGGACACACAGAGAGCGATGGACACACAGAGAGCGAGGGACACACAGAGAGCGAGGGTCACACAGAGAGCGAGGGACACACAGAGCGAGGGACACACAGAGAGCGAGGGTCACACAGAGAGCGAGGGACACACAGAGCGAGGGACACACAGAGAGCGAGGGACTCACAGAGAGAGAGGAATGCACAGATAGCGAGGGACACACACAGAGAGCGAGGGACACACAGAGAGCTAGGAACACACACAGAGAGCGAGGGACACACACAGAGAGCGAGGGACACACAGAGCGAGGGACACACAGAGAGCAAGGAACACACAGAGAGCGAGGGACACACAGAGAGCGAGGGACACGCAGAGAGCGAGGGACGCACAGAGAGATTGGGGCGCACAGAGAGCGAGGGACACACAAAGAGCGAGGGACACACAGAGAGCGAGGAACACACACAGAGAGCGAGGGACACACACAGAGAGCGAGGTACACACAGAGTGCGAGGGACACACAGAGAGCAAGGGAGACACAGAGAGCGACGGACACGCAGAGAGCGGGGGACACACACAGAGCGAGGAACACACACAGAGAGCGAGGGACACACACAGAGAGCGACGGACACACACAGTGCAAGGGACACACACAGAGAGCGAGGGACACACAGAGAGCGAGGGTCACACAGAGAGCGAGGGACACACAGTGCGAGGGACACACAGAGAGCGAGGGACTCACAGAGAGAGAGGAATGCACAGATAGCGAGGGACACACACAGAGAGCGAGGGACACACAGAGAGCTAGGAACACACACAGAGAGCGAGGGACACACACAGAGAGCGAGGGACACACAGAGCGAGGGACACACAGAGAGCAAGGAACACACAGAGAACGAGGGACACACAGAGAGCGAGGGACACGCAGAGAGCGAGGGACGCACAGAGAGATTGGGGCGCACAGAGAGCGAGGGACACACAAAGAGCGAGGGACACACAGAGAGCGAGGAACACACACAGAGAGCGAGGGACACACACAGAGAGCGAGGTACACACAGAGTGCGAGGGACACACAGAGATCAAGGGAGACACAGAGAGCGACGAACACGCAAAGAGCGGGGGACACACACAGAGCGAGGAACACACACAGAGAGCGAGGGACACACACAGAGAGCGACGGACACACACAGTGCAAGGGACACACACAGAGAGCGAGGGACACACAGAGAGCTGGGACACACAGAGAGCGAGGGACACACAGAGAGCGAGGGATACACAGAGAGCGAGGGACACACAGAGATCGAGGGACACACAGAGCGAGGGGCACCCAGAGAGCGAGGGACACAGAGAGCGAGGGACACAGAGAGCGAGGGACACACAGAGAGCGAGGTACACACACAGAGAGCGAGGGACACACAGAGAGCGAGGGACACACAGAGAGCTGGGACACACAGAGAGCGAGGGTCACACATAGAGAGCGAGGGACACACACAGAGCGAGGGACACACACAGAGTGAGGGACACACACAGAGAGCGAGGGACACAGAGAGCGAGGGACACACAGAGAGCGAGGAACACACACAGAGAGCGAGGGACACACAGAGAGTGAGGGACACACAGAGAGCGAGGGGCACACAGAGAGCGAGGGACACACAGAGAGCTGGGACACACAGAGAGCGAGGGACACACAGAGAGTGAGGGACACACAGAGAGCGAGGTACACACAGAGAGCGAGGGACACACAGAGAGCGAGGGACACACAGAGAGCGAGGGACACAAAGAGAGCGAGGAACACACAGAGAGCGAGGGACACACAGAGAGCGAGGGCCACGCAAAGAGAGCGAGGGACACACAGAGAGCAAGGGCACAGAAAACGAGGGGTGCACAGAGAGCGAGGGACACACAGAGAGCGAGGGACACACAGAGGGCGAGGGACACACAGAGAGCGAGGGACACACAGAGCGAGGGGCACCCAGAGAGCGAGGGACACAGAGAGCGAGGGACACACAGAGAGCGAGGGACACACAGAGAGCGAGGAACACACAGAGAGTGAGGGACACACAGAGAGCGAGGGACACACAGAGAGCGAGGGACACACAGAGAGCTGGGACACACAGAGAGCGAGGGACACACAGAGAGCGAGGGACACACAGAGAGCGAGGGACACACAGAGCGAGGGACACACAGAGTGAGGGACACACAGAGAGCGAGGGACACACAAAGAGCGAGGGACACACAAAGAGCGAGGGACGCACAGAGAGCGAAGGACGCACAGAGCGAGGGACACACACAGAGAGCGGGGTGCACACAGAGAGCGAGGGACGCACAGAGAGCGAGGGACGCACAGAGCGAGGGACTCACACAGAGAGCGAGGGAGGCACAGAGTGAGGGACACACACACAGAGCGAGGGACGCACAGAGATCGAGGAACGCACAGAGCGAGGGACACACAGAGTGCGAGGGACACACACAGAGAGCGAGGGACACACAGAGAGCGAGGGACACACTGAGAGCGAGGGACACACACAGAGAGCGGGAGACACACAGAGAGCGAGGGACACACAGAGAGCGAGGGACAGCAGAGAGAGCGAGGGACGCACAGAGAGCGAGGGACGCACAGAGAGTGAGGAACACACAGAGAGTGAGGGACACACAGAGAGCGAGGGACACACAGAGCAAGGGACACACAGAGAGCGAGGGGCGCACAGAGAGCGAGGGACGCACAGAGAGCGAGGGACACACAGGGAGCGAGGGACACACACAGAGAGCGAGGGACACAGAGAGAGCGAGGGACACACAGAGCGAGGGACACACACAGAGCGAGGGATACACACAGAGAATGAGGGACACACAGAGAGCGATGGACACACAGAGAGCGAGGGACACACAGAGAGCGAGGGTCACACAGAGAGCGAGGGACACACAGAGCGAGGGACACACAGAGAGCGAGGGTCACACAGAGAGCGAGGGACACACAGAGCGAGGGACACACAGAGAGCGAGGGACTCACAGAGAGAGAGGAATGCACAGATAGCGAGGGACACACACAGAGAGCGAGGGACACACAGAGAGCTAGGAACACACACAGAGAGCGAGGGACACACACAGAGAGCGAGGGACACACAGAGCGAGGGACACACAGAGAGCAAGGAACACACAGAGAGCGAGGGACACACAGAGAGCGAGGGACACGCAGAGAGCGAGGGACGCACAGAGAGATTGGGGCGCACAGAGAGCGAGGGACACACAAAGAGCGAGGGACACACAGAGAGCGAGGAACACACACAGAGAGCGAGGGACACACACAGAGAGCGAGGTACACACAGAGTGCGAGGGACACACAGAGAGCAAGGGAGACACAGAGAGCGACGGACACGCAGAGAGCGGGGGACACACACAGAGCGAGGAACACACACAGAGAGTGAGGGACACACACAGAGAGCGACGGACACACACAGTGCAAGGGACACACACAGAGAGCGAGCGACACACAGAGAGCGAGGGTCACACAGAGAGCGAGGGACACACAGTGCGAGGGACACACAGAGAGCGAGGGACTCACAGAGAGAGAGGAATGCACAGATAGCGAGGGACACACACAGAGAGCGAGGGACACACAGAGAGCTAGGAACACACACAGAGAGCGAGGGACACACACAGAGAGCGAGGGACACACAGAGCGAGGGACACACAGAGAGCAAGGAACACACAGAGAACGAGGGACACACAGAGAGCGAGGGACACGCAGAGAGCGAGGGACGCACAGAGAGATTGGGGCGCACAGAGAGCGAGGGACACACAAAGAGCGAGGGACACACAGAGAGCGAGGAACACACACAGAGAGCGAGGGACACACACAGAGAGCGAGGTACACACAGAGTGCGAGGGACACACAGAGATCAAGGGAGACACAGAGAGCGACGAACACGCAGAGAGCGGGGGACACACACAGAGCGAGGAACACACACAGAGAGCGAGGGACACACACAGAGAGCGACGGACACACACAGTGCAAGGGACACACACAGAGAGCGAGGGACACACAGAGAGCTGGGACACACAGAGAGCGAGGGACACACAGAGAGCGAGGGATACACAGAGAGCGAGGGACACACAGAGATCGAGGGACACACAGAGCGAGGGGCACCCAGAGAGCGAGGGACACAGAGAGCGAGGGACACAGAGAGCGAGGGACACACAGAGAGCGAGGTACACACACAGAGAGCGAGGGACACACAGAGAGCGATGGACACACAGAGAGCTGGGACACACAGAGAGCGAGGGTCACACATAGAGAGCGAGGGACACACACAGAGCGAGGGACACACACAGAGTGAGGGACACACACAGAGAGCGAGGGACACAGAGAGCGAGGGACACACAGAGAGCGAGGAACACACACAGAGAGCGAGGGACACACAGAGAGTGAGGGACACACAGAGAGCGAGGGGCACACAGAGAGCGAGGGACACACAGAGAGCTGGGACACACAGAGAGCGAGGGACACACAGAGAGTGAGGGACACACAGAGAGCGAGGTACACACAGAGAGCGAGGGACACACAGAGAGCGAGGGACACACAGAGAGCGAGGGACACAAAGAGAGCGAGGAACACACAGAGAGCGAGGGACACACAGAGAGCGAGGGCCACGCAAAGAGAGCGAGGGACACACAGAGAGCAAGGGCACAGAAAACGAGGGGTGCACAGAGAGCGAGGGACACAAAGAGAGCGAGGGACACACAGAGGGCGAGGGACACACAGAGAGCGAGGGACACACAGAGCGAGGGGCACCCAGAGAGCGAGGGACACAGAGAGCGAGGGACACACAGAGAGCGAGGGACACACAGAGAGCGAGGAACACACACAGAGAGCGAGGGACACACAGAGAGCGAGGGACACACAGAGAGCTGGGACACACAGAGAGCGAGGGACACACAGAGAGCGAGGGACACACAGAGAGCGAGGGACACACAGAGAGCGAGGGACACACACAGAAAGCGAGGGACACACACAGAGAACGAGGAACACACAGAGAGCGAGGGACACACACACAGAGCGAGGGACACACACACAGAGCGAGGGACACACACAGACAGCAAGGAACACACACAGAGAGCGAGGGACACACACAGAGAGCGAGGGACACACACAGAGAGCGAGAGACACACACAGAGAGCGAGAGACACACACAGAGAGCGAGGGACACACAGAGAGCGAGGGACACACAGAGATCGAGGGACGCACAGAGAGCGAGGGACGCACAGAAAGCGAGGGACACACAGAGCGAGGGACACACAGAGAGCGAGGGACACACAGAGATCGAGGGACACACAGACAGCGGCGGACGCACAGAGAGCGATCACAGTTTATCATAGCATTTGAAGTGCAGAAGGAGGCGATTCGGCCCGTCGAGTCTGCACCTGCTCTTGGAAAGAGCACCCTATCCAAGCCTGGGACGCAGCGAGAGCGAGGGACGCAGCGAGAGCGAGGGACGCAGCGAGAGAGAGGGATGCAGCGAGAGCGAGGGGCGCAGCGAGAGCGAGGGGCGCAGCGAGAGCGAGGGACGCCCAGAGCGAGGGACACACACAGAGAGCGAGGGGCGCAGCGAGAGCGAGGGGCGCAGCGAGAGCGAGGGATGCAGCAAGAGCGAGGGACGCAGCGAGAGCGAGGGACGCAGCGAGAGAGAGAGATGCAGCGAGAGCGAGGGGCGCAGCGAGAGCGAGGGGCGCAGCGAGAGCGAGGGACACCCAGAGCGAGGGACACACACAGAGAGCGAGGGGCGCAGCGAGAGCGAGGGGCGCAGCGAGAGCGAGGGATGCAGCGAGAGCGAGGGACGCAGCGAGAGCGAGGGACGCAGCGAGAGAGAGGGATGCAGCGAGAGCGAGGGGCGCAGCGAGAGCGAGGGGCGCAGCGAGAGCGAGGGACGCCCAGAGCGAGGGACACACACAGAGAGCGAGGGGCGCAGCGAGAGCGAGGGGCGCAGCGAGAGCGAGGGATGCAGCGAGAGCGAGGGACGCAGCGAGAGCGAGGGACGCAGCGAGAGAGAGAGATGCAGCGAGAGCGAGGGGCGCAGCGAGAGCGAGGGGCGCAGCGAGAGCGAGGGACGCCCAGAGCGAGGGACACACACAGAGAGCGAGGGGCGCAGCGAGAGCGAGGGGCGCAGCGAGAGCGAGGGGCGCAGCGAGAGCGAGGGATGCAGCGAGCGAGAGGGACGCAGCGAGAGAGGGGCACAGCGAGGGAGAGGGACGCAGCGAGAGCGAGGGACATAGCGAGAGAGAGGGATGCAGCGAGGGCGAGGGGCGCAGCGAGGGCGAGGGGCGCAGCGAGAGCGAAGGGCGCAGCGAGAGCGAGGGGCGCAGCGAGAGAGAGGGACGCAGCGAGGGCGAGGGTCGCCGCGAGGGCGAGGGGCGCAGTGAGAGCGAGGGACGCAGCGAGGCAGAGGGACGCAGCGAGAGCGTGGGGCGCAGCGAGAGCGAGGGACACAGCGAGAGCGAGGGACGCAGCGAGAGAGAGGGACACAGCGAGGGCGAGGGTCGCAGCGAGGGCGAGGTACGCAGCGAGAGCGAGTGGCGCAGCGAGAGCGAGGGGCGCAGTGAGAGCGGGGGACGCAGCGAGAGAGAGGGACGCAGCGAGAGAGAGGGACACAGCGAGAGCGAGGGACGCAGCGAGAGCGAGGGGCGCAGCGAGAGAGAGGGACGCAGCGAGGGCGAGGGTCGCCGCGAGGGCGAGGGGCGCAGTGAGAGCGTGGGGCGCAGCGAGGCAGAGGGACGCAGCGAGAGCGAGGGGCGCAGCGAGAGCGAGGGACACAGCGAGAGCGTGGGACGCAGTGAGAGAGAGGGACACAGCGAGGGCGAGGGTCGCCGCGAGCGTGAGGGGCGCAGCGAGGGCGAGGGACAGGGCGAGGGACGCAGCGAGGGACGCAGCGAGGGAGAGGGACGCAGCGAGGGCGAGGGACGCAGTGAGGGCGAGGAGTGCAGTGAGAGCGTGGGGCGCAGCGAGGGAGAGGGACGCAGCGAGAGCGAGTGGCGCAGCGAGAGCGAGCGACACAGCGAGAGCGAGGGGCGCAGCGAGGGCGAGGGGCGCAGCGAGGCAGAGGGACGCAGCGAGAGCGAGGGGCGCAGCGAGAGCGAGGGACACAGCGAGAGCGAGGGTCGCAGCAAGGGCGAGGTACGCAGCGAGGGCGAGGGATAGGGCGAGGGACGCAGCGAGGGAGAGGGACGCAGCGAGGGCGAGGGACGCAGTGAGGGCGAGGAGTGCAGTGAGAGCGAGGGGCGCAGCGAGGCAGAGGGACGCAGCGAGAGCGAGGGGCGCAGCGAGAGCGAGGGACACAGCGAGAGCGAGGGTCGCAGCGAGGGCGAGGTACGCAGCGAGGGCGAGGGACAGGGCGAGGGACGCAGCGAGGGAGAGGGACGCAGCGAGGGCGAGGGACGCAGTGAGGGCGAGTGGCGCAGCGAGAGCGAGGGGCGCAGCGAGAGCGAGGGGCGCAGTGAGAGCGAGGGACGCAGTGAGATAGAGGGACGCAGTGAGAGAGAGGGACGCAGTGAGAGAGAGGGACGCAGTGAGAGAGAGGGGCGCAGCGAGAGCGAGGGACGCAGTGAGATAGAGGGACGCAGTGAGAGAGAGGGACGCAGTGAGAGAGAGGGGCGCAGCGAGAGCGAGGGACGCAGCGAGGGAGAGGGACGCAGTGAGAGCGAGGGACGCAGTGAGATAGAGGGACGCAGTGAGAGAGAGGGACGCAGTGAGAGAGAGGGGCGCAGCGAGAGCGAGGGACGCAGCGAGGGAGAGGGACGCAGTGAGAGAGAGGGACGCAGCGAGGGACGCAGCAAGGGAGAGGGACGCAGCGAGAGCGAGGGACGCAGTGAGAGCGAGGGACGCAGCGAGAGAGAGGGACGCAGTGAGAGAGAGGGACGCAGCGAGGGCGAGGGACGCAGTGAGGGAGAGGGACGCAGTGAGAGAGAGGGGCGCAGCGAGAGCGAGGGACGCAGTGAGGGAGAGGGACGCAGTGAGAGAGAGGGACGCAGCGAGAGAGAGGGACGCAGCGAGAGAGAGGGACGCAGCGAGAGCGAGGGACGCAGCGAGGGAGAGGGACGCAGCGAGAGAGAGGGACGCAGCGAGAGCGAGGGTCGCAGCGAGAGCGAGGGGCGCAGCGAGGGCGAGGGACACAGCGAGGGCGAGGGTCGCAGCGAGGGCGAGGTACGCAGCGAGGGCGAGGGACAGGGCGAGGGACGCAGCGAGAGCGAGGGACGCAGTGAGAGAGAGGGACGCAGCAAGGGAGAGGGACGCAGCGAGAGCGAGGGACGCAGTGAGAGAGAGGGACGCAGCGAGAGAGAGGGACAGGGCGAGGGACGCAGCGAGGGACGCAGCAAGGGAGAGGGACGCAGCGAGAGCGAGGGACGCAGTGAGAGAGAGGGACGCAGCGAGAGCGAGGGGCGCAGCGAGGGCGAGGGACGCAGCTAGGGCGAGGGTCGCAGCGAGGGAGAGGGACGCAGCGAGGGAGAGGGACGCAGCGAGAGCGAGGGACGCAGCGAGGGCGAGTTACGCAGAGAGGGACGCAGACAGGGCGAGGGACGCAGCGAGAGCGAGGGACGCAGTGAGAGAGAGGGACGCAGCAAGGGAGAGGGACGCAGCGAGGGCGAGGGTCGCAGTGAGGGCGAGGTACGCAGCGAGGGCGAGGGACAGGGCGAGGGACGCAGCGAGGGACGCAGCAAGGGAGAGGGACGCAGCGAGAGCGAGGGACGCAGTGAGAGAGAGGGACGCAGCGAGAGCGAGGGGCGCAGCGAGGGCGAGGGACGCAGCTAGGGCGAGGGTCGCAGCGAGGGAGAGGGACGCAGCGAGGGAGAGGGACGCAGCGAGAGCGAGGGACGCAGTGAGAGAGAGGGACGCAGCGAGAGAGAGGGATGCAGTGAGGGCGAGGGACGCAGCTAGGGCGAGGGTCGCAGCGAGGGAGAGGGACGCAGCGAGGGCGAGGGTCGCGTCCACATCTTCTGGTCACGTCCACGATTATTGGGCTTCTGGCTCTCGCTATTTAAAACAGGAACTAAAGTTGTGGAGGTGGAAATATTACTGGGACCACATGAGGCAATTTCTGGGGTGTCAGAAGTACCGGGACTAATAGATGGGGACGGGGCCGATGTGGTGGCCTTTGCCACATTGATCGCCCGGAGGCTAATATTATTGGAAGGGAAGTCAGAAGATCCGCCAAAAATATCGACATGGTTGAGGGATATTGCGGAATTCCTTAAACTTGAGAAACTAAAGTTTGCCCTTTGTGGCTCAGGTGGGGGTTCTGGACGAGATGGAGGCTGTTCTTGTCTCTATTTACAGATCTGTTTGTTGCCCGTGGGTAAGGGGAGGGAAGAGGGGAAAGTTTAATGGAAATAAAGGAATAAATCTCAAATGAGGAGAATAGTATTTTGTTTGTGTTGTGACTGATTGTTTGTATTTTGTTATGTCCGTCCTCATCGGAATGAAAATATTTTCAAAAAACACAGCAATAATGACCACATTGTTAAAAAATTAGCTCACGGACTGCAAAATGGGTTTGAAGGTCTTGAGTTAAAAGTCTTAAACTTAAAGGTGGGAATGAGGGAGTTAATTCATCCTTTCCACTGGGGACGTGGGGGAATTGTCCACCATGATCACATTTCTGATTGTGGAATCTTACTGTGCAATCAATATGCCTGCTGTCAGTTTGTACAGGTTCAAGTAGAAAGAGAGAAAGAAATCCATCTTCAGAGACTCTGAACTTAATTTTGAAAGTGCCACCACTTTTGGGGCTCTTCCTGTGCACAAGCTGCCTGCAGAATTCCCCAAATTAAAAACAAGGTGAGAGAGGAGCGTGAGGGGCGAGGTAACAGAAAGCAGTTGGGGTTATCAAACTGACCGTTTTCATTGAATATAAATTGTTTCATTATAAATTCTAATCTCAGGAATTGACATCAGAGGATTTCAGTGAAAGATCCCATTGAACCTCCTTGTCTGATAAAATGATGTTTTTGCCGATGACCCTGTATTTATTCAGGAATAAACTTTACATCTCACAGAGTGAAAAAATCAAATTGAATCCAAATTTCTCAAGCAGCTCATTAAAGAAATCTGTCCGTGAACAACAAGTAAAATATGAAGTGAAACTTTGCAATGAGCTTTGTTTGTCTGGCCAGGAATCTTCTCTCTAAATGGAAGCAGAAATGAAGTTGTGTTTAACTCACATTCTGTGATTTCTTGCTGGTTTTTACTCATTCTATGGAAAGCCTTCCTAAGGTGACAGACGAATGGTCATTCCCAACAGGTCAGAAATTCAGAGGGAACAAATGTTAAACAAAGACAGAAATAAGGACAGGACATTGCTGAATCTGTTGTTATCTGCTGAATTAACATAACCATAGACAGGAGAAGTGTTACCTTTGCAGACACAGGAAACACACCGAGGGGGACACTGAGGAGATCCCAGTCCAAACTTTTTTCAATCATTTCCCAAATGTTTCACAACATTTGTGGCACTTCCAAAATGTAAGATACTTTGCTGTCTGTATTCTGTGAATCCAGCTGTGAAATATCTTCACTTCAATGTCTTTTCCCCAACACTATCCCCATGTCCCTTTATGTCGTTGGGATTTAGAAATCTGTCAATTTCTGCTTTAAACTTGGTCAATAACTTTCCATCTTTGAGAGTGGAGACATCACCAGGAATGTGGGATTAGATCTCCAGGGTTAGGTTGGAGAAACATGGCTCGTTCGGGTCCTATTGAACCAATCTCTCCTCCTAGGACAGTCCGGCAATCTCCCTATCAGCCGATTGATCCTCCGCTGCACTCCCTCTCTGGCAACGATATCCTTTCTATGTTAGGGAGACCAAAAACTGTACACAGTACTCCAGGTGTGGTCTCACCAAGGGCTTGTGTAACTGCAGTAAGACATCTCCACTTCTGAATTCAAATCCCTCTTTCAATGAAGGCCAACATATCATTGGTCTTCTTAACTGCTTGCTGCACCCCCCTCTCCACTTTCAGTGACTGGTGTACAAGCTCCCTTTGTGCATCCACATTGCCCAACATATCACCATTTAAATTTGACTCTTTCCTTCAGTTTTTGTTTGACACTAACTTGGACAACTGTCCGAATTGTCTCAGTGTTGTGCTCACATAAAATAGCCACCCTTCAGTAACTTAAAATGGCTGACTGCTGATCGTGGATTTGTTTAGACAGATTCCCAGAGAGAGAGATAGAGAGGTGCAGAGACAGAGAAGATGGGGAGAATAACAGAATACATTAATTCAAGATTCAGAATCTCCATCAAACACTGTTAGCAAAAGGACATCATGGGGTTAGATACAGATTACACATCCCTCTACACTGTCCCCATCAAACATTCCCAGGACAGCTACAGTACGAGGATGTATACAGAGTAAAGCTCCCTCTACACGTCCCCATCAGACACTCCCAGGACAGGTACAGCACGGGGTTAGATACAGCGTAAAGCTCCCTCCACACAGTCCCCATCAAACACTCCCAAGACAGGTACAGCACAGGGTTAGATACAGAGTAAAGCTCCGTCTACACTGTCCCCATCAAACACTCCCAGGACAGGTACGCACGGGGTTAGATACAGAGTAAAACTCCCTCAACACAGTCCCCATCAAACAATCCCAGGACAGGTACAGCATGGGGTTAGATACAGAGTAAAGCTCCCTTCACACTGTCCCCATCAAACACACCCAGGACAGGTACAGCACGGGGTTAGATACAGAGTAAATCTCCCTCCAAACTGTCCTCATCAAACACTCCCAGGACAGGTACAGTACGGGGTTAGATACAGAGAAAAGCTCCCTCTACACTGTCCCCATCAAACACTCCCAGAACAGGTACAGCACGAGGTTAGATACAGAGTAAAGCTTCCTGTACACTGTCCCCATCAAACACTCCCAGGACAGGCACAGCACGGGGTTAGACACAGGGTAAGATTTCCTCTACACTGTCTCCATCAAACACACCCAGGACAGGTACAGCACGGGGTTCGTGCAGATTAAAGCTCCCTCTACACTGTCCCCATCAAACACTCCCAGGACAGGTTCTGCACGGGGTTAGATACAGAGTAAAGCTCCCTCTACACTGTCCCCATCAAACACTCCCAGGACAGGTACAGCACGGGGTTCGATACAGATTAAAGCTCCCTCTAAACTGTCCCCATCAAACACTCCCAGGACAGGTACAACACGGTGTTAGAGACAGAGTAAAGCTCCCTCAACACTGTCCCCATCAAACACTCTCAGGCCAGGTACAGCACAGGGTTAGATACAGAGTAAAGCTCCCTCTACTTTCTCCCCATCAAACACTCCCAGGACAGGTACAGCACAGGGCTTGATACAGAGTAAAGCTCCCTCTGCATTGTCCACATCAAACACTCCCAGGACAGGTACAGCACAGGGCTAGATACAGAGTAAAGCTCCCTCTACACTCTCCCCATCAACACTCCCAGGACAGATACAGCACGAGGCTAGATACAGAGTCAAGCTCCCTCTACTTTCTCCCCATCAAACACTCCGAGGACAGGTACAGCACAGGGATTGATACAGAGTAAAGCTCCCTCTGCATTGTCCACACCAAACACTCCCAGGACAGCTACAGCACAGGGCTAGATACAGAGTAAAGCTCCCTCTGCACTGTCTCCAATATCACTCCCAAGACATGGCAGAGGCAGGACAACGTGGAAATCACCATCCCTGTGTATAGTCTGCACAGCGCTGTTGGAATGTAGTACATTTCAAACAGAGCTCACAGAATGATAGAATATACATTGCAGGAGTAGCCCATTTGGCCCATCGAGTCTGCACTGGCCCTCGGAGAGAGCACCCTACCCAAGCCCACGCCTCCACCCTATCCAAATAACCCCAGTAACACCACCTAACCTTTGGGCCACAAAGGGGCAATTTAGCACAGCAAACATCTCCTCACATCCTTCTAGGCCCTAGTGAATACAGGCACAATCATAGAATCCCTACAATGCAGAAGGAGGCCATTCTGCCCATCGAATCTACACCAACCCTCTGACACAGCATTCTATGTAAGCTCAGTCACCCGCCCTATCCCAATAACTCCTGAACCTAATCTAAACAATCTTTCTTGGACACTAAGGGGTAATTTAGCAGGACCATTCCACCTAGCCTGCACATCTTTGGACTGTGGAAGGAAACCGGAGCACCCGGAGGAAACCCACGCACACACGGGGAGAAACTGCCAACTCCACGTAATCAGTCACACAAGGCCGGAATTTATCCCGGGTCACTGGCACGGTGAGGCAGCAGTGCTAACCACTGTGCCACAGTCAAACCAATCTCTCCTTGTAGGACAGTCCGGTAACCTCCCTATCAGCCGATTGACCCTCCGCTGCACTCCCTCTCTGGCAACTCTATCCTTTCTTAGTCAGGGAGACCGAAACTGTACGCAATACTCCAGGTGTGGTCTCACCAAGGCCTTGTGTAACTGCAGTAAGACATCTCCACTTCTGAACTCAAATCCCTCTTTCAATGAAGGCCAACATATCATTGGTCTTCTTAACTGCTTGCTGCACCCCCCTCTCCACTTTCAGTGACTGGTGTACAAGGACAGCCAGCTCCCTTTCTACATCCACATTCCCCAACAAATCACTGTTTAAATCAGACACTTTCCATCAGGATTTTGTTATACCAACGTGTACAAATGTCAGAAATGACAGTGCTGTGCTCACCTAAAATGGCCACCATTAAGTAACTTAAAATGGCTGACTGCTGATCGTGGATTTTGTTCTGACAATATTCCCAGACAGACAGAGAGAGAAGCAGAAACAGAGGGATGGAGAAACTAATAGAAGACATTTATTTGAGATTTTGAAACTCCGTCAAACACGACCAGCAAAGGTACATCATGGGGTTAGACAAAGATTCCTCTACACTGTACCTGGCAAACACTCACAGGACAGGTACATCACGGGGTTAGATATCGAGCAAGGCTCTCTCTACACTGTGCCCATCAAACACTCCCAGGACAGGTTTATATATAGAATAACAGAAACCCGGGAGTGAGTTACACACTGGAATCTAATCGAGGGGTTCAGGATGGTTTTTATATAGAATAACAGATACCCGGGAGTGAGTTACAGACTGGAATCTAATCGAGGGGTTCTGGGTGGTTTATATATAGAATAACAGATACCCGGGAGTGAGTTACAGACTGGAATCTAATCGAGGGGTTCGGGGGGGTTTATATATAGAATAATAGATACCCGGGAGTGAGTTACAGACTGGAATCTAATCGAGGGGTTGGGGATGGTTTATCTAGAGAATAACAGATACCCGAGAGTGAGTTACAGACTGGAATCTAATCGAGGGGTTCGGGGTGGTTTATATATAGAATAACAGATACCCGGGAGTGAGTTACAGACTGGAATCTAATCGAGGGGTTCGGGGTGGTTTATATATAGAATAACAGATACCCGGGAGTGAGTTACAGACTGGAATCTAATCGAGGGGTTTGGGTGGTTTATATATAGAATAACAGATACCCGGAAGTGAGTTACAGACTGGAATCTAATCGAGGGGTTCGGGGGGGTTTATATATAGAATAATAGATACCCGGGAGTGAGTTACAGACTGGAATCTAATCGAGGGGTTGGGGATGGTTTATCTAGAGAATAACAGATACCCGAGAGTGAGTTACAGACTGGAATCTAATCGAGGGGTTCGGGGTGGTTTATATATAGAATAACAGATACCCGGGAGTGAGTTACAGACTGGAATCTAATCGAGGGGTTCGGGGTGGTTTATATATAGAATAACAGATACCCGGGAGTGAGTTACAGACTGGAATCTAATCGAGGGGTTTGGGTGGTTTATATATAGAATAACAGATACCCGGAAGTGAGTTACAGACTGGAATCTAATCGAGGGGTTCGGGGTGGTTTATATATAGAATAACAGATATCCAGGAGTGAGTTACAGACTGGAATCTAATCGAGGGGTTCGGGGTGGTTTATATATAGAATAACAGATATCCAGGAGGGAGTTACAGACTGGAATCTAATCGAGGGGTTCAGGATCATTTATATATAGAATAACAGATACCCGGGAGTGAGTTACAGACTGGAATCTAATTGAGGGATTCAGGGTGATTCATATATAGAATAACAGATACTCGGGAGTGAGTTACAGACTGGAATCTAATCGAGGGGTTCAGGATGGTTTATATATAGAATAACAGATACCCGGGAGTGAGTTACACACTGGAATCTAATCGAGGGGTTCGGCATAGTTTATATATAGAATAACAGATACCCGGGAGTGAGTTACAGACTGGAATCTAATCGAGGGGTTCAGGGTGGTTTATATATAGAATAGCAGATACCCGGAAGTGAGTTACAGACTGGAATCTAATCGAGGGGTTCAGGATGGTTTATATATAGAATAACAGATACCCGGGAGTGAGTTACACACTGGAATCTAATCGAGCGGTTCGGCATAGTTTATATATAGAATAACAGATACCCGGGAGTGAGTTACAGACTGGAATCTAATCGAGGTGTTCAGGGTGGTTTATATATAGAATAGCAGATACCCGGAAGTGAGTTACAGACTGGAATCTAATCGAGGGGTTCAGGATGGTTTATATATAGAATAGCAGATACCCGGAAGTGAGTTACAGACTGGAATCTAATCGAGGGGTTCAGGATGGTTTATATATAGAATAACAGATACCCGGGAGTGAGTTACACACTGGAATCTAATCGAGCGGTTCGGCATAGTTTATATATAGAATAACAGATACCCGGGAGTGAGTTACAGACTGGAATCTAATCGAGGGGTTCAGGGTGGTTTATACATAGAATAACAGATACCCGGGAGTGAGTTACAGACTGGAATCTAATCGAGGGGTTCAGGGTGGTTTATATATAGAATAACAGATACCCGGGAGTGAGTTACAGACTGGAATCTAATCGAGGGGTTCAGGGTGGTTTATATATAGAATAACAGATACCCGGGAGTGAGTTACAGACTGGAATCTAATCGAGGGGTTGGGGATGGTTTATCTAGAGAATAACAGATACCCGAGAGTGAGTTACAGACTGGAATCTAATCGAGGGGTTCTGGGTGGTTTATATATAGAATAACAGATACCCGGGAGTGAGTTACAGACTGGAATCTAATCGAGGGGTTCGGGGGGGTTTATATATAGAATAATAGATACCCGGGAGTGAGTTACAGACTGGAATCTAATCGAGGGGTTGGGGATGGTTTATCTAGAGAATAACAGATACCCGAGAGTGAGTTACAGACTGGAATCTAATCGAGGGGTTCGGGGTGGTTTATATATAGAATAACAGATACCCGGGAGTGAGTTACAGACTGGAATCTAATCGAGGGGTTCGGGGTGGTTTATATATAGAATAACAGATACCCGGGAGTGAGTTACAGACTGGAATCTAATCGAGGTGTTTGGGTGGTTTATATATAGAATAACAGATACCCGGAAGTGAGTTACAGACTGGAATCTAATCGAGGGGTTCGGGGTGGTTTATATACAGAATAACAGATATCCAGGAGTGAGTTACAGACTGGAATCTAATCGAGGGATTCGGGGTGGTTTATATATAGAATAACAGATATCCAGGAGGGAGTTACAGACTGGAATCTAATCGAGGGGTTCAGGATCGTTTATATATAGAATAACAGATACCCGGGAGTGAGTTACAGACTGGAATCTAATTGAGGGATTCAGGGTGATTCATATATAGAATAACAGATACCCGGAAGTGAGTTACAGACTGGAATCTAATCGAGGGGTTCAGGATGGTTTATATATAGAATAACAGATACCCGGGAGTGAGTTACACACTGGAATCTAATCGAGCGGTTCGGCATAGTTTATATATAGAATAACAGATACCCGGGAGTGAGTTACAGACTGGAATCTAATCGAGGGGTTCGGGGTGGTTTATATATAGAATAACAGATACCTGGGAGTGAGTTACAGACTGGAATCTAATCGAGGGGTTCGGGGTGGTTTATATATAGAATAACAGATACCCGGGAGTGAGTTACAGACTGGAATCTAATCGAGGGGTTCGGGGTGGTTTATATATAGAATAACAGATACCGGGAGTGAGTTACAGACTGGAATCTAATCGAGGGGTTCAGGATCGTTTATATATAGAATAACAGATACCCGGGAGTGAGTTACAGACTGGAATCTAATTGAGGGATTCAGGGTGATTCATATATAGAATAACAGATACTCGGGAGTGAGTTACAGACTGGAATATAATCGAGGGGTTCAGGATGGTTTATATATAGAATAACAGATACCCGGGAGTGAGTTACACACTGGAATCTAATCGAGGGGTTCGGCATAGTTTATATATAGAATAACAGATACCCGGGAGTGAGTTACAGACTGGAATCTAATCGAGGGGTTCAGGGTGGTTTATATATAGAATAGCAGATACCCGGAAGTGAGTTACAGACTTGAATCTAATCAAGGGGTTCAGGATGGTTTATATATAGAATAACAGATACCCGGGAGTGAGTTACACACTGGAATCTAATCGAGCGGTTCGGCATAGTTTATATATAGAATAACAGATACCCGGGAGTGAGTTACAGACTGGAATCTAATCGAGGGGTTCAGGGTGGTTTATATATAGAATAACAGATACCCGGGAGTGAGTTACAGACTGGAATCTAATCGAGGGGTTCAGGGTGGTTTATATATAGAATAACAGATACCCGGGAGTGAGTTACAGACTGGAATCTAATCGAGGGGTTCAGGGTGGTTTATATATAGAATAACAGATACCCGGGAGTGAGTTACAGACTGGAATCTAATCGAGGGGTTGGGGATGGTTTATCTAGAGAATAACAGATACCCGAGAGTGAGTTACAGACTGGAATCTAATCGAGGGGTTCGGGATGGTTTATCTAGAGAATAACAGATACCCGAGAGTGAGTTACAGACTGGAATCTAATCGAGGGGTTCGGGATGGTTTATATATAGAATAACAGATACCCGAGAGTGAGTTACAGACTGGAATCTAATCGAGGGGTTCGGGATGGTTTATATATAGAATAACAGATACCTGGGAGTGAGTTACAGACTGGAATCTAATCGAGGGGTTCAGGGTGGCTTTGATATAGAATAACAGATACCCGGGAGTGAGTTACAGACTGGAATCTAATCGAGGGGTTCAGGATGGTTTTTATATAGAATAACAGATACCCGGGAGTGAGTTACAGACTGGAATCTAATCAAGGGGTTCAGGGTGGTTTATATATAGAATAACAGACACCCGGGAGTGAGTTACAGACTGGAATCTAATCAAGGGGTTCAGGATCGTTTATATGTAGAATAACAGATACCCGGGAGTGAGTTATAGACTGGAATCTAATCGAGGGGTTCGGGGTGGTGTATATATAGAATAACAGATACCCGGGAGTGAGTGACTGACTGGAATCTAATCGAGGGGATCAGGATCGTTTATATATAGAATAACAGATACCCGGGAGTGAGTTACAGACTGGAATCTAATCGAGGGGTTCGGGGTGGTTTATATATAGAATAACAGATACCCGGGAGGGAGTTACAGACTGGAATCTAATCGAGGTGTTCGGGGTGGTTTATATATAGAATAACAGATACTCGGGAGTGAGTTACAGACTGGAATCTAATCGAGGGGTTCGGGGTGGTTTATATATAGAATAACAGATACCCGGGAGTGAGTTACAGACTGGAATCTAATCGAGGGGTTCGGAGTGGTTTATAAATAGAATAACAGATACCCGGGAGTGAGTTACAGACTGGAATCTAATCGAGGGGTTCAGGGTGGTTTACATATAGAATAACAGATACCCGGGAGTGAGTTACAGACTGGAATCTAATCGAGGGGTTCAGGGTAGTTTATATATAGAATAACAGATACCCGGGAGGGAGTTACAGACTGGAATCTAATCGAGGGGTTCAGGATGGTTTACATATAGAATAACAGATACCCGGGAGTGAGTTACTGACTGGAATCTAATCGAGGGGTTCAGGGTGGTTTACATATCGAATAACAGATACCCGGGAGTGAGTTACTGACTGGAATCTAATCGAGGGGTTCAGGGTGGTTTACATATAGAATAACAGATACCCGGGAGTGAGTTACAGACTGGAATCGATTCGAGGGGTTCAGGATGGTTTATATATAGAATAACAGATTCCCGGGAGTGAGTTACAGACTGGAATCTAATCGAGGGGTTCAGGGTGGTTTACATATAGAATAACAGAGACCCGGGAGTGAGTTACAGACTGGAATCTAATCGAGGGGTTCAGGGTGGTTTATATATAGAATAACAGACACCCGGGAGTGAGTTACAGACTGGAATCTAATCGAGGGGTTCAGGGTGGTTTATATATAGAGTAACAGTTACCCGGGAGTGAGTTACAGACTGGAATCTAATCGTGGTTCGGGGATGTTTATTTAACGAATGAGTGCGTTACAGAGTGGAATCAAATCGAGGGGTTAGATTTAACTCACTCTTACACACTCACTCACTAACACACACTATTGTGCACATAATAACTAACTGACTCTTACACACCCTGACTTACACTCGCTCACTAGTATACTCACTTACTGACGCACACTCACTTACACACTGAAACTCACTTATTCCTACACACTCACTCATTATTACACACTCACTTACTCTCAAACTCTAACTTACAAATTCACACCACTCACTCAGTCTTAAACACACTCACATTCTCTCACACTTAAACACTCACTTGCACACTCACTCACACTCCCTCACTCACTCTTACACATTCCCTCTCACACACACATACTCACTCTTACACACTCACTCACTCATACACACTCACTCATTCATACACTCACTCACTCTTATGTACTCACTCACACGCACTATTACACACACACATGCACACTCACTCACCTACTCACTCATTCTTACACACTAACTCGCTCACACACACAAACTCACTTACACAATCACTCACACTGACACACTCACACACTGACTCGCTCACTCTTACACACAGTCACACTAACACACACTCACTGTTAACAGATACACTGGAGTGTGACACAGTGTGCAATCTAATTGTGGGGTTAGATTTCACTCACTCACACACTTACACACATACTCTTACACACTCGCTCACACTCTTACTCAATCGTGCACTAACACACACGCTCACTCACTAACTCACTCTTACACACCCTGTCTCACACTCGCTCACTATTACACACTGACTCACTCACACTCACCTACACACTCACTCACTCCTACAGGCTCACTCATTAGTACACACTGATTCACACACCCTCACTTACTTTCACACACTCACTCAGTCTTACACACACACACTCTCACACTCACTGTCACACACAGTCACACACTCTTTCTGACACGCCTGTCACTCTGACACAATCACACCCAGATGCTAACACACATCACTCTTGCATACTAACTCACACTCAGTTCGACACACTCACTCACACTCTCACTGTTATACACAGACACACTCTTTCACACTCTATCACCTACTCACTCATTCTTACAGACTAACTCACACACACTCACTCACACACTGAAACTGACTTACACAATCACTCACACCGATATACGTACACACACTGATTCGCTCACTCTTACACACAGCATTACACACTCAGTCACTCTTGACACAGTCACTCACTCAAATATTCACACACAACTAACTCGTTCACACTTGCACACTGACTCAGACACTCGCTTACACAATCACTCACACTCACTCTTATGCACACTCTCACACTCACTCACACACAGTCTGACACACAGTCTGACACACTCAATCACTCTTACTCAATCACTAACTAACACACACTTTCACACACTCACTAACTAACTGTTACACACCCTGACTCACATTCGCTCACGATTACGCTCACTCACACTCACCGAAACATTTAAACAGAGAGCGAAGGACGCACAGAGAGCGAAGGACGCACAGAGAGCCAGGGACGCACAGTGAGCGAAGGACGCACAGAGAGCGAGGGACGCACAGAGAGCGAGGGACGCACAGAGAGCGAGGGACACACAGTGAGCGAATGACACACAGAGCGAGGGACACACACAGAGCGAGGGACAGACAGAGAGTGAGGGACACACAGAGAGCGAGGGACACACACAGAGCGAGGGACACACACAGAGCGAGGGACACACACAGAGCGAGGGACGCACAGAGAGCGAGGGACACACAGAGAGCGCAGAACGCACAGAGAGCGAGGGACACACAGAGAGCGAGGGACACACACAGAGAGCGAGGGACACACAGAGAGTGAGGGACACACAGAGAGCGAGGGACACACAGAGAGCGAGGGACACACAGAGAGTGAGGGACACACAGAGCGAGGGACACACACAGAGCGAGGGACACACACAGAGCGAGGGACACACAGAGAGTGAGGGACACACAGAGAGCGAGGGACACACAGAGAGCGAGGGATACACAGAGAGCGAGGGACACACAGAGAGCGAGGGACACACAGAAGCGAGGGACACACACAGAGCGAGGGACACACAGAGAGTGAGGGACACACAGAGAGCGAGGGACACACAGAGAGCGAGGGATACACAGAGAGCGAGGGACACACAGAGAGCGAGGGACACACAGAAGCGAGGGACACACACAGAGCGAGGGACACACAGAGAGTGAGGGACACACAGAGAGCGAGGGACACAGAGAGCGAGGGATACACAGAGAGCGAGGGACACACAGAGAGCGAGGGACACACAGAGAGCGAGGGACACACAGAGAGCGAGGGACACACAGAGAGCGAGGGACACACAGAAGCGAGGGACACACACAGAGCGAGGGACACACAGAGAGTGAGGGACACACAGAGAGCGAGGGACACACAGAGAGCGAGGGATACACAGAGAGCGAGGGACACACAGAAGCGAGGGACACACACAGAGCGAGGGACACACAGAGAGCGAGGGACACACAGAGAGTGAGGGACACACAGAGAGCGAGGGACACAGAGAGCGAGGGATACACAGAGAGCGAGGGACACACAGAGAGCGAGGGACACACAGAGAGCGAGGGACACACAGAGAGCGAAGGACACACAGAGAGCGAGGGATACACAGAGAGTGAGGGACACACAGAGCGAGGGACACAATGAGCGAGGGTCACAAAGAGCGAGGGACACAGAGCGAGGGACACACACAGAACGAGGGACACACACAGAGCGAAGGACAAACAGAGAGCGAGGGAAACACAGAGAGCGAGGGAAACACAGAGAGCGAGGGACAGACAGAGAGCGAGGGACGCACAGAGAGCGCAGAACGCACAGAGAGCGAGGGACACACAGAGAGCGAGGGACACACACAGAGAGCGAGGGACACACACAGAGAGCGAGGGACACACACAGAGAGTGAGGGACACACAGAGAGTGAGGGACACACAGAGAGCGAGGGACACACAGAGAGCGAGGGATACACAGAGAGCGAGGGACACACAGAGAGCGAGGGACACACAGAGAGCGAGGGACACACAGAGAGCGAGGGATACACAGAGAGTGAGGGACACACAGAGCGAGGGACACAATGAGCGAGGGTCACAAAGAGCGAGGGACACAGAGCGAGGGACACACACAGAACGAGGGACACACACAGAGCGAAGGACAAACAGAGAGCGAGGGAAACACAGAGAGCGAGGGAAACACAGAGAGCGAGGGACAGACAGAGAGCGAGGGACACGCAGAGCGAGGGACGCACACAGAGAGCGACACAAAGAGCGAGGGGTACAGAGAGCGAGGGACACAGACAGCGAGGGACACAAGACAGCGAGGGACACAAGACAGCGAGGGACACACAGAGAGCAAGGACCGCACAGTGAGCGAGGGACACACAGAGCAAGGGACACACACAGAGAGCGAGGGACACACAGAGAGCGACGGACACACAGTGAGCGAGGGAAACACAGAGCGAGGGGCACACAGAGAGCGAGGGGCACACAGAGAACGAGGGACACACAGAGAGCGAGGGACACACAGAGAGCGAGAGACACACAGAGAGCGAGGGACACACAGAGAGCGAGGGACACACACAGTGCGAGGGACGCACAGAGAGCGAGGGACACACACAGAGCGAGGGACACACAGAGCGAGGGACACACAGAGAGCGAGGGACACACAGAGAGCGAGGGACGCACAGAGAGCGAGGGGCACACAGAGAGCGAGGGAGGCACAGAGAGCAAGGGACACACAGAGAGCGAGGGACGCACAGAGAGCGAGGGGCACACAGAGAGCGAGGGACGCACAGAGATCGAGGGACACACAGAGAGCGTGGAACACACAGAGATCGAGGGGCGCACAGAGAGCGAGGGAAACACAGAGAACGAGGGACACACAGAGATTGAGGGACACGCAGAGCGAGGGGCGCACAGATAGAGGGACACAAAGAGCGAGGGTTCAGTGAGCGAGGGACACAGACATAGAGGAACATAGACAGCGAGGGACACAGAGAGCGTGGAACACACAGAGATCGAGGGGCGCACAGAGAGCGAGGGACGCACAGAGAGCGAGGGACACACAGAGATCGAGGGACACAAAGAGAGCGATGGACACACAGAGAGCGAGTGACACACAGAGAGCGAGGGACACACAGAGAGCAAGGGACACACAGAGAGCAAAGGACACGCACAGAGCGTGGGAAACACAGAGATCGAGGGACGCACAGAGAGAGGGACGCACAGAGCCAAGGCACACAGAGAGCGAGGGACACAGAGAGCGAGGGACACACAGAGAGCGAGGGACACACAGAGAGCGAAGGACGCACAGAGAGCGAGGGACACACACAGAGAGCGAGGGACGCTCAGAGAGCTAGGGACACACAAGGAGCGAGGAACACACACAGAGAGTGCGGGACACACAGAGCGCGAGGGACACAGAGAGAGCGAGGGACGCAGAGAGAGCGAGTGGCACACAGAGAGCGAGGGACGCACAGAGAGCGAGGGACGCACAGAGAGCGAGGGACAACAGAGAGCGAGGGACGCACAGAGAGCGAGGGACGCAGAGAGAGCGAGGTACGCACAGAGAGCGAGGGACGCACAGAGAACGAGGGACAAACAGAGAGCGAGGGACACACAGAGAGCGAGGGACACACAGAGAGCGAGGGACACACAGAGCGAGGGACACACAGAGCGAGGGACACACAGAGAGCGAGGGACACACAGAGAGCGAGGGACACACAGAGAGCGAGGGACACACAGAGAGCAAAGGACACACACAGAGCGTGGGACACAAAGAGAACGAGGGACGCACAGAGAGAGGGACGCACAGAGCGAGGGACACAGACCGAGGGACACAGAGATCGAGGGACACACACAGAGAGCGAGGGACACACAGAGAGCGAGGGACACACAGAGAGCGAGGGACACACAGAGAGCGAGGGACACACAGAGAGCGAGGGACACAGAGAGCGAAGGACACACACAGAGAGCGAGGGACACACAGAGAGGGAGGGACACACAGAGAGCGAGGGACACACAGATAGGGAGGGAAACACAGAGAGGGAGGGACACATAGAGCGAGGGGTGCACAGAGAGCGAAGGACACACACAGAGAACGAGGGACACACAGAGAGCGAGGGACACACAGAGAGCGAAGGACGCACAGAGAGCGAGGGACACAGAGAGGGCGAGGGACACAGAGAGCGAGGGGTGCACAGAGAGCGAGGGACACACACAGAGAGCGAGGGACGCACAGAGAGCGAGGGACACACAAGGAGCGATGAACACACACAGAGAGTGAGGGACACACAGAGCGCGAGGGACACAGAGAGTGAGGGGTGCACAGAGAGCGAGGGACACGCACAGATCGAGGAACACTCAGAGAGCGAGGGACGCAGAGAGAGCGAGGGACGCACAGAGAGCGAGGGACGCACAGAGAGCGAGGGACACACAGAGAGCGAGGGACACACAGAACGAGGGACACACAGAGAGCGAGGGACACACAGAGAGCGAGGGACGCACAGAGAGCGAGGGACACACAGAACGAGGGACACACAGAGAGCGAGGGACACATAGAGAGCGAGTGGCGCACAGAGAGCGAGGGACGCACAGAGAGCGAGGGACGCACAGAGAGCGAGGGACACACAGAGAGCGAGGGACACACAGAGAGCGAGGGACACACAGAGAGCGAGGGACGCACAGAGAGCGAGGGACGCACAGAGAACGAGGGACACACAGAGAGCGAGGGACACACCGAGAGCGAGGGACACACCGAGAGCGAGGAACACACAGAGAGCGAGTGACACACAGAGATCGAGGGACGCACAGAGAGCGAGGGACACACACAGAGAGCGAGGGACACACAGAGAGCGAGGGACACACACACAGAGCGAGGGACGCACAGAAAGCGAGGGTCGCACAGAGAGCGAGGGACGCACAGAGAGTGAGGGGTACACAGAGTGAGGGGTACACAGAGAGCGAGGGACACAGCGAGAGCGAGGGACACAGCGACACCGAGGGACACAGCGAGAGCGAGGGACACAGCGAGAGCGACGACACAGCGAGAGCGAGGGACACAGTGAGAGAAGGAGAGAGAGAGATTGAGTGATAGAAAGTGAGAGAGATGTACACAGTGAGAGAGAGTGGGACAAAGAGAGAGAGGGATAGAGATAGAGGGACAGGGAGAGAGGGGGACAGAGAGAGGGGGATACATTAATGGAGAGGCGACTGAGAGAGTGACAGAGAGAGAAAGAGGTAGACAGTGAAAGAGAGGGATAGAGCGAGAGGACACTTTGAGAGCAACAGGATGAGAGGGATACAGTGAGGGACAGAGAGAGGTGGGCACACGGAGAGAGTGAGGGACACACACAGAGAAAGAGGTACACAGCGGGTCAGGATCTGAGGTTTCGGGGACGTGAGTGGGTCAGGATGTGAGGGTTAGGGGACATGAGGGTGTGATGGTGTGAGGGTGCCAGGACGTGAGGCAGTCAGGACATTAGGGTTATCAAACTGACCGTTTTCATTCAATCCAAATTGTTTCTTTATAAATTCTAATCTCAGGAATTAACATCAGAAGATTTCAGTGAAAAATCTGCCTGTGAACAAGTAAAATATGAAGTGAAACTTTGCAATGAGCTTTGTTTGTCTGGCCAGGAATCTTCTCTCTAAATGGAAGCAGGAATGAAGTTGTGTTTAACTCACATTCTGTGATTTCTTGCTGGTTTTTACTCATTCTATGGAAAGCCTTCCTAAAGCGACAGATGAATGGTTATTCCCAACATGTCAGAAATTCAGAGGGAATAAATGTTAAACAAAGACAGAAATAAGGACAGGACATTGTGAATCTGTGGCTGTCTGCTGAATTAACATAACCATAGACAGGACAAGTGTTACCTTTGCAGACCCAGGAAACACACCGAGGGGGACATTCCTGACAGAAAGTCGGGGGTGGGGACTGCACACAGGTCACTGAAGAGATCTCTAGTCCAAACTGTTTCTAATCATTTCCCAATTCTATTTTAAATTATGATTCAATCCTATTGGGAGGGGAGTGAGTGAGAGAGAGATGTGGCAGATGCAGTATAACATGGATAAATGTGAGGTTATGCACTTGGGTAGAAAAAATAAGAACGTCCCTGTCTAATAATTACATTTAATCCAATTTTTTCCGGCCTGCTCAGTGAACAACACTGGTGTGGGGAAGGCCAAGGTTTAGCTGAAGTCACATTCTGTGTGTGTGGGGCTGAGCAGCAAGGAGATCAGCATCTCTTGTCACTCATTTACATGTCAATAGAGAGCTGTCCTCTGAGACAGACATTCCACACATGGCAGAGACGAGGGGTGGAGTCTGCTCACAGCTCACTGAGGATATATCTGTGTCTGAGGCACTTCAGTTCTCAAACCAAAAACCCACGACACTGAAAACATTACCCCTCTGCTTCAGTGTGTGTGTGTGTGTGTGTGTCGCTGGGTGTGTCAATCTCTCTGTTTTGAGCTGTGCATTTTGGTTGTTGACATGTTGCTGATTGGCTGGAGATTGGAAATGTTGGACTCCTGTTGTGCTGTTTTGTATTTTTTTTTTAAATGTCCCTGTTATTGTCTTTATAACCAATTTTATCTCCTTTTTTTCTCCAGAGGCATTTTTATTTGGAAAACTGGAAGGAGGTCGGGAATCCTGTGAGGAGGACGAGGGAGTGTGAATTCTTCCCGAGGGAGCGCTGGCTGAGGCCTGTTCCGCAGGCTTCACCCGGGTTATTACCCTGACTGAGGTTTAATTTTAATATTGGAGGGATCAAAGAGAGTGAGGGAGGGAGACATAAATATGTATAAGAGGTACAGAGAGACAGCAAGAAACACAAGAGAAGGGGATTTTCACAGTAACTTCATTGCAGTATTAATGTAAGCCTAATTGTGATAATAAAAAGATTTTGAGTATTAATTGTCTCTCAATCTTTTTTAACCTCTGGTTGAAAGCTGTGACTTATTTGTATTCGGATGTTGCTGAGGAGTTGTAAAACTGAAAAGGGGACCCTGGGCTCTCGCTGTATTAAATAGTTTCAATCTTTTCCAGTGGTTTAGTTAATTTTCTCCCTCTTTTTCCCAGGAATTTGAATTTTGAAAGACTGTAATGTGAGCAGGAATCTTTGGACAAAGGCTATTCTCCAAAGGACAAGTGGATGGACTGAGGCCTACTCCACAGGCCGCACTCACGTGAGTTGTCTCTTTATTGCCTCCCCGGCTTTGCACTAAGACACAAACACATTAAACCTTTGGTTGTCGGCAAAGAGTAAAATACAAATCTGGAATATGAAGCTGTCTAATTTTGTTCCAAAATGACAGGGGTTATATTAATTCTGAGCATCCCAGGGGTGGGGGGTGGGGGGGTTGCCAGGGGTGGGGGGGGGGGGCGCGGGGGGCATTTCACTGTTTCAGCCAATCTCTGAAATCTGGTAGAGAGAGCGAGAGAAATCTCAGATCAGAAACGCTGAACTCAATTTTGAAAGTGGTCATCATTTGTTGGGCTCTCCCTGTGCACAGGTTGCCTGCAGAATTCACAAAATTAACGATAGTGGGGTCACTTTTAAAATGAATCCATTGACTGTAAAGTAATCTCGATTGCCCGGAATTAAAGTCCCTTAACTTGAAGCGGGTATAATTCTGGAATGAAGCCTGTGTTTTAGGCCGAGACACAAGTTTTTTTTTTAGAAAATACAGCACAGAACAGGCCCTTCGGCCCACGATGTTGTGCCGAACCTTTGTCCTAGATTAATCATAGATTATCATTAAATTTACAGTGCAGAAGGAGGCCATTCGGCACTTTGAGTCTGCACCGGCTCTTGGAAAGAGCACCCTACCCAAGGTCAACACCTCCACCCAACACAAAGGGCAATTTTGGACACTAAGGGCAATTTTTCATGGCCAATCCACCTAACCTGCACATCTTTGGACTGTGGGAGGAAACCGGAGCACCCAGAGGAAACCCACGCAGACACGGGGAGGATGTGCAGACTCCGCACAGACAGTGATCCAAGCCGGAATCGAACCTGGGACACTGGAGCTGTGAAGCAATTGTGCTATCCACAATGCTACCGTGCTGCCCTTAAGAACAAATAAATCTACACTATATCATTTAACCGTAATCCATGTAACTATCCAATAGCTGCTTGAAGGTCCCGAATGTTTCCGATTCAACTACTTCCACAGGCAGTGGATTTCATGCCCCCACTACTCTCTGGGTAAAGAACCTACCTCTGACATCCCTCCTATATCTTCCACCTTTCACCTTAAATTTATGTCCCCTTGTAATGGTTTGTTCCACCCGGGGGAAAAGTCTCTGACTGTCTACTCTTATCTATTCCCCTGATCATCTTATAAACCTCTACCAAGTCGCCCCTCATCCTTCTCCATTCTAATGAGAAAAGGCCTAGCACCCTCAACCTTTCCTCGTAAGACCTACTCTCCATTCCAGGCAACATCCTGGTAAAGTATGAGGGTGAAATTAAATTTGCAGGAGGTCATTTGAATTCAGTTTGCTGTGGTTATGAATGTTGGATTCCTGTGTGTGACCCTGTCTCTCTTTCTTTCTCCTTCCCAACTATTAGAATGAGAGTGAGAAAGAGAGAGAGAGTACAGAAAGAGTGTGGGGCTGGGGGGTAATGGAGATTAGAGAGAGGGAGAGGAGAAAGAAAGAGAGGGTGGAGGGAGAGGGAGGTCGTGAAAAAGAGAGGCTTTCTCTCCCTTTCTGTCTTCTTTCCATTCTTGCCTCTCTCTCTCTCTCTGTCTCCCCTGCTTTCTGCCTCTATCTGTCCATTTCTCTCCAGCTTTTTAGTGTCTCTTTAAACCTTTAATCGAAGAAAACCACCCCACAAACTGCAATGGGGAGTCTCATCACATCTTAATGGGGCTAACCTGATTAGGGAAATAAATAGAAATAAATGCTGGGAGGGTGATGAGGGATAACGAGGGAGACAGAAATATGAATGAGAGGGATAGAGAGACCGAATGAGATAGCGAGAGAGAGAGAGAAAGAGAAACACAAGGGAAGCGGGAACTATCTCTCAATCATTTTTATTCTGTGGTTTATAACTGAGATTATTGCAGGTGGATGTTGCTGAGAGTGTGTGTAACTGAGAGGGGGAATCTTGGCCTCTTGCTGTGCTACAAGTTTAAACATTTTCCTGCGTTTTAGTTAATTTTCTCCCTCTTTTTCCCAGGAATTTGAACTTTGAAGACTGCAATGCGACCAGGAATGTTTGGACAAAGGCTATTCTCCAGAGGACAAGTGGATGGACTGAGGCCTACTCCACAGGCCGCACTCACGTGAGTTGTCTCTTTATTGCTGCCCCGGCCTTGCACTTAGACACAAACACATTAACCCTTTGGTGGGCGGCAAAGAGTAAAATACAAATCTGGCATATGAAGCTGTCTAATTTTGTTCCAAAATAACAGGGGTTATATTAATTCTGATCGTCTCGGGTATTTGTGGTGGGGTAGGGGGTAGGGGGCGGGGGGGGTGGGGGGGGGGATTTCACGGTTTCAGCCACTCTCTGCAACCTGGTAGCAAATGTAAACGACACTCAACACTGCCGACTGCACCTTCTGGGATCTTTGTGTGCCAATGGATTTTGTTTTAGAAAGGTTTTTCTTCATTTTAAGAGGCAGTTTAACTCTTTCAGAAACTGAAGGGACTTCTCCAGGGATGTTCCAATCCACACATGACACGGCGGTGGGGGTGGGGTTGTTAGGTGCAGTGGGGAATGGGGCACCCAGCAGGAGTGAGGGGGGGGGGGGGGAGGAAGGACAGTGTCCCATCGGTTAGGTCCAGATAGCTGCCGCTGTGGGATCTTGCTGTTCACTCAGCAACAGTGACCACAACTCTTACAATAAAATAGCTCTCCCAGTGTTTGCGTGGGTTTCGCCCCCACAACCCAAAGATGTGCAGGCTCGGGGGACTGGCCACGCGGAATTGTCCCTGAATTGGAAAAAATGAATTGGGCACTCTAAATTTATAAAAATAAATAAATAAATCTACAGTCCCTACTTCTTTAAAAAAAACAATGAAATAGCTCACAGACTGCAAAGTGGGTTTGAAGGTCTCGAATGTTAAAGTTTTAAACTTGAGTGGTTGCGAACGAGGGAGTTAATGAACCCTTCCTGCTGCACTGACGGGATATTCAGCCAGATCTCATAGCCGCTGAGAGAGAAATCCACCATCAGAAACTCGGAACTCAATTTGGAAAGTGTCACCATTTTGGGGATCTCCCCGTGCACAAGTTGCCTGCAGAATTCCGGAAATGAAACAACAGTGGGGTCACTTTAATAATGAATCCATCGACTGTAAAGTAATCTCGAATTATAGTCCCTTAACTTGAAGCGGGGATAATTCTGGAATAAAGCCTGTGTTTTAGGCCGAGATTTAAATGTGAGGGTGAAATGAAATTGACAGGGGGCCATTTGAATTCAGTTTGCTGTGGTAGTGATTGTTCGATTCCTGTGTGTGACCCTCTCAGTCTCTCCATCCCTCTCAGTCTCTCACCCTCTCAGTCTCTCTCACCCTCTCAGCCTCTCTCTCCCTCTCAGTCTCTCACCCTCTCAGTCTCTCTCACCCTCTCAGCCTCTCTCTCCCTCTCAGTCTCTCTCACCCTCTCAGTCTCTCTCCCTCTCAGTCTCTCCATCCCTCTCAGTCTCTCACCCTCTCAGTCTCTCTCACCCTCTCAGTCTCTCTCTCCCTCTCAGTCTCTCTCCCTCTCAATCTCTCACCCTCTCTCTCCCTCTCAGTCTCTCTCCCTCTCAGTCTCTCACCCTCTCAGTCTCTCCCTCTCTCTCAGTCTCTCCCTCTCTCTCTCTCTCTTCCTCTCAGTCTCTCCCCCTCTCAGCCTCTCCCTCCCTCTCAATCTCTCACCCTCTCAGTCTCTCTCCCTCTCAGTCTCTCTCTCTCCCTCTCAGTCTCTCCCCCTCTCAGCCTCTCCCTCTCAGTCTCTCCCTCCCTCTCAGTCTCTCCCCCTCTCTCCCTCTCAGTCTCTCCCTCTCAGTCTCTCCCTCTCAGTCTCTCTCCCTCTCAGCCTCTCTCTCCCTCTCAGTCTCCCTCACCCTCTCAGTCTCCCTCACCCTCTCAGCCTCTCTCTCCATCTCAGCCTCTCTCACCCTCTCAATCTCTCTCCCTCTCAGTCTCTCTCTCCCTCTCAGTCTCTCTCTCCTTCTCAGTCTCTCACCCTCAGTCTCTCACCCTCTCAGTCTCTCACCCTCTCTCTCCCTCTCAGTCTCTCTCCCTCTCAATCTCTCACCCTCTCAGTCTCTCCCTCCCTCTCAGTCTCTCCCTCTCTCTCTCTCTCCCTCTCAGTCTCTCCCCCTCTCAGCCTCTCCCTCCCTCTCAATCTCTCACCCTCTCAGTCTCTCTCCCTCTCAGTCTCTCTCTCCCTCTCAGTCTCTCCCCCTCTCAGCCTCTCCCTCCCTCTGAACCTCTCACCCTCTCAGTCTCTCCCTCCCTCTCAGTCTCTCCCTCTCTCTCTCTCTCCCTCTCAGTCTCTCACCCTCTCAGTCTCTCCCTCTCAGTCTCTCTCCCTCTCAGCCTCTCTCTCCCTCTCAGCCTCTCTCTCCCTCTCAGTCTCCCTCACCCTCTCAGCCTCTCTCTCCCTCTCAGCCTCTCTCACCTTCTCAATCTCTCTCCCTCAGTCTCTCTCTCCCTCTCAGTCTCTCTTCCTCTCAGCCTCTCTCGCCCTCTCAGTCTCCCTCACCCTCTCAGTCTCCCTCACCCTCTCAGCCTCTCTCTCCATCTCAGCCTCTCTCACCCTCTCAATCTCTCTCCCTCTCAGTCTCTCTCTCCCTCTCAGTCTCTCTCTCCCTCTCAGTCTCTCACCCTCTCAGTCTCTCACCCTCTCTCTCCCTCTCAGTCTCTCTCCCTCTCAATCTCTCACCCTCTCAGTCTCTCCCTCACTCTCAATCTCTCCCTCCCTCTCAGTCTCTCCCCCTCTCAGTCTCTCCCTCCCTCTCAATCTCTCACCTTCTCAGTCTCTCTCCCTCTCAGTCTCTCTCTCTCCCTCTCAGTCTCTCCCCCTCTCAGCCTCTCCCTCCCTCTGAATCTCTCACATTCTCAGTCTCTCCATCCCTCTCAGTCTCTCCCGCTCTCTCTCTCAGTCTCTCACCCTCTCAGTCTCTCCCTCTCAGTCTCTCTCCCTCTCAGCCTCTCTCTCCCTCTCAGCCTCTCTCTCCCTCTCAGCCTCTCTCACCCTCTCAATCTCTCTCCCTCTCAGTCTATCTCTCCCTCTCAGTCTCTCTTCCTCTCAGCCTCTCTCTCCCTCGCAGTCTCCCTCACCTCTCAGCCTCTCTCTCCCTCTCAGTCTCTCTCAGTCTCTCCTCCCTCTCAATCTCTCTCCCTCTCAATCTCTCTCTCCCTCTCAATCTCTCTCCCTCTCAGCCTCTCTCTCCCTCTCAGTCTCGCTCCCTCTCAGCCTCTCTCCCTCTCAGTCTCTCGCCCTCTCAGTCTCTCTCTCCCTCTCAGTCTCTCTCCCTCTCAGCCACTCTCTCCCTCTCAGCCTCTCTCCCTCTCAGTCTCTCTCACTCTCAGCCTCACCCTCTCAGTCTCACCCTCTCAGTCGCTCTCACCCTCTCAATCTCTCTCCCTCTCAGTCTCCCACCCTCTCAGTCTCTCACCCTCAGTCTCTCACCCTCTCAGTCTCTCTCCCTCTCAGCCTCTCTCTCCCTCTCAGCCTCTCTCTCCCTCTCAGCCTCTCTCCCTCTCAGTCTCTCTCTCCCTCTCAGCCTCTCTCCCTCTCAGCCTCTCTCTCCCCTCAGTCTTTCACCCTCTCTCCCTCTCAGCCTCTCTCTCCCTCGCAGTCTCTCTCCCTCTCAGCCTCTCTCCCTCTCAGCCTCTCAGTCTCTCTCCCTCTCAGTCTCTCTCCCTCTCAGTCTCTCTCTCCCTCTCAGTCTCTCTCACCCTCTCAGCCTCTCTCCCTCTCAGTCTCTCTCTCCCCCTCAGTCTCTCTCAGTCTCTCTCTCCCTCTCAGTCTCTCTCTCCCTCTCAGTCACTCTCCCTCTCAGTCTCTCTCTCCCTCTCAGCCTCTCTCCCTCTCAGTCTCTCTCTCCCTCTCAGCCTCTCTCCCTCTCAGTCTCTCTCCCTCTCAGTCTCTCTCCCTCTCAGTCTCTCTCCCTCTCAGTCTCTCTCCCTCTCAGTCTCTCTCCCGCTCAGTCTC